>NC_056625.2:13701923-14012832 GCF_002870075.4 Lactuca sativa | reverse complement strand
GGGCATTAGAAGATGAACATATAACAAAATAAAGATTTGTTTATTATAAGAGATATAAGAGATACATAAGATGGTTTGATACTTAGCGACTTTTTAGGAGAAACAAATATAGTCATGTTTGATGTCAACGTACATATAATCTTTCAGGTTACAATGTCTTCGTTTTGGTTTATTTCATTATTATTATGAAAATTTTCTTTTTTGTGTGTTTGATGTTACGGAAATTGTACATTCGTTTCGGTGTCTCCAGTCAAATTTTTAATTTTTAAAGTTACTTTCTTTTAATGAAAATGTTGTACAACGTCCATTTACGTAACTTTCTCTTATATTATAGCAATATACTTTAATAGAGACCAATATTTTATTTCTCTTTTTTTTAAACAAAACAGTAACATGGATCATGAGTAGAAGGAGCAGTATTTTTTTTTAACAAAACAATACATGGATCATGAGTGAAAAAACTTATTTTTTATAATTCTTTTTGTTATGAAATTGTTGTGCAAGTACCATTTTTGTAAAGTTACTTTTATATTATAAGATTCTACTTTAACTGACACTAAAATTTGATATTCTTTTCAAATATTTATTTTCAACAAACGAGTAATATGGACCATTCTTGTCAAAATATAATTCTTTTAAGAAAAAAAAAATCTTTTTTATGCTAAAAAATGTTGCACAAGACCACATCTATACCTTCCACTTACATTATAACATTGTATTTTTTTAAATTCTTTGTTTGTGTTGAAAATGTTGGCCATGATCGTTTTTCTATAATTAAATATTATTTTTGTTATTTTAAATTTTCAACTCGTAATGAACTAAGCGTCTCCAAATTTATGATTACATATAATATTTTTTTTATTTTATAGATTATTTTTTATTTGTTAACCATAAACAGATTATAATCTTGTTCTCAAATAAAAGAGTGAAGAATACGAAGAAACGCTGATCGTTGAAATTGATTTTCTACCAAGTTGAGCCAATAATTGGGCACAGTGTGTGTAAAGAGAATTAATTAGGAAATAGCGGTAAATTGGAAAATGACACATCTGACATTGAAAAGTTGACTTTATTTATGTTATACTTTACGAGAGTCATGACCTCCTGCATCTTGGTCCATGGATTCAGATTCCGGACCAATGTGCACACTTGGCCAATAAAAGATTAAATAAATAAAATTAAAAATATTAATCACTGTATAAAAATTATTAATTTGATCAATATTCTCTTTAACGCAATAAATTTTGCTGTTAAAAATATGAGATTTTAAAGACTTTACGTTTAGGTAAACGGATTTTAAGATTGGGATTTTCTAACATGTGAAGAAATATTAATTATGAAATATTAATTATGAAAAATATTATCATAATTAAATTTAAAATATATTTATTGTGGAGATTATTAATGCATTTCACATTTAATTATATTAATATTCGTTATAATTAATATATTTATATTTAATTATGGTAATATTTGTCATTAATTAATACTTCTTACATGTGTCCTTAAGGTACATATTAGAAAATCTCATTTTGTAACTATTTATTTAGTTGTTGTTTGTTTTTTTTTCAAATATTTTCAGATAATTTTTTACTACATGACGCAGCATACGTGTAATATTTGGTCACTAGCAATAATTTGTTTTTTTTGGAAGACTTTAGATTACAACACCCTTGAGCGTATTCTGTGAGAACTTGATTTGTCTCTTCAAACATCTTTAACTTTCATTTTTTCTAAGTGATTTTTTTTAGAAATTTTGTATGACTTATTTTTTTTAAACTTTGATTTAAAGATTTGATATAATTTCTTTTTATAGTCTCCACAATTTTCTATAACTTGATTAAAAAAACCTTTGATTATTTTAAATTTTTTTATTGTTTCTGTTAATAATATTTTCAGTTTCGGTCGTATCTTTTTAACATGTGTAATTCTTTTACGAACTTCATAGATGTTTATAATATTTTCTTAATTTTTTTTTTATTATTTTCTCCTTTTTTTTTTGTTTTTTAAAATTAGTTTTTTTCTACAATAAAACGGATGGTTTATTTTATATATGTTTTTAGATTTTTATAGAAAATTTATATTTTTGGTTTTATACCTGTTCTTTTTAGTATTCTTTAATTATTTTTAGACTATAATTATTAAAATTTTAGTGTTGAGAACTATTTGTAGTTTATAAAATTAGTTTATTTAAATTTTAGTTTAGTGTAACAATCTGTAGATTTTAAAAAACAAACATGTTTCTTATTATAGACTACAGTTTGGTTCACCTTTTCTGTTACAACGGATAGCAGAGATAGTCCACAGACTTCGTAAATTTTTGCTTCGAAAAAACAAACAACAACTTAGTTTTTTGTCCATTTGGTCCATGTTTATTGAATAAAGGATAATTTTGAAGTTATTTAATAGTTTTAGTTTCCAAAGATAAAAATTTTCAAAAGTTTGTTAGCTTAATGGTTTATATTTTTTTGTTGGTAACAAGTTTGTGTTGTCATGTTTAAAACCACAAATCTCATGTGTCTTAAACAACTCCATAAAATTTCAAAAGATTCTTTTGTTGTGAATTAAAATGTATAAATAACTATAATTTTTGTCAAATGTATATATTTTACCTTTTACATTCAGTGACTAATAAATTATAGATATCATCGTATAACAAACGAAAAAGCAAACAGAAAACAAGTTGCGCTGCTAAAAAATATATTACTCCAACATACAAAAAAAAAAACTTTTGTTATTGTATTAGACTTTCTGATCTATTTAAAAACAATTTAGTAAATAAATCAATAATTAAAGATATACATAGAAAATAAAAATATAGATAAATAAGTAAATAATTAATATTCGGTTTTTATCTTCTAAATTAAAACCAACCTAAAATCCAAAATTAAATTTGGTTATGCTTGAAACTAATCCACATGTCTTAATATTTGAACCATAATGTCAAATTCATAATCCTATTTGATTCGAATAATAAACAACCTTACATACTGAAACAAGTTAACCTAAATGCTGAAATATTTATAGTCTATTAGATTACTGTTATCTTAAATAAAAAATAGAGTTTGTTAACTTAAAGATTTATATTTAGGCATAATAAATATAGCTATTACTCGATTTTTATTCCTACGAACCTAAAAATGACTTCAGCGTTAAAAAGTTATTGGTCCCATGAATCAGAGAAAACCACTGTTAAATATGGATGTAAAAATGAACAAAACATTTTAGATAGTTATTTTATATAGCGAGATACTCAAGTTCAAATATTTTGGTGTCACCATAATTTATTTTGTGTTACATTAATAAACACAAAAACTTTTTTTCTTTTTGCATTTTTTACCATATTCAAATTTATATTGACAACTCAACCAAAAAAAACAACAAATTAGTATACTAATATTTATATTTTAAAATAAATAGATACTCAAACACTTCTTTAAATTCTGAGTATTATAACTTTCTGTACAAGATTCATGAATATCCTTTTATTATTTTGACATTTTCTTCACCAGATAAAACCTTTCGTTCCATCACCTTTGCTTGGCCAGCTGAGCAATTGCGATTCTTATAATGTGTATTATAAATCAAATTGCTATTTTCCTTCCAGTTTATTATACCCGTCTTCAAAACAATTGGATTAATTTTCGATACTCTGAAATGATAAAATAAATAAATATGTGATTTAAATGTAAATAGTTAAAATATAATTCCTTTATGTTAAAGATCATCTTCAAATCATCTCTATTTTTTAACCATAGAATAGAATAAAAAAATAAAATTCCACTATTTTACTTCATTTGTTAAAAAAAATATTCCTAATATATTCAATTTTGGGAAATTGAGTAATCTAACAATTTTTTTGGTTGTTTTTTTTTTTAAATAACTTTTTTTTTTGGCAAAATGACCACTTGGTTCGGAATTGGTTGTTTAGAACCCGATTTCAAATTCGGTTAAATTGGTAGCAATTCCGACTCGGTAATCTGGTTCTCCTATAAACATCATTTAACCCGTTTCGGACTACACTTCAACATCCCTTGTTTTGGACTATGCTTCGACAATCCTATTCCGGACACCTCTACAATTGAAAATGTTTTCCGATAGCAGTGCAAAAATGCAGTTTTGATTTTTAAGTTTCAAAATTGTTTCTAATTAAATGCATTTATTTTTTATTATACGTTAAAAAATGTTTAGTTTACACAATTATATAGGTATTATATGGTTTTCTATGAATTTTAATCTTGTTAAGACAATTAGAGGATTACATAGACTTATACATCTATAAGACATGATACATCGTAATCAAAAATTCTAATTTTTGCTAATCCGGAACGTGTCCAAAATCCGAAAATCACATCTGAAATACGAAAATCATGTCCAGAATACAATGAACTGGGTCTGGAATTTTGGTCCAGACTTTATGGTCCGGAATACCGTACCCGATTTTCGGATTCCGGAACATACATACAAAAATCCTAATTCTTAAATACAATAAAAAACCCTAATTCTGGAAGACAATTAAAAACCCTAATTCCACTCTGAAACATACATACAAAAATCCTAACTAATAATTCTTTTGATTGTAGCACAATAGACCATACACATCGGTTGTAAATACAACCTGCAGACCTAGACTTGGGCGCGAAATCATGTTGCGCTTACAAAAGTGACCAGTTTGTGCGGCAATGTTTAAGCAATCATGTTTTGGGGATTACGTGCACATGCCGACGGGTGTCGAATGTCACCCATTACCATGTCATTATCTTATGTGCAAGGAAGATACTACTTTTGATCCAATTGACCTGGAAGAGCTTCTATTTCCGATTGGCGACTATCAGGTTTACTTTGACAGGAAAGCATTGTGCTTGGTCAACGACTTGCGGTTCGGGGATTATTTCCATCTCAGTTCTGATTTTGCTGTATTTAGAGACCGTGTGTTTCCATTTGTGCCACTTTTACGTTCAGTGAGTATAGAAGACTTGGTGAGAGTCTCCCTATTGTATATGCTAGAGCAATGGTTTTTATGGAAATACCAGCGACGGTCAGTTACTAATAAACATATGACATTCTTCTCTAATTTATAGGATTTTAACAGGTATAATAGTTTTTTTACCCACATTATATCAAAATGATACATATACTTATTAAGTGTAATTTTTTGACATAGGTACCTATGGGGAAGATTGATATGGGATTTCACTTACAAACAACTGCATACTCTATTTGATGAGATTGAGGACCATTTGAACCCAAATGCGACAAGAATCGGTAGTAGACACACATATACTCTACAGGGATTTGTCTATGCAATTAAGGTATGTATATTATGTTTAATCAGAGTTTCTAAACAACAAGTATTTTAACTTTGTTAACTTGGTAAGTTGTTTTTCATCTTAATTTTGTAGATTTGGATCTTCGAGACATTTACCAACAGTAGTATTGTTGGTTCCCCTATACCGGGTGTTATCCATCGGGCAGTTGCATACCCTAGGATGAGGCATTTGCATGCACCTGATTGTGAACGTATTCTCGATGTTACTAATATATTTAGTATAGTCTGCCTGATAATTTATAAGTTCATATGACATAAATAACTTACGATTAACCTTTATATATTCTTTTCTTATGCAACATCCACCCAACGAGTTGTTGCAGCCTACTACACAGGAATGTGCTGCTTGGTGGTGGATTGAGAGTGTCTAGTGGATAGAAGCTGCATATTACACTAATGTTTGAGTTATAGTTTTCTTTGTTAATGTTTTACAATAATTGTCTTTTGAAGATGTAGTAAAAACAAGTTTATCATTTCAAACAACATTTTGTAATATTATGATATCTGACAAACATCACTACGGGTTCTTTAAATCAACAATATCATAATGTTGGCTACATTTTTTACTAGTATGTCTACTCTTAGACTGAACATTATTTTTTCCACTTGACTTGGTCCTACTTGAAGATTCACTTTTTGTTGACACTGCTGGAAACGGAGCATCACAGTCTCTGCTTGTGTGACTGATCCTTTGGCAACGACTACATTTTTTTTCTAAATCAGACCATCACCTTGGGATGGGATACGGTTATGGTTTTTAGGTCGTCCGACTTGTCATTTGTCCATCAATGGTGGCAAAAAAACCATGACTTCATATGGCTCTTCGTATTCAGCTAGAACTGGCACAAGAAGCACAACCTTTGCATATGTTGAACGATATGTTTCCATTGTGAAGTATGATGGCACCTATGCACTGTAGTGTTGATATCTCAGTTCCTTAAATTTTTCCATAGCATGAGTACAAGGCATACCCTAAAATTTCCATTTCCCACATGTGTAGTAAAGACTTTCCAAGTTTACTATACCATTTTTCATTTGGTCAGCCACCTCATATCTACTTTGATCAATCTAGTATGCCCGAAAAGTAGAGGATTTGTTGATGCTCCTATCGATGACCTTCTCAGCATACTCAGTGACATCTTTTTTGCTTTTAGCTATAACAAACATTTATGTATACATTGCCATGAACAGTAAATTTGTAACAGCCCGGATTCCTAGGAATTATTCATTAATTTATTTTTGGTAATTTGTGAGGAGACTCGGTGAGTTGGAGCCTAGACTCGCCGAGTATGATCGCGATTTTGGACGCGGGTTCGCGTCCGGACTCGGCGAGTCCACGCTGTTTAATGAAACCCTAATTTCTCAGCCCTGAGCCCTATTTAAAGAGCCTTATAACCCTTCATTGCGGCTACCTTCGACCTTGAGAGCACCAGAGCATCTGAGAGTCCTTGTGAGTGAGATAAGAGGCTATTATTCACCATCCTTGTGTGTGTTTGCAAGAAAGGAAGAGGAAGGCCAAGCTAGGAGAGTTGGGGAGCTTGGATCTACTTCCATTTCGGCAGAGGAAGCTATTTGAGGTAATATTCTGAGCTTATTCTCGTGTTTTTATTGATATGGTCAAATCTAGGGTTTCTTCATGCCTTGTTTGCCTTGTAATTGGAGTGTGAGAGGTCCCATGGGGAAATGGTACCTAGATCTGGACCTTAGTAGGTCTAGAGAGTCCCAAATGCTTTGCTTTATGCCTTTCCTTTTGAGTTGGGGACTTAGGTTACCATTTTAGATGTCATTTCACCAAAAGAAGCCTTGTAGGCGACGCATGGTAGCCAAGATTGTAACTTTACATGATGAATGTGCTTGGAAGGGTTGGATCTATGAGTTTATTGAACGGATCTGACCTTAGGAGTGAGTTTGACTTCATGCATGGCTTAGACTCGTTGAGTCCGAAGAACAGACTCGGCGAGTAGCATGAAGATTGTCCCTAACCACTCAGCGAGTGGTCTTGCCGAGTTAAGGGGTTGACTCAGTGAGTCAGGGAGAGTTAGAGAGGGTTGACAGGTGGACTGAGTCGAGCTGGAACTCGCTGAGTTGTTCTTGAGACTCGGCGAGTTGAGTCGTGGTGGCCCCGCGATTCATGCCAGGTGGAACTCGTCGAGTCAGGGAAGTACTCGACGTGTCAAAAGAGGATCCTAGGGAGTCAGTGAACACGTATAGACTCGCCGAGTCGCTCTAGTGCACTCGCCGAGTCCAGTCAAAGTTGACCGTTGACCAGAGTTGACCGGTGTTGACTTGATAGGGGTAGTCAACCTTAGTTAAGAAAGTGTTAATTAGAGATATATTGTGTTATAGGAGGATTATAGCTCGGAGGATCGAGCGCGAGTGATTTCCGGGATTTGCGAGTTATCGAGATACGCGAGGTGAGTCTTCTCACTATACTTTACCTTGAGTAGGTAATCAGAGTTATGTAACAGAGTAATTGTGTGCTATATGTATGTTATGTGTTGTACTGCATTATTTCTATGTGATTTATGCTGTGCATGTTTATAGAGTTGGAATCGGAAGGTTCCTAGAGTTAGAACCAGTGGGTTCACAGAGTAGGGTCTACGGATCCACAAAGTTATAGCCTCGAGTGGCTAATATGTGTTATGTGTGGTATTTTGGGGAACTCAGTAAGCTTTATGGTTACAGTGTTGGTGTTGTTTGTTTCAGGTACTAGTGATGACCGTGGGAAGGCGCCGGCTTGATCATTACACACACATGGGATTTTTATGATATGTGATCTTGGGATTATTGTATGACATGGATTGGAGTTTTAAATAGTGATGTTTTTATGAAAATTAAATGAATATGTTTTTATATTATGCGAAAAATTATTTTGAAATTTTCGGTGTTACAAGTTGGTATCAGAGCCTTGGTTTGAGGGATTCGAGTACACCTTCGGGCGTATTTGAACTCAAACAAAGGATTTGAGAAGTCTTTTCAAAAAGAATAAAAGATTTTTTGGAAGAACGCAGAGCAGAGTTGTGTGTATGATCAGTCCGCACCCGAACGGTGATTTCCCAAAATACCCTCATGTTATGTGATATTGATATTGATATGATGTATTCTCATGCTAGAGTAGGCTAGGTACTCCTATTAGGACTAGAGTGGCCTGATTTGTGATGCCTTAGCCTAGAGAGAGGTGAGCTGCTATGAGATGCTTGAGAGTGAGTAGGTAGCAGCGAGGGGCTTATGAGAGATTTGTTAGAGAGTGGATTGTGCATGATAGAGTACTTGGAATTTGGGATCCGAAGAGGAGGACTTGGGGTGTATTCTGATACGGTGCGGACAGTAGTATTGGGCCCATGCTACTGAAAGCACCGGAGCGGTGTACAGCCCAAGTAGGAATCTTTGGAATACCAAGGATCAAGGAGGTATGAGTTGTCAAGTGTGAGTATACTCGAATGGATTCTAATTTATCGTATGTTGTATTTTAGAGGTAGATCATGGTGAGGACACGTCTGATGCCTGAGAGCAGTGAGACCAGTGATGAGGAGATCCGCCGGATCATCCATGAGGAGGTGGCTGCAGCCATCAGGGCAGAGATACCAGAGATGTTCGGGTCTATTAAGACCACGCTGATTGAGACCTTTGACGAGCGTTATGCCGCTCTTTATGAGGCTGTTGTTGCAGCGGCCACTGCAGCTATTGCTGCCGCGAGGCCGCAGGGTGGTGTTGCGTTGCTGTTCCGAGAGTTCAGCAACACAAAACCACCAGAGTTTGATGGGACCCAGGACCCGGTGGCGGCTATGAGATGGATTTCTGACATGGAGGGGTGTTTCTTCACTTGCTCAACTCCTGAGCATTTGAAGGTTCGGTTCGCGCTGAACCAGCTTCGCTTGGGAGCGAAGGACTGGTGGAAGTTTGTGATGGCGCACTTTACGCCTGCTGAGCTTGCGGCAGTGACCTGGGAGAGGTTCACTGCCATGTTCCGAGATGAGTACGTTCCCCAGGTGGAGAGGGAGCATTTGGCCCAGGAGTTTCTGACCCTCAAGCAGGGTACTGAGTCTGTTACGGCGATTACCAGGATGTTCCATGAGAGGGCGCTGCTCTGCCCTGAGCACGTGTCCACCGAGCAGGCACGTATGAGCCGATATCTGAGTATTTTAAGGAGAGACATTCGGGAGTTCGCGGCGAACTCCTCGTACCGGACATTTTCCGAGCTTCAGGCAAATGCCCGGAAGACAGAGATTGAGCTAGAGACTCAGGCCAGGGAGGAGGCGGAGTCTCAGGGGAGGGATCGGCGACCGGCGCAGTCTCAGCCGGCAGCCAAGCGGGCCAAGCCCGCTGATCCCAAACCAGGGAGCCAGAAGGGCCGCACTTGTGGGAAGTGCGACAAGGGTCACGATGGAGTCTGTAGAGCGGGATCTTGCTACAAGTGTGGCAAGGAGGGGCATATGGCCAAGGACTGCCCCAAGGGGTTTGCGGTGTGTTTCCACTGCAACCAAACCGGACACCGGAAGGCAGAGTGTCCGAAATTGCGAGGATCATCTCAGGGAGCACCTCAGGGATCTGCCCCTACCGCCATTAGAGCTACCGAGAGTCGGCCAGTGAAGGCTGAGGCGCCGAGGGCACGAGGGAGAGCTTTTCAGCTAACCGCGGAGGAGGTCCGCGCAACACCCGATGTCGTGGCTGGTATGTATTCTTTCGTGTATTTATTTTGATGTTGAAATATTATGCTTATATTATGTTATGCGTAGGTACTTTCCTTGTGAATTCTGTACCTGCCTTGGTGTTATTTGACTCGGGTGCGAGTCGGTCTTTTGTATCTTTGGCTTTTAGTCAGCATATCAGTGTTAGTCGCGAGGCGTTGAGTCGGCCTCTGAGAGTTTCCATAGCTGACGAGAGGGTCATATATGCCACGGAGGTTCTCCGAGGGTGTGTAGTCGAGATTTTCGGTGTTGAGTTCCCGATTGATCTGGTTCCTATTGCGATGGGTGATGTCTGTGTCATTGTGGGCATGGACTAGTTGAGCAGATTCAGTGCGGTTATCGACTGCGAGCGACAGCTGGTGACCATACGAGACCCTAGTGGGGGAGTTCTTTTGGTGTACGGCGAGGGTACACGTTCGGGATCAGCGTTTTGTTCGGCCGCTAGGGCGAGGCAGTGTCTACAGCAGGGCTGTAAGGGTTTTGTGGCGTATGTGATGGATATGCGGGTGGATTCCGAGAGACTGAGGTCAGTTGAGGAGGTTCCGGTAGTGCGTGAGTTCCCGGATGTATTTCCCGAGGAGTTGACGGGTGTGCCTCCTGTGAGGCAAGTGGAGTTCAGTATCGATTTGGTTCCGGGGGCCGCGCCTATCGCTAAGGTGCCTTATCGCCTTGCACCTCCAGAGATGCAAGAGTTATCCTCGCAGCTTCAGGAGCTGCTGGGGAAGGGTTTTATTTGGCCGAGCAGCTCGCCGTGCGGAGCGCCTATCCTGTTCATCAAGAAGAAGGATGGTTCTCACCGGATGTGCATTGATTACCGGGAGTTGAACAAGCTGACGGTCAAGAACCGTTACCCGTTGCCAAGGATCGACGATTTGTTCGATCAGTTGCAGGGAGCGTCTTGGTTCTCCAAGATCGATTTGAGGTCTGGATATCATCAGGTGAGGGTGCGAGATGAGGACGTCCAGAAGACAATGTTTAGGACGCATTATGGGCATTACAAGTTTGTGGTGATGCCTTTCGGGCTCACCAATGCCCCGGCAGTGTTCATGGATCTCATGAACCAAGTGTGTAGGCCGATGCTGGATCGGTCGGTGATTGTATTTATCGACAACATTTTGGTATATTCGAGATATAAAGAGCAGCATGAGGAGCATTTGAGAAAGGTTCTCGGAGTTCTGAGATCGGAGAGGCTTTATGCCAAATTCTCCAAGTGTGATTTCTGGTTGCGGGAGGTCCAGTTCTTAGGACATCTCGTTAACCAGAAAGGGATATTGGTCGACCCGGCCAAGGTTGAGGCGGTGATGAGTTGGGAGGTGCCGAGGTCACCCTCTGAGATCAGGAGTTTCCTAGGGTTGGCAGGGTATTATCGGAGATTTATCAAGGATTTCTCTAAGATCGTAGTGCCACTCACCAGGTTGACCCGAAAGGGTGTTGCTTTTTCATGGGGCCCCGAGCAGCAGGCCTCCTTTGAGACACTTCACCAAAGGTTATGCGAAGCCCCGGTGTTAGCCCTCCCGGAAGGGATGGAGGACTTTGTGGTATACTGTGACGCATCGATTTTGGGGTTGGGGGCGGTGCTAATGAAAAGGGGGCATGAGATAGCATATGCATCGAGGCAGCTGAAGCCTCATGAGATGAGATACCCCACCCATGATCTAGAGTTGGGGGCAGTGGTGTTCGCCCTCAAGATTTGGCGTCACTACTTGTATGGGGTTCGGTGTACGATATACACGGACCATAAGAGTTTGAAATATTTGATGGATCAGCCCAACCTAAACATGTGACAGAGAAGGTGGTTGGATATGGTCAAGGATTATGATTGTGAGATCCTGTACCACCCAGGCAAGGCTAATTTTGTAGCTGATGCACTGAGCCGTAGGGCGGAGAGCACCTCGCTGCGGGATGTATGTTTGAGATTGACCGTGATAGCTCTAGTGTTGGACGCCATTCGTGGGGCACAGGCCGAGGCTGTGCAACCTGAGATGTAGAAGAAAGAGCGGGTTGTTGGTTTGGTTTCAGAGTTCGTTACCGATGGTCGGGGGCTTATGACATTTCAGGGGCGTATCTGGGTGCCGTTTGTGGGAGGAACGCATACCATTTTGATGGAAGAGGCTCATCGGTCGAAATTTTCGATCCATCCCGGGGCCACTAAGACGTATTTGGACCTGAGAAAGGAGTATTGGTGGCCCTGTATGAAAAAGGATGTTGTGTGGTTTGTTGAGAGGTGCTTGACCTGCCGTAGGGTTAAGGCCGAGCACCAGAGGCCGCATGGTAAGTTGCAGCCATTGGAGGTTCCCGAATGGAAGTGGGAACAGATCACCATGGATTTCATCACCAAATTGCCAAGGACTGCTAGAGGAGTTGATGCAATTTGGGTGATTATGGACAGGTTGATGAAGAGCGCTCATTTTCTTGCTACCAGCGAGAGTTCTTCAGCAGAGAAATTGGCAGAGGTGTATGTGAGGGTAGTGGTATCTCGGCATGGGGTGCCTCTCTCGATTGTTTCAGACCGTGATGTGCGTTTCACTTCCAGATTCTGGAAGAAGTTTCATAAGGAGTTGGGTACTAGACTGCATTTTAGTACCGCATATCATCCCCAGACAGACGGTCAGAGTGAGCGGACGATTCAGACGCTCGAGGACATGCTCCAGGCATGTGTGTTGGATTTCGGGGGTAGCTGGGATGCATATTTGCCCTTGGCAGAGTTTTCCTACAACAACAGCCATCATTCAAGCTTTGGTATGCCGCCCTTTGAGCTGTTGTATGGGAGGAGGTGTCGGACCCCCATTTGTTGGGGAGAGGTTGGGCAGCGAGTGATGGGCAGTACAGAGATCGTGCTTCAGATGACAGAGCAGATCCATCAGGTCGGACAGAGGTTGTTGACCGCTCAAATTCGTCAGAAGAGTTACGCAGACAGACGCCGGTCCGAGCTTGAGTTTCAGGTCGGCGACCTTGTTCTCCTGAAGGTCTCTCCTTGGAAAGGAGTGATTCGATTCAGGAAGAGGGGCAAGTTGGGGCCCCGATATATTGGTCCTTTCCGAGTGATCGCGAGGGTAGGCCGGGTAGCCTATCGTTTGGATTTGCCAGCAGATTTGGGGCAGATTCACGACACTTTTCATGTGTCGCAGCTGAGGAAGTGTATAGTCGATGAGTTGGCAGTGGTTCCATTAGAGGATATTCAGGTGGATGCGAGCCTGAATTATGCTGAGAGACCATTGGCCATCAGAGATCGGAAAATCAAGGTTCTGAGGAACAAGGAGGTACCCCTGGTTTTGGTTCAGTGGCAGCATTGGAAGGGGTCCTAGATGACTTAGAAGCCGGAGCATGAGATGCGTGAGCAGCATCCAGAGTTATTTGCAGAGCGAGACTTCGAGGGCGAAGTCTAGTTCTAGTGGGGGAGAATTGTAACAGCCCGGATTCCAAGGTATTATTCATTTATTTATTTTTGGTAATTTGTGAGGAGACTCGGCGAGCTAGAGCCTAAACTCGCCGAGTATGATCACGGTTTTGGACGCGGGTTCGCGTCCGGACTCGACGAGTCCAAGAGTGGACTCGGCGAGTCCACGCTGTTTAATGAAACCCTAATTTCCCGGACCTGAGCCCTATTTAAAGGACCTTATAACCCTTCATTGTGGCTACCTTCGACCTTGAGAGCACCAGAGCATCTGAGAGTCCTTGTGAGTGAGATAAGAGGCCATTATTCACCATCCTTGTGTGTGTTTGCAAGAAAGGAAGAGGAAGGCCAAGCTAGGAGAGTTGGGGAGCTTGGATCTACTTCCATTTCGGCAGTGGAAGCTATTTGAGGTAATATTCAGAGCTTATTCTTGTGTTTTTATTGATATGGTCAAATCTAGGGTTTCTTCATGCCTTGTTTGCCTTGTAATTGGAGTGTGAGAGGTCCCATGGGGAAATGGTACCTAGATCTGGACCTTAGTAGGTCTAGAGAGTCCCAAATGCTTTGCTTTATGCCTTTCCTTTTGAGTTGGGGACTTAGGTTACCATTTTAGATGTCATTTCACCAAAAGAAGCCTTGTAGGCGACGCATGGTAGCCAAGATTGTAACTTTACATGATGAATGTGCTTGGAAGGGTTGGATCTATGAGTTTATTGAACGGATCTGACCTTAGGAGTGAGTTTGACTTCATGCATGGCTTAGACTCGTTGAGTCCGAAGAACAGACTCGGCGAGTAGCATGAAGATTGTCCCTAACCACTCAGCGAGTGGTCTTGCCGAGTTAAGGGGTTGACTCAGTGAGTCAGGGAGAGTTAGAGAGGGTTGACAGGTGGACTGAGTCGAGCTGGAACTCGCTGAGTTGTTCTTGAGACTCGGCGAGTTGAGTCGTGGTGGCCCCGCGATTCATGCCAGGTGGAACTCGTCGAGTCAGGGAAGTACTCGACATGTCAAAAGAGGATCCTAGGGAGCCAGTGAACACGTATAGACTCGCCGAGTCGCTCTAGTGCACTCGCCGAGTCCGGTCAAAGTTGACCGTTGTCCGTTGACCAGAGTTGACCAGTGTTGACTTGATAGGGGTAGTCAAGCTTAGTTGAGAAAGTGTTAATTAGAGATATATTGTGTTATAGGAGGATTATAGCTAGGAGGATCGAGCGCGAGTGATTTCCGGGATTTGCGAGTTATCGAGATACGCGAGGTGAGTCTTCTCACTATACTTTACCTTGAGTAGGTAATCAGAGTTATGTGACAGAGTAATTGTGTGCTATATGTATGTTATGTGTTGTACTGCATTATTTCTATGTGATTTATGCTGTGCATGTTTATAGAGTTGGAATCGGAAGGTTCCTAGAGTTAGAACCAGTGGGTTCACAGAGTAGGGTCTACGGATCCACAAAGTTATAGCCTCGAGTGGCTAATATGTGTTATGTGTGGTATTTTGGGGAACTCAGTAAGCTTTATGGTTACAGTGTTGGTGTTGTTTGTTTCAGGTACTAGTGATGACCGTGGGAAGGCGCCGACTTGATCAGTACACATACATGGGATTTTTATGATATGTGATCTTGGGATTATTGTATGACATGGATTGGAGTTTTAAACATTGATGTTTTTATGAAAATTAAATGAATATGTTTTTATATTATGCGAAAAATTATTTTGAAATTTTCGGTGTTACAAAATTACACTACAATTATCATTGAACTATTACAATATAGGGAAACACTTAGCTTCAGCATTACATCGCTGACACTACCATTGTTTCGTAGTTTCTCGAAAGAAAGCGATCAACATTGTTATCAGTAGTTTCCTTACGTCTCTTGATAATGCATTGACGGACTCGACACTGTTTGATGTCATAATATTGTACCGAACCATGGGTAAACACAACCTTGTCCATCTCTCGTTATCGATTTTGTTTAGCCATGTCTAAAAATCATCGTTTAGTGCACGACGTAGCCTACTCAAGCTATCTTTGAAATCAGACTCTCGGTATGCCTTTGCAGCCTCCCAAAACAAAATCTATGTTCTCTCTTGCTTGTCGATCTTTCTTCTCATATTCATCAACAAATGGCGACAGTAGAGTCTGTGATATGTATTCGGGAACACGGCTTGAATGGTCATTTCAATTGAATTGGCTCTATCTGATATGATAGCCAAATATGGCATGTCCCCAATACATTGTTTGAGTCTTGATAAAAACCAAATACATGACTCTCCACTTTCAGTTTTCCCAACACCATATGCAATAAGAGGGATTTGGTTATTACCATCCATGCCTACTGCTAGGAACATGGTGCCCAAATATTTTCCTTTAAGGTGTACGCCATGAATGATAATAATATGACACAAACATCTTTGAAATGCTCGAACCTAAAAGGTAATTAATAATCTAATTAAAGCAAACACATTTGTATAGAAATTAAATATAAAGAAGTAGGTATATATAATATATTACCGTGTAACCTATAGCCATGAAAAATTATTCAAATTTCTTGTCATCACTCGTTTTTATATGTGTAACCGTCCCTGGATTCTTCTTCTCAAACTTGTAACAATATATAGGTAGTTTAAGAAAGCTTTATCCATGGGTCCCTCTCAATAGATTTAGAGCATACATTTTAGCATTCCATGCTTGCCAGTATGAAATATGTACACAAAGACAGTCATTTAAAGTTTGTTGTATTTGTTTCCCCCACAACATATTACCGTTACTATCAGCTAATATACCATTCAAGAAGTGACCTAATACCTTTTTGTTGGCTTGTAGGTGATGGGGACGTAGTTGTATGTTTGAGCAAGTGTGTTTCTCCGATATTTAACCACTTGAAATGAATCAATCGTATTATGTTTTGTTGCCCTAATCCACCAGTTACAATTATCCATATAGCAAACAGCTTTAAACCTGTCTTTTGTTAATTTTTTCACTTTATATTGGAAATGTTCACTAACACTTTTCAATCCTAAATTAAGATTAAGTTCTTCTTTGTTTTTGAAGAGTTGGAATAACTTAAGATTTGAATTATAGCTGTGTTTTGTAGCCCCTTTACGATATTTTTGAGCTAATGCGGGCAGTGGTAAAGGATCATGTATACCCCAATGAGTGGGTTGTGTATCTTCATTACCAGAAAAATAATAAGGAAACTTTTCATGTTGTGCTTTTCGGGGTTGTAGTAAGGGATCAATTTCCTCTTCTCCATCTTCGTGATCATCCCCATCAAATTTAGTGTAACTCTGAAAATGTTCCATTGGCTCTCCATGTGGAACTATATTACCATCATCAACCATCACCATTAGTTTTGCCTCATCATTCACAGATTCACCAACATCAACAGTACGATCATCTTGAACAACAGACTTACCTTTAGACCTATAATTACCCCAATGTATAGGGTCCTTGTAAGAAGGAACACGGTTGGTTGTCATAGGTAATAAGTTACAAATTTGGTTACTTCCAACACTGGAAGAATGATTTCCAAACGATTTTCCCTGGGAAATCGATCAGTACCACTATCCATAACATTATTAACAAAAAACAATCGTACTGTGATGAGAGGCATAGTAGTAACAAAACTAAGAACATATCTAACATCACTATCGTCAAAAATCTGCATAACTATATTTGATCCATGACATTGACAAGACAGACAATTTTGAGTTATATGTAACCTGGACTTGGAAGCAACCAACGTAATTAACCCAACAAAGTTGATATCACTGATTATATCTACACCAAAGCATGTGTAATCCGGAGCAAGATACTGCATACATCTGTCGATACGTTGTCATTGCCCTCCACTAGAAACTGGAATTCGGAAAAAAAAACTTGTATATGTACTCATTCCGGAACGTTTTTGGAAAGTATCGAGCAAACAAATGTATTAAGAACACAAATTTATTGCATATTTGGAAGAAAAAAAATACAAAACCCCTAATTCTAACTCTCCGGAACGTCGCTCCGGAATGTATGGTCTTTCCGAACATCAGTCCGGAATACAATTTTCCAGTCCGAAATGTACAGAGTGTTAGATTCCGGACCTCATCCCCACCAACTAACAATCACTCTGGAACATTATCATAAATACTATGGATATTCCGGAGCACAACTCCGGAAAAAGATGTCGTGCTACGGAATATGGTATTCTGGATCAAATGGTTATTTTTCCAAAAAAAAAAGTTCTTGTTATTTTTATTAAAACTGTTGTTTATAAGAGTTAGATTACTCAATTTCCAATCAATTTTTTTTTAATTTACATAGATTGTTAAAAAAACTTATTTTACTAATTAGTTTTTAACAAATATATATTCTATCTATTTTTCATTACAATAATATTGTAAATTATGTTACTATCAAGTTATAACAAATTAATTTGTTCTTATATAATGAATTTGAATTAATGAAGAATTCATTGAAGCAATATTTATTAAATAAATAAGCTTATAATTTGAACATACTTTTAGATAAATGATTATCCATGTATTTATAAAAATATTACACATAGATTTAAATAAACTAATATATATATATATATATATATATATATATATATATATATATATATATATATATATATATATATATATATATATATATATATATATATATATATTAATAAGTTTTCTATAAATATAATCAAACTAATGCATTTCGTAGATTAAAATGACTTTGTTTATCTTTTATATATTTATGCATTTAATACGTTTATATTTCAGTTACATGTTTTATAAAAAAAATTATAGTGTTTCAGTTTTTTCTTATGTATTTAAAATTTTATATAAATTCAATACATAATGTACAAAAAAAAAGATAGACTAAATCATAACTGAAACTTCAATTTTATTTTTGAGGGAATGTATACTATTACTCTTTATTTAGACTCTCCATTCTCTAAAACAACACAGTAAAAAATGAGATGGGATTAGAGAGGAACTTAGGCAAATATTGGATGTAGAGAGGAACTTAGGCAAATATTGGATGTAAAATGAGATATATTGATGGATTGGAGATGCTCTAAATAGAAGTACTTATGTTCTATACGAAGATGTATAGTCTTACTTTACAAATGACACTCCATAATCCATTTCTACTTCCGATTGGAGGCCATATGATTTGAAATTGGGTCTCCTATAAAGAACTTACCACATGGCACCAATTGAGCCATTTTTTGATGGGTAATCCTTGTTTTAAATGTAAGACCTAAAGTGATCATAAATGAAAAGGTGTTGTATCTAAAAGGTAATTTTTATTTGAAGTCTACTATAATAAATAAAATATTATAAGATAATTTTTTGACTGGTTAGTTTTTAATAAGTTTTGATACCTATTATTTTGAGATATTTTTTAAATAAGTAATATCTACATGTCAATTTATGGTTTTTTTTTTTTAATTTTTAAAATTAAAAAGCCACATAATACTTATACTTATATGTAAAGTATGAAATGTAATAAATATTATATACTAAATTGCAATTAATATGTTTCTTCATTATTTATTTCAAAATTTATTTTAAAAAATACTTATTATTTACATTTTAATATTTTATTTTTTAATCAGTATGTGTAATATACAGATTTTATACCTAGTTTTAATAAACAACTAACAAAATCACCAAAGGTCTAGCAATACAACTTTCCTAAACTAAAATGCCTCTAACATTTCACGATTAGGTAATTATTTTTAATAAACAGTTATAGGAGAAATGAGTCGTGCTTATTTGTATATGCACCTTGTTTTCGGAAGAACATATGTATTCGGTTTTGTATTAAATCATATATTTGTATTTACTTTTTCCGTACGTAATCATTATAAACGGCACGTGTAATAAACCTCACTAACTATAAATGACAGGTTTATAATTATTTAAAAGGAAAAATGACACAAATTCCCTACGAACTTTCTAGAGTTTACCTGTTGAGTCCCTAAAGTTTTGTTAGGCTTTACGAGTCCCTAAACTAGGGTATGACTTGCTCTTTTAGTCCTGATCAACCTGTAATAGTCGGTTTAGTGACCTTTTAGACCAAAAAAACTAACATTGTGCCCCTATAAAGCCAAAAAAATAAGTTCGGGGATCAATTTGTACCAAAAACACTCCCCTTCTTTTCATCTAAAGTCGATTCACCCTCAATTCATCACCTTCCAAGAAATCGATCGCTGCTCTTCTTTCCGTCTTCACCCTCGATCGTCACACACACACTCACTGAAGATCACAACCCTCTTCCCCTTCTAATCGATTCTCGATCATAACCCTCTTCCACTATTTTCTTTGAATCGATTTCAGCTTTACAAGGAATTAACCCCCTCCTTCTTATACGTTCAAAATTGCACAAGCTACTTCTCATCCTCCCTCCGAGTTGCAGGTTTGATGGATGCAATGTTGAGAAGGATGCGTGGTTTTGATGAGGTTTACAAAGAAAACAAAAGTTAATCTCTTTTTTTTTCTTCGAATTGAGTGTGAATCAGCTTTAGAAGAAAAGGAGATTTTTTTGGCATGAATTGATCCCCGACCTTATTTTTTGGCTTTATAGAGGCACACTGTGAGTTTTTTTTTGGTCTAAAATGTCACTGAACCGACTATTACAGGTTGAGAGGGACTAAAATAGCAGGTCATATCCTAGTTTAGGGACCCATAAAGCCCAACAAAAATTTTAGGGACTTAACGGTTAAACCCTAGAAAGTTTGTAGGGCATATGTGTCATTTTGGCTTATTTAAAAATGGTATGTATATCTTAAACAACTAGGAAACGTACTAACATTGGTAAATATGGACGTTCTAAGTTCTTTTGTACCTACATGTTCTTTAAGAGCATTGTGTCACGGGATGACTCGATCACCGTGCTCCACTTAGTGTTTCTTCGACTACGTCATGTTAACTTCGACGATTTATATCTACTAACGATTTATAGAAGCTAGAGATATGATAAGGAATGCTTCGAAGTAAGAAAGAATGATTCTATTATAGACTCGACCACTTTACAAGGCAACTTCCCAATGATTCTTACAAATAATACATCCTTCCTATTTATAGGTACCTTATACCTCCTCAAATGGAAGTTTCTAGGTCCCGATCAGTCTTGACTAATCTAGACTCTTCTTATTATATATATGGCCTGTACAAGACTCTAGAATATGGTATACTTGTCTGTTATGACAGAAGTATACAATCAACAAGATTAACAGAAATAAAACAAACGAAATTGAAATATATGTATGAGATATACAAGAATCAGTTTGCAGAAAACATACTTGATGGTTTATGCTTACAACAGAAACACAAAAACGAAATTATGTAGATTGAGGCCTGCAAATTGCAGTGTCCTAAGACAGAAATTTCCCTGGTGGGGATCTGTCTAGAGGATACAACAATCAATCAAGAACTTCTCTTGATTCTGACGAAATTCCTATGTTCCCTTCATCTTTGGAAGAACGAATTTTTTAAAGAGAATTCTGTGGTGTGAATGATGATATTTTTTCAACCCCTTTCAGATGAATGAAACAGGTATTTATAGGTATTAGTTATGACAGTTGGAAACTGTCAAAACCGAAAATAACTGTTAAAAACCTGTCATTCAGTAATTACGAATTTAATAATAAAAAAATAAAAATTAATTTCGTAATTAAAAATTATCTAATTAATCAGGAAGACCCCAAGAGCCCCAAGGCCCAAGGCCCATCTTTTGACCATTAAATATTCTCTTGATATTAGCCCATTTTCAATCCAATTAGGCTAATCCAACACCACAACCCAAGCCCAATATGCTTAACCCCTTACTTGACCCATTTAGTTAAATGAGTAGGACTAGACATATAAGGTGGGAGAAGGTTTTCTCTTCCACCAATGTGGGATAAGTCCCACATTGTAATTTTGTAGTCAAAGTTCCAACAATACCCCACATTTTCTATTCAAACTCCAATAATACCCCACATTTGAATAGAAAATAAGTGAACTTTGATATTCAAATAAGGGAAGTAAGATATGACATGCATCTGAATAGGTGTTGTAAAACTTGAACCTTTCATAGTGAGTACTACTTGGATCTACTTTGTGGGTAGTGAACTAGAGTCTTGAACTAACCACTTTTTATAGTAGAATAAAAAACAAGAAGTATCACACATATCATATCTAAGCATAGATCATTTCTTACCGTTGTGTTCATTTCGGTCATGAACGATCCTTTCTTCATGAGACTTTTAGAGAGCTTTAGCCATATCAGCTCCCAAAGATGCGACCTCACATCCATCTCACATAGGTAATGCTAATCTGGAATAATCCGTACTTATTCCACTGTAGAAGCTATCAGCATTATTAAGAATAAAGCATTCATCCCTATAACATCAACGGAAAAACACAAAACAAATATCATGGGAGTGAGCATACCTTTGTGTTAGTGCTTCTTTGAGTCTTCCCCAACTAGTTGTCCTATTGAACCTAGACCATGGGATCTCCAATGTTGCTAGGTTAGGTTTCCGCCAGGTGGTGACTCATTGTGTTGGCTTTAAGCCCATTCCCCTCGATGTGAAGAGAACTTGCTCTCTACTCAGGCCTTTTGTCAAGGGATCAGCTATATTTTCCTTTGACTTTATGTAACTAATGGAAATGATTCCATTCTTCAGCAAGTCTCGTATTGTAATATGTCTGCGCCTAATGTGTCTCGACTTGCCATTGTATATTTGACTTTGTGCTCTAGTAAGAGCAGCCATACTATCAAAATGTATGCCAATGGCAGTAACAGGTTGAGGCCACAGAGGAATACCTTCTAGGAAGCTTTTAAGCCATTCAGCTTCTTCAGCAGCTTTATCTAAAGCAACAAACTCTGCTTCCATTGTAGAACGAGTATTCACAGTTTGCTTAGATGATTTCCAAGAGATAGCAGCTCCACCAAGAGTGAACACATATCCACTTGTGGATTTTGCCTCAGAAGTATTGGAAATCCAATTTGCATCACAATACCCTTCAAGAACAGGAGGATATTTCGTGTAATGCAGTCCATAGTTCATTGTATGCTTTAAATATCTAAGCACTCTTACTAATGCATACCAATGATCTTTCCCAGGATTGTGGGAGTAACGACTCAATCTACTTACACTATAAGCCAAGTCCGGTCTAGTACAATTCATAATATACATCAAGCTGCTGAGAACTTGAGTATATTCTAACTGAGCTACAGTATCACCTTTATTCTTCTTTAGATGACTAGAAGCATCAAATGGGGTGACAACCGGCTTGTCATCATAGTGTCCAAACTTCTTGAGTACACTTTCAATATAATGGGACTGAGTAAGAGTATATCCATCTGGTCTTCTTTGAACTCTTACACCAAGGATCACATCTACTACTCCCAAGTCTTTCATGGAAAAGGAGGAGTGTAGCATTTTCTTGGTTTGATTGATCACATCCAGATTAGTACCCATTATAAGCATATCATCCACATACAAGCATATGATGACATAAGCATTCTTGTATTGTTTGACATAAACACATTTATCACATTCATTTATTCTAAATCCATTAGAGAGTAATGTGTTGTCAAACTTCTCGTGCCATTGCTTTGGAGCCTGTTTTAGTCCATAAAGTGATCTAACTAACTTACAGACTTTGTTTTCTTGACCTTTAACCACAAACCCTTCAGGTTGATTCATATATATCTCTTCATCTAGTTCACCATACAAGAAGGCAGTTTTCACATCCATTTGGTGTATTTCCAAATTATGAATGGATGCAATTGCTACTAATGTGCGAATTGATGTAATTCTTGTAACAGGTGAATAGGTGTCAAAGAAGTCTTGACCCTCTTTTTGACGATACCCTTTAGCTACTAATCGAGCTTTGTACTTCTCTATGGTACCATCAGGTCTAAACTTCTTCTTGAATATCCATTTGTGCCCAATTGGTTTTTGCCCATGTGGCAAATCCACCAATTTCCAAGTGTTATTTTGCACAATGGAGTCAATCTCACTTTTGATTGCCTCTTTCCAGTAAGGAGCTTCAGAGGAGTCCATAGCTTCCTTATATGTTTGTGGTTCCTTATTCACTACATAGGTCATGTAATCAGGTCCAAAATCTTTGGCTATTTTGCCCCGTTTGCTTCTTCTAGGTTCTAAGTTGTCTTCTTGAACCTTTGAAGAATTCTCTTCATTTGATTGTAAACTTTTGTCTGGAATCGTATCATTCAGTCCATCATCTAGAGGTCTTTTCCTAGAGTAGGTAACCTCTTTTCCTTTATCCTTAAAAGGAAAAGTATTTTCAAAGAATTCAGCCTCTGCTGATTCCATGATGGTTTGGTTATGGATCTCATCAACATGTGATTTATACACAAGAAACCTGTATGCTGCACTATTCATGGCAGGGCCAAGATAGATGCAATCTATGGTTTTTGGTCCAAGTTTAGTCCTCTTAGGAAGAGGTACTTGAACCTTAGCAAGGCAACCCCATACTTTCATCCTTTTATAAGAGGGTAACCTCCCTTTCCATAGATGATATGGTGATTTATCACTCTTTTTATGAGGAATTCTATTAAGTATTGTATTTGCTGCAAGACATGCTTCTCCCCACAGATTATGTGGTGCTCCAGAAGTAATTAACATTGAATTAATCATGTTTTTCAATGTTCTATTCTTTCTTTCTGCCACTCCATTTTGTTGAGGAGTATATGGAGCAGTTGTTTGATGTATAATACCGTTTAAAGAACAAAATTCAGCAAAGTCTTTGGATTCATATTCTCCTCCTCGATCAGACCTTAGAATTTTGATCTTTTTGTCAAGTTGATTTTCAACTTCAGCCTTGTAATTCTTAAAATAATTCAAGGCTTCATCTTTGGTATTTAACAAATAAATATAACAATACTTACTGCAATCATCAATAAAGGATATATAATAATTCTTTCCTCCTCTTGTAGGTGTTGCTCTAAAATCACATAAATCAGAGTGGATTAAGCCAAGTATTTCATTAGATTTTTCAACCGATTTATGAGGATGTTGTGTAAATTTTGATTCTACACAAACCTCACATTTTATATTTTTATCTAATGAACATTTTGGTAACATGCTAAGTTTTGCCATTCTTTGAATAGAACGAAAATTAACATGTCCCAAACGAGAATGCCACAAAATTGAAGGATCATGCATATACATAGAAGAGGGGCTAGTAGTGCCCATTATTGCATTAGCATTAATATTGGTTACATCATTGTTTGGTGTTTCAACACCATAGTACAAAGGTAATACACTGACTTTGAAGAGACCCTCACTAAGGTATCCCTTTCCAACATACATCCCACCCTTGGTGAGAACAAATTTATGAGATTCAAATACAAGTTTGAAACCTTTGTTACTAAGAATAGGACCAGAAATCAAATTCTTAGTAATTTCAGGAACATGCAAGACATCACATAAAACAAGTTCTTTTTCAGAAGTCAATTGTAGTTTCACTTTTCCCTTTCCTTCAACTTTTGCAGTAGAGCCATTCCCCATAAACATTGGTTCAGAATCCGAGACTTTCTGGTATGTAGAAAACATGGTTCGGGAGTTGCAAATGTGCCTTGTGGCTCCTGTATCAATCCACCAATCCACACAATTGCTAACCATGTTGGTTTGAATCACAACAACAAATTGATTTGGTGATTCAACCATGTTGGCTTGACCAGAATTTCCTCCACCAGAATTGCCACCATTGTTTCCATTGTTTCCTCCATTGTTCCCTCCATTATTTCCTCCATTGTTTCCTCCTTGACCCCTCCTGAATCTGCAATCTTTGGCCTTGTGTCCAATTTTGCCACAAACATAGCATGGACCAGAATTCTTCTTGAAATTCTTCTTGTTAGGGCCATGATTTTTGCCATCTTTGGAAGAGTTTTTGGAGCCTTGCTTCCCTTTCTTGTTGTTGTGCTTTGTCCTTGAAGTACTTGCTTCTCCAACAAAGTTTGCACTTGGTTCCAAGGAATTTGCATCTGCCTTCTCATTCAATCTGTTATCTTCTTCCACACGAATTCTCAACACAAGTTGCTCAAAACTCATGTCATCAGTTAAGTGCTTAAGATATAATTTGAAATTCTTCCAAGAAGGAGGAAGTTTTTCAATGATTGAACCAACAAGAAAATTAGAGTTTATACCCATACCTTCAACTTCAAGATCATGTGCAATGACTTGAATTTCCTCCACTTGTTTGAGGACAGATTTGGTATCCACCATCTTGAAATTCATGAACTTTCCAATCACGAATTTCTTGGAACATGCCACTTCTGTTTTGTATTTCTTTTCCAGTGATTCCCATATCTCTCTTGCAGTAGTCATGGTAGAGTAGATATCATAGAGAGAATCATCCAGGGCATTTAGAATATAATTTCTGCAATTATATTCATTTGTGTTCCAAGTTTCCACAGCCCTTTGATGTTCTGCCATTTGGGCTTCACTGGGTGGTGTTGTTCCTTCTGCAGTGGTTGTACCAATAGGAGGAGAGGGAGAATCATCAGTGAGAACATTGGAAACATGAAGAGTTGTTAGATAAAACAACATCTTCTGTTGCCATCTTCGAAAATCTGAGCCTTTGAATTTCTCAGGCTTTTCCACATGTGTTTTGATGATGGATTGTTGATCCATTCTTCCACTTTTTAATTTCTGTCTTAGATTGTTATGACAGAAGTATACAATCAACAAGATTAACAGAAATAAAACAAACGAAATTGAAATATATGTATGAAATATACAAGAATCAGTTTGCAGAAAACATACTTGATGGTTTATGCTTACAACAGAAACACAAAAACGAAATTATGTAGATTGAGGCCTGCAAATTGCAGTGTCCTAAGACAGAAATTTCCCTGGTGGGGATCTGTCTAGAGGATACAACAATCAATCAAGAACTTCTCTTGATTCTGACGAAATTCCTATGTTCCCTTCATCTTTGGAAGAACGAATTTTTTAAAGAGAATTCTGTGGTGTGAATGATGATATTTTTTCAACCCCTTTCAGATGAATGAAACAGGTATTTATAGGTATTAGTTATGACAGTTGGAAACTGTCAAAACCGAAAATAACTGTTAAAAACCTGTCATTCAGTAATTACGAATTTAATAATAAAAAAATAAAAATTAATTTCGTAATTAAAAATTATCTAATTAATCAGGAAGACCCCAAGAGCCCCAAGGCCCAAGGCCCATCTTTTGACCATTAAATATTCTCTTGATATTAGCCCATTTTCAATCCAATTAGGCTAATCCAACACCACAACCCAAGCCCAATATGCTTAACCCCTTACTTGACCCATTTAGTTAAATGAGTAGGACTAGACATATAAGGTGGGAGAAGGTTTTCTCTTCCACCAATGTGGGATAAGTCCCACATTGTAATTTTGTAGTCAAAGTTCCAACATTGTCTATGATGCTCTAGAAATCTCCAGGTCCTCCTGACATTATCCAAATCGCTCTTGTATGACCTGGCGTGTTCTAGATTGTTCCAAAGTCTTCCGGGTCGTTCTAGCTTCGTCTAGTGACCTCTTGATTATTTAGGATCACTTAATATTCTAGCCTATACCAGGGTCTCGTAGAGCATTCTTGATCTATCCGGAGACTTCTTGAGTATACTTGATTATGTCGGAGTTCTCTAGACGAATGTGGAATTTTCCAGAATCTTGGTCCGTCACACCCTCCCCCACTTAAATCCTTGAAGTCCACGTCAAGTCTTCTTGTATAGTGATCTTTCAAGTGAGGTGTCACTTGTGTTCTTACTTCTTTTCCTATTATTGGGTCTTCTTGTAGCCTCATGGAATATCTGACCAATTCTCAAGGTTGATCGTGACCCCATCTTGTATTGGCATGTGTCGATACCTTGAACTATGTTGTTTGGTCTCACATACTTCTTGATTCGATCATTATGATTACAAGTTTCTTGTGAATTATGTTCTTCTTCCCATTTAGGGTATTGTTCTGTATCTTCACGACTTCTTTAAGGTCTGCGTTAAACTTCATAGTCCATAGCATTTAAGATCTTGTTCTACTCCTTTCCAAAGGTACAATGTGAATGATTTTACCTTTAGGAATAAGCATAGTGTTATCATTTTCAAAGGACCATGGACGTACTTCGTCTAGGACTTCCATTGCTAATACCATGTTCTAGTCGTTCATGGGTACGACTACCAACTCAATGGTGCCTTCCCATTCTGCGATTTTCATGAGTACTCCACGTGAAACTCCTAGGATAGGATTAGATGGAGAATTGACAACCTTCAAGTGGCCTTCTTCTTTCATGTAGTGGATCCCGATCTCTTTGCTTCGTTTTCGGAAAAGGAAGTTGTGAATCGCACTTGAATCTATTAGCGCCTTGGTATTTCCTCCATTCACCTTGGCTTCAAATAACACGAGACTTCCTACTTTGGAACCACTCCCTTTCGATTCCTTTGTCTCGTCTTTCTTCATAGAGTTTTGAAGTCGCATGGAACTCATGTGAGCATCTTTCTTCTTCTTCTTCTTCTTCTTCTTCTTGCAACAACATTGCATAAAATGTCTTTTTCTTCGGACAATCTCGGATCAAGTGAGGAACATCACACAAGTAGCACTTAATATCCCTTTGTTATTCTCTTCGGTATCTTCCTTCGATTTCTTTTCCTTTCGTATTCAAAGGTTGGGGTGTGTCTTGTTTTGGTTCCGGTTCTGACATAGGTTGTTCTCCCCCGCTATTCTTCTTAACAGTGCTTTCTCTTCGAAATTCCATTTGATCTTCTACCATGGCGATAGCTCCGTCGATGTCTCTAACATTTCTCCTCTTGAGCTCATTATATGCCCAAGATTGTAGTCCATCCATGAAATAAAAAAGGTTGTCTTTCTCTTGCATGTCGGGTAACTCTGGCATCAAGCTCATGAATTCGACTATGTAGTTTCAGATGGATCCACTATGCTTTAGCCCATAAAGTTTCTTCATTGCTATGTCTTTAGCATTATCTGGACAAAAATTTTCTCTTAAGTTGCCTCTTAAACTCCTCCCAGGTGTGTATGGTATATAATCCTTTCTCAATGTCTCTATGCTTCCTTCTCCGCCATAGAGTTGCGCTTTCGCATAGATAAAGGATGACCATATCGACCTTCGTCTTGTCGTCTGTCACTCGGCTAGAATTGAAGTAACATTCCATCGACCAAAAGAATTCGTCAAGTTCTTTGGGGTCGGGTTTAGCTCTATACTTCAATTGTTTGGGTGCCGCTGTGTATGGTGTCGTCTTCGCAATTGCTCCTCCAACTTTCGTTTCCTTACACAGGTTTACTTTAGATTCTAATGCGGCTACCTTCTCATGATATTTTTTTGCAATGTGTTGATCAATTCAAGTACTTCTTCTTTGATGACACTGATGGACTCCTTTATTCCATCACATGTGCCCCTTATGTCGTTAACGAACTAATCGATGGGACCCTTCCACTCAAGGATCTCACCGACGTTAATCTCAACTTTGGTAAGCTTGTTCTCTAAGTTTGCCAAGGTATCTAGTGATTGGTCCCTTTACTTGGACTTCCTTCCTTTCTCCTTAACAACAGGGGGAATGTTAGCTACATCACTTCCTCCTTCCATTTCTATGATATCTTGCTTGTACGAACTCTGGCTCTAATACCACGTGTCATGGGATGACTCGATCACCATGCGCTACTTAGTGTTTCTCCGACTAAGTCATGATAACTTTGACAATTTAGATGTACTAACGATTTAAGGAAGCAAGAGATGCGATAAGGAATGCTTCAAAGTAAGAAAGAAAGATTCTATTATGGACTCAACTCGACTACTATACAAGGTAACTTCCCAATGGTTCCTACAAATGAGACATCCTTCCTATTTATAGGTACCTTACACCTCCTCAAGTGGAAGTTTCTAGGTCTAGGTCATTCTTGACTAATCTAAACTCTTCTTACTGTATACATGGCCTTTACGAGACTCTTAAATATGGTATACTTGTCTACGATGCTATAGAAATGTCTAGGTCATCCCGACATTATCCAAATCGCTCTTGTATGATCTAGCGTGTTCTAGATCGTTCCAAAGTTTCCCGGGTCGTTCTAGCTTCGTCTAGTGCCCTCTTGATTATTCTGGATCGTTCTCCTTTGTTCCATGGACATCTATAATGTTCTAGCATCTTCCAGGGTCTCGTAGAGCATTCTTGATATATCTAAAGACTTCTCGAGTATACTTGATCACGACAGAGTTCTCTAGACGATCGTGGAATTTTCCAGAAACTTGGTCCGTGACAATTAGGTATGGGCAACACCCATACCCACTTATAATGTAGCCACATCACCATCTTATCTTTACAACGAGATTAGGGGATGGTGTTCAATGTTATACCACCTTTAAGGTGATGAAAAAGAAGAAGAAAGAAGAAGAAGAAGACGTCGTTGCTCTAGTTCGTTGTTACCACGAGAAGCCCCATAACGAACATGGGGGCGGTGTGCTTTGCGTTATAACAGCATTATGGGCCCTCCACGTAGACAATAACGTTGTGGAGGTGATCCATACCCACTGATCTAAGTGATTCCATTACTTCAAAAGAGACCTAATCATTCGCCCTAGATCCTGAAAGGATGTTAATAATGTTTTGGAAAATGTAATATGCGAAGCTATGGTTTCTTCGTGGATTATGTATATAATAAATATTAGCTTCAACTAACGAATACTTACTTGTTATGATGTTATTTCTTTCCATGATATCATTAAAAAAAAACAAATTGTTAGTGGTTCATTGTGGTGGCGTAGAAAGAGTGAATGATGTAAATTATGTAAAAGCACTGAATTTTGGCATCGCAAATTCTTGGTCAATATTCACAATATAGGGCATTTTAACTTCTTTGTCTACATACAAAAACAAGATCGCAAATTCATGGTAATTTTTTATACAATGTAGCTTGTCATCAATTGTTAGTTTTATAATGTTGTTTTGTGGAATGATATGGCATTCAAATATGGTCATTTTAGTACCTCTAAATAAAAATGGTTACATTTATTTGGACATACTATAACATATTAAAAAAAAAAATCCTTGTCACTGGCCTAGGAAGTTCTTCTTTTGAACGGAAAATCTAATCTACTCCTAAACTACTCATATTATCAACTATGTCTCCAGCGAGACGTGAACCCTCAATGTAACACCCAGATATCGGGTAATATCCTTTTTTTTTATCAAAAAAGTTAAATATGTTGCAAAAGAGGGTCCTACGTTAAGTGTACTTGGGGCGTACGCTTGGCATACCTCCTTGAAGTAGGACGCACACTTAAGTGAGTACGTTGGACATACGCCTTGGTACACTGAGTATACAAGGCTGGGGAGAAAACCCTAATTTTTAGGGTTTGAGCCATATTTAAACATCTTTACCCCTCAAAACCCTTTCCTTCATTAGCCTTCATCTCCCAAATTGTCTCTTGCCAATCCTAATCCATTAAATGACTCCTTTTGAGCTTGAGAGAGTGTGTTTTGTGGTCTTGAAAGAAGAAGAAAGTGGTGAGATCATCTTGGAAGCTTCAAGCAAGTTTAGATCTGAAACTTTCACCTTGCAAGCAACCTCCAAAATGTATAAAGCTTGGAACTTGATGAGTTATTTGCTAAGATTTTGCTGGTCTAGAGTTTGTGTCTATTTTTGGTCCCATAGTTTTGGTCTATTGGAGTACGAGCTACTCCAGATCCATGAAATGTAGTTTCCTGTAATTTTGAGCTCATGGATTCATAAAAGTGAGAGCTTGGACACTCATTAAGTCATGCATGAGTTTTGGAGCCTTGGATGACTTTTGGACCAAGAGTTTGAATTTATACCCTCTTGTATGCATGAAAATGGATAAATTCATAGACTTTATTCATTTACAAGTCCCATTTTTACCTAGATCGGAAGTTTGGTGCGTTGGCTTGATGTATTAAGAACTTAATAAGAACTTTAGATCTAACACTAGTACAAGGTGCGTACTTAGTGGTACACTGAGCATACTGATGAGGAACCTCATATCCTGGATAGGTCACGACTAAGCCTAATTTAGTGACCGAGTACGCGAGGCGTACTTAGTCTGCTTTGACTTTCCTTGACTTTTGACTTTCTGGCATTGACCGCTGACCAGGATTTTGACCAAATGGGATCTAGGGGAATTTTGGGTACTTTGAGTAGTAGTTTGAGCTAAGGCCCTAGTATTTGTGTCGGTAACCAGTAAAGGCAGTATTCAGAGTAGTGTTTTGTTTAACTATCTTTTCAGACTATGAGGTGAGTTTTTCATCATTATACTCGTGGGTCGATGACGCCAATGTCGTCCTACTAGATTATGTATCCTACTATATAGGATGTTGTTATGCTATATTGATCTATAGATCTGTATGAGTATTCGTCCTGCTATATGATTTATCTATTGCATTGTTGACATGGTACAGTATGGGTTGAGGCTTTACTACTTTTTGCGTAAGTCAACATACCAAGGCATTCCAGCTCGAAGACTGATTGGGCCGAGGCAATCCAGTCTGATGACTATGGACCGTGGGTAATCCAGCCCGATGGTTGTGGACCCAACACGCATCGTTTTATATGTTATGTTGTGTGGTATATTTTGGGGGGAAACTCACTAAGATTTGGCTTACAGTTTAAGCGTAATATTTTAGGTACTTCTGATGATCGGGGCAGGGCGAAGGCATGATCGTACACATCCTTCGGTGATATGTTTTAGAGAATTTGTGACACTTTGATTTTTTTTATATTTGTATGGGATACTTGGTTTTGACTTGGGTTTTGTTTGGAAACAATGATTTTACCTTAATTGAAAAAGGGGAAATTTATCGTGATTTTGTGGATGTTACAAGTTGGTATCAGAGCCCTATTTTGAGCGAATTAGATGAGCATTTGTTCGAATCCTAACTCAAACTAAGAATCTGTAAGGTTTTCAAAATTGACACTACTAGAAAAATAGCATTTTACGGCGTGCAATTAATGACACACACTGATAGAGGACGCGTATTTGTGCGTGCCCTAAAAATTAATGTTAGTTTTCTAAAATTTGAAGGTTAGATAACACGCATTTTTGCGTGCCCCTAAAATTAGTGTCAGAAAAAAATACGGAGGGCACCTATCAAAACATGTGCGTCGTGTAACTGTGTTGCTTTATATTTTTTTTTAGGAAACACGCGTTTTTAGGGGGGAAAATGAAATCCAAAAAATTAACCACCGCCTGTTCATCCCAAAAATTTCCCGCCTCTACGAATTTGGGCCTTCGTCTTCATCCACAGCTTCCTCAATTCCTCGATCCATCACCTCCACCAAAAACGCACTTCTCGGTTCCAACAAGTTCTTACACTCTTAATTCGACCCTAATGAGCTGAGGATTTAGGGTTCTTACCTCCCAGTTATCAATTTGAGCTGATGATTTAGGGTTCCTAAATCCGACCCTAATTTTTTCTATCTCACTCTCGTATTTCTATCTCATCCCTCTCGCCTGGTTCAAAACATGTAAGGGGCGACGAACACACTATTTATTTGCATATTTTGGTCTTCACCAAGATCTGGTTTCCATGTAAGCTTTATGTTACGAGCCCAAACCATCCTCACGCAATGTCATCAGCTTCTCTTACTTACGCATCTACAATCGGTGGTTCTTTGTCTAGAAGCACCACTCCCGAACCTCAAATCGTGGCTACGCTCCATCATCACCACACGTTGCTCGGTTCTGGATTTGTTAGGGCTTGTTTCATCCATTCATTGCCTCCCTACCACAAGTGATCTTATAACTCTGCAAAATCGACCTCCTTCAATCATCTTTTCTATATCTTCATATGGTAAGAGCTTCAAGATTTATCTCTTTCCCAATTAGTGAGTTCTTTTGTTTTTACTTGATTACCGAGTTTGTTCTTGCTCGATCTTCGCATGTTTCGTGCAATTTTGCCTGTTAATCGCTTTATTTGCCACGAAGACACAAGCTCTTCAGATACTCTGGTCAAAGACATCACTGGCTCCCCTCCCGTCGCTGCGGTCGGTCTTCCTTCTCCTCGCTGCCGTCGCCGCTGCTTCCTCCACCCTCGCCGGTGTCAGACCTTCTTTCTCCTTGCCAACGTCCTTTTCGTCCTTCCCGTCGCCGACATCCTGAACTCGTTTTCAATGGTAACCAAAGAAGGATGAGATGTGTATGATCAACCGTAGCATGAAAGTATACCCCAAGATACCGACACTTCTATTTGCTTATGATGATTATGATAGAATTGCATGCTAGTTGTAGGCTAAGGATCCTTAGGAATTGCATGATATAATTACTTGATGTGTGATGCCTGATAGCCTAGGAATATCTCTTGTATGCTAAATGGAATTGACGTCATTACTATATTAGCTTAGTGTATGCATCTTGTTTGTACATGACTAATATTATATAGCCTGAGAATGTTTGCTTTAGCCTTATTTCTTTTTCCTTGTTTGGTTGTGGGCTTAGGGTAGAATTAGGTATCCGACTGTCTATGGAATCCAACGTTCTGTATGATTAGCATGCACGAGTGGCTGCAGAGTTGGTGGAAGTTTTATGAGTGAGTCTGGTTGAAGTAGGCCGGCTTGAGGAGTGATTAGCCACTCTTGAGAGAGTGAGTATATGATGTATGTGTATCCTAGTTGTTGAGATCTACGGTCGATTGTTTGTGAAGACACCTTGAGACAAATACGGGTAGGTGTGGATGCTAGTATGGGCCCATACTACTGGAAGCATAGGCCCTATATACGTAGCAAAGAAGTCACAAACCTCGAGGGTGTAGTCTTTCCATAATGATTGAATTAGTACGAATTGTGGCATTTCTGATTTATTTTTGGTTCATTTTCAGTATGGTGTACACGAGGGGTTCTAGATCAGGAGCTGGCGGCCTAGAGAGGCCAGTATTGTCAGATGATGACATTCGCGAGTTGATCGCCATTAAGGTGGATGCTACTGTTTGGGGTGCCATCCTTGAGGTTTTTTGGGTCTATCAAGACTGTTATGATTGAGTTGTTTGATGAGCGGTAGGCTGCTATGACTGAGGATGCTGCTACAGGGGTTAAGGGGATAGGATCATTCCAGTATCAGGACTTCAGCAACATGAAGCCCCTAGAGTTTGATGGGGTCAAGGACCCGATCATGGACATGAGATGGATTTCTCATATGGAGGGTTGTTTCTTCACATGTTCCTATCCGGAGGACTGGAAGGTCAGGTACGCCCTGAAACTTCTTCGACTAGGCATGAAGGATTAGTAGAACCTGGTGACTAGTTCCTATACTCCTGAGCAGAGCACTTCTGTTACCTGGGGGAAGTTCTCAAAGATGTTCCAAACAAGGTATGTTCTCTTGGTGGAGAGGGGAAGGTTGCTCATGATTATCTAGAATTGAGGCAGATGACAGAGTTGGTAACGGAGATCACCAAGATGTATACTGAGAGGGCTTTTTTTCTGTTCTGAGTATGCTGCTATGGAGCAGGCTTAGATGGTGTGATTGGGCATGCTCAAGACTGATATTCAGCAGTTTATGTCCACTCAACAATATCATACTCTTTTCGAGCTTCAAGATGTCACCCAATGGCGGGAGATTGAGATTGAGACTCAGACGAGGGAACAAAGGCATGCTCTCATTCAGTCACAACCTATAGTGAAGTGGTTCAAGAGGGTTAATTCACGATATGGAGGACATAGAGGCCATACTTGTGGTAAGTGCGGCAAGGTTCATGAGGGTGGTTGTCGATCTTTTTCTGGATGCTACAAATGTGGCAAGGAGAGCCATATTGCTATGGATTTTCATCAGCAAGCCCTATTGCGAGCACAAGGATTTGTTACCATTGTGATCAGGTTGGCCATGTGAAGGCCAACTGTCCTTGCCAGCCGCTAGACCAGTGCAGGCACCAACCCCGGCTACTTTGAGTATCATAGATGGACGCCAGGGCACGGTGGAGTCCCCGAGGTCTTGAGGTCATGCTTTCCAGCTCACGAAAGAGGAGGCCAGCTCGGTGTCATACATCGTTACTGGTAGATTTCCATTTATTGTTATGTGAAGATATTATTTATATGTTGATTATTGTATTTGTGTTAGGCACCTTCTTAATGAAATCATTGCCTACTCTTGTGCTTTTTGAATTGGGTGAGAGTCATTCCTTTGTGTCTCAGTCCTTCAATAGGAGTTTTTATTCCGTAAGGATCTTGCTCGCATATAAATACGACCCTCCTGATCAAATTTGAGGAGCGACAGTTCCAGACGATGAAAAACACTTCTTAAGGCAATTTCTGACACTTTTCAGCGATTTCTGAAGATCTAAAGGTTGTGAATCATCTTACACACTTAGTTTATAAGATTAATCTTTAATGTTTCTTTTTATTAGTTTAAATTTGTTCTTAGCCATGTCTGGCTAAAACCCTAATTTTTAGTTCTGTATATGATGGGTTTTAAGCATAACAAACAATCCCTATGTATGCATGCAACCCTAACCTTGGATCTATGTTTTCTCTATTTGAACATATAAGTATTGAACACAAAAGGAGAAACCCTAGAAGGCATCTAGTAATTTCTAAATTCATAACAAGAGGTAGTAAACTTACCTTTGAATGTTATGTAGTAATAACAAACAATTCCTTGTTGTTGTAGAAGCTTGAGAACTAGTGTCACAAGTGTGCCACCTCTAATGGCTCACAAATACACTTAGAAAAAGGATGATATGTGAGAGAAAAGGAGGAAGCTTCAAATTTTGGCTATTCTTCTTAGGGTTGCAGTGGCCAAAATCAAGAGGGGGTGTAGTTCCTTATATAGCTGAGGTTGCTTAGAGCCAAATCTAGGGTTTGCTGGAGGAAACCCTAATTCCTTAGCTTACGCAGCCATGGACTCCCCATCAGTGGCTTTAGATGAAAATTCTAGGGCCTCCCTAGAATTTTTCGCCCAACACTTCTAGGGTGGTCCAAGAGCCCAAACCCACAACTATCAATAAATTGCTAAATAGCTCCTGCACTTTTAATTAATTCCATTCATCTCAAAATTAATTCCAAATTAATTTCTGATTAAATGTTATTTAAAGAATACGGTTTCTAATTAATTTATTATTTCCATAATATATTAATAAATCATTTATTATAATTTATTGATCAAACAATAAATTCTTCCACTTTCTCAATAGGTCATCATGTTTAGTTGCTAGTACGAAGGCAACCCAAAAGGACTGTAATACTATCAATTCAAGTACATACCAATTCTAGTTATGGGCTTAGACACCTAATCCAACAGTCTCCCACTTGGACAAGTCTAATAACAATAATTGCAAGTATAACTTCAAAAATTTACTAGCAAATTGTAGCTCTCAAAGCCGCTGTCGAATTCTGACCTAGACAGTTACCTGTCCTAAGATAAGTGATCATATAATCCTCTGTTCTGCAAGATATCATGTAGAAAAATGACATGAAACATAGTCAAAATTATTGTCTATTACTTTGTTTCTCGATTTCCAATTTGTAATGACAAAGAACTACTAATCGAACACATCAATTTAGTCCTAGCCGGACCTGACACCATAAGTCAACACCAAATCATCGAGGGGCCCAAGATATCACTTTTCCCATTAGGTCAAAAGGAGCAGATAAAATTTAGCTTATATGCTTTCACTATTTACTCAGAACCTTTGTGAGGGGATCTGCAGGATTCTCTTCATATGATGCCATCTTCATGATGAGGAGTCCTTCTTCTACTCTATGTCTGATAAAGTAGTATTTTCTGCCGATATGTCTAGATCTACCATGATCTCTTGGTTCCTTTTGTCAAGGAAACTGCTCCTTTATTATCGTAGAAAATGTCCATTGGCTCCTTTATGGCTGGCATAACTCCGAGGTCTCTAATGAAGTTCACCATATAGCCTCCTTTCATGCTTCTCTTGCTGCAATGTACTCTGATTTACAGGTAGAATCATCCACCATTTCCTACTTATAACTATTCCAAGTTACCGCTCCTCCATTAAGGGTAAATACCCAACCAAAGTGAGAATGGAAGTTGTCTCTGTCTGTCTGAAAGATGGCGTCACTATACCCTGTAACTCTGAATTCATCACTGCCATCAAGCACAATGACCCAATCCTTACTTCTTCACAGATACTTAAGAATGTTTTTGACCACTGTCCAATGAGCTCTACCTGGGTTTCCTTGATATCGACTAACCATGCTCAAAGCAAAACCCATGTCACAGCGAGTAAATTTCATAGCATACATGATCGATCCTACGCCAAAAACATATGGAACTCGACTCACTTCTGTTATATCTACATCAGTACTCGGACTTGGAGTCTTACTCAGTTTGGTATTACTCTGGATAGGCAACTCTCCTTTCTTGGAATTTTCATGCTAAAACGCTTTAGCACCTTATCCAAATATGTACTGTGACTAAGTCTAATTGGTCTTTTACTCATGTTTCTCAAAATCCTTATTCCTAGAATATAAGCAGCCTTTCCCACATCCTTCATAGTGAAACACTTTCCAAGCCAAGACTTAACCATTGCGAAATTGGAATGTCATTTCCCATGAGTATTATGTCATCAACATCAACATACAATACTAGGAAGGTAACTATACTCCCACTAGCTTTGACATATACACAAGATTCATCTTCACTTCTAGAGAAGCCAAACTCTTTAACTTTCTTGTCAAATCAAAGATTCCATCTGCAAGAAGCATGTTTCAATCCATAGATTGATTTCTCAATCTTACACACTCTATTGGGCTACTTAGCATCCACAAAACCCTTTGTCTAACTCATATAAACATTTTCAGCCAACTTCCTATTAAGGAAAGCGGTTTTGACATCCATTTGCCAAATTTCAAAGTCATGAAATGCAGCTATGGCTAACATTACCCTAATAGATTTAATCTTAGCCATTGGTGAGAAAGTCTCATCATAGTCAACACCTGGGGTTTGAGTAAAGCTCTTCGCAACCAGTTGAGCCTTAAAGTGTGTACCTTTCCATCCATTATGGTCTTCTTCTTGAAGATCCATTTGCACCTAACTGTCTTACAACCCGGTACATTGTCAACCAAATTCAAAACTTGGTTGTCATACATGGACTTGATCTCACTGTCCATTGCCTCTTTCCACTTGGTAGAATGACGGCCCGACATGGCTTCCTTAGAGTTAGAAGGCTTATCCAAATTTATCGGTGTACTATCACTGATAAACGTATCACCATCTATAGTTATATGGAAACCATAAAACTCAGATGGCATTCTAACTCTACTATAACGGCTAAGAGGTAATGACTCGTCAATTGGTTCAATAGGAATTTCATCCTCAGGTTGAGTGCTAGTATTAGAGGTTCATTCATCGTTTGTCTCTTGAATTTCTTCAAGATCAATTGTACACCCACTGTCCTCTTTGGATATGAGCTCTCTCTTACGAAAGACTCCCTTTTGTGATACGAAGAACATGTTTTCACTAGGTTTGTAGAACAAATATCCAAAGGAATTTTGTGGGTAGCCAATGAAAATACATCTCTCACTTCGAGGTTCAAGCTTGTCGTGAGTCTCTCGTCTAACAAAAGCTTCACAACCTCAAACCTTGATATGTTGAGGGAACCTTCCCTCTCCATCTCTCATGAGGTATTTTTGCAACTTTCTTTGTTGGGACTGTTGGATTATGTTTCTAAGCTCATAACTATAATTGGTATGTACTTGAATTGATAGTAGCAATGTCCTTTTGGGTTCCCTTCAAACCTGTCAATTAAATAGGATAATTGTTAGAAAGAGAAGAATGATTTATTGGTTTATTACTTGGTTAATAAATTAATTTGAAATCAAGATAAATGATTTATTAATGTAGTATGGATATAATATATTAATTATAAATCATATTTTTTAAATAATATTTAATCAGAAGTTGATTTGGAATTAATTTTGGGATTAAAGGAATTAATTGAAACTGCAGGGACTAAAGGTGACAATGTTCAAAAGTTGAGCATTGAGCATTCTAGAACCTCCCTTAGATGTGGGGAACGAAATATAGAGTGTCCTATGGTTTCCTTGGGCTCTAAGGATGCCTTAGAGGCCTTAAGGAGGAAGTTAAGGGATTAAGGTTATCTAAGATACACCTGTTTTATCCTAAACCTTTCCTATCACCTATATAAACCCCTATAAGGTTGGATTTCGTCCTATGCACTCCAAGAAAGTCTTAGAGCCGAATTTTCCACTTCCCTTCTCTCTCTCCATAGTAATCCTTGGTTGCTAGGTTTGTTTGTGAGCCATTAGAGGCACGACACTTGTGGCGCTTGCTATCAAACTTCAAGATCTTCAAGGATTTGATTGTTATTACAATATAACAATAAAGGTATCTATCCTAACCCTAATTATATGTTAATTTCGAAAATTAAATGTGCCTCCTAGGGTTTCTAGTTTTTGTGTTCAATGCTTGTATGTCTAATAGTGAAAACATAGATCCTCAAATTAGGGTTGCATGCATACATAGGATTGTTGGCTATGTATAAAACCCATTAGTGGTATCAGAGCTTTTAGTTGTACTTTTCAATTAGATTTGATACAAAAGTATGAATTTGACAAATTAGTGTTTATGGAAAATAAGCCCTAGGGCTTGGATTTTCAAATTTTGTTAGGGTTTCTTGAACCCTTTTCCTTTGGCCCCATATTTTCGATTTTAGGGTTGGTAAACCCTAAGGTTTTCGAAAATACCTTCATCCCTAAGATTATATTTCAAAATTTTAGGGATTAGGATAATGTTATCTTTGGTAATTATATTATTAATTGTTAAATGGATAATTAAAGATTTTGAAATATCCCTTCCCAAATTTTCGAAATCTAGGGGATAAAGGGATTAGGTTAAATTAATTATTTAATTTAATGGATAATCCTTTAAGATTAAATAATTTAAATCAATTGTTTAATTTTGGATAATTATTAAATCAAAGTTTTAATATTTAAGATTTTAAAATTAAAAGGTATTAATTTTTCGAAAATTTTAAATTTGATTATAAACCCTATTATTTTGAAATGTTTAAAATACACCCTTATACTATTATAATATTAAAAGCTTAATACTTATATATATATATATATATATATATATATATATATATATATATATATATATATATATATATATATATATATATATATATATAAGAAGAGTCAGTCTTACCATTAGTAGGCCTCATTCACGAAGCTGATCTATAAAGGGGTATAAGGAAATTACCTATAAAATGGCGATTGAATGGGTGTTCATTTTCACCCACCGCTTCCTTGACTAGTGGAGAGTCGTTAGCCGAATAGGTAGGATAGGACATTAATAAGTATAATGAACAATATAAAGTAACTAAATGCTTTTACAAAATTCCCAAATCTTAGTTACTTTAAGAAAAATGTGAATTTGGTGCTACTCCATGAAATTGCACATTGCACCTTGTTGGTTGTTTGTGGAACGTGTGTGGTTAACAGACACACTAATATGCGATCAATAAAGGATGGCAATGGGTAGCTTATAGATTATCATATATCAATGGAGCGTGTGCGGTTAACTGTGGTGGGCTTATAGTGTTGCGTCATGGTCTTGGTCCTTAGCCCAGTTTTGGTAGCCGGTTTGGGCCTGTCCAACCGTGCATTATTTTACTCTAGGGTTTTAGTATTTAAGGTGCATGCATGCATCATTAGTAAGTAACACTTTTATTATTTTTCTCATAAGTATTCTAAACCCTAGCTCGCCTCTACAGTGGAAGTTCTTCATCGAGCTCTGCTGAGGCGTATATTTGAATCATAAGCTCTACTTAGATTCCATACTGTGTTCGTAATCGTATTGTGTTTGATTTGTTTGTTTTTCATCAATATACCTGTGAAAGATCTAAACGATCGGAGATTTGTTCTCATCAATTGGTATCAGAGCAGGAGACTATGTAATTCATACACATATCTTCTGTTGAAGAAGTAATTAGGGTTTTTCCGCATTGATTGATATTAATTGAGTCATCATTCCATATTGGCGTATCTCATTAATTGTCGATCTTACTCTAACGATAAATTACAAGTATGATCTTAAACAGGTTATCGATCAAACTTCATCACAATGTCCATGTATGATTCGCAAACCAATCCAATCAACATCTCCAACAGTATTGGATCAATGGCAACGATTCCAATCTTATACACTCAGGATTATGAGGTTTCGACGCATCACTTTGAAGATTATGTGATCGGATCAGAAGATAATGGGTACTTGATCTGGGAAGCAATCACCGTTGGCCCATTCGCTCACTCAAGCACCTCAAAGATTGTTAAAACTCAAAAGGAGTACAATCAGCTTGTGAATGATGTGAAAGACATTCCTCAAGGCGAGAAAGAGAAGTTTCAATGCAACATCAAGGCCTTAAGAATGATTAGGTTTGCTTTGCAGTCGGATATGTTTCGATTGGTGAGTTCTTGCACTACAACTAAAGAGATATGGGATAGGTTGAAAGAATTGTATTCCACTGATGAAGATCTGGAACATTCGATACAGGCCTTACTGCTTTCGGAATTTGGTGATTTCAAACAGAAGTCCGAAGAGAAACTCGTTCAGGATTTTGATCGGTTTAATCATCTTTTAAGTAAGATGATAAAAAATAGGATCGAAAGAAAGGTTATTGAACAGAAGTTTACCTTCATGAACGGTCTTAGACCCGAATGGATGGTAGTCGTGTCCACTATAAAAGCACACGAACAGTTTAAATAATACTCTCTAGCGAAACTTGTGGGAATTTTGAAGTCCCATGAAAGTGCAGTGTCAAAGGAAACGAAGATGGCTTCCAGTTTGGGTTCGTTAGCTCTTGTTTCAAAATGGAAAACTGTTGTTGAAGAAGAAGAAGAATTGGATCTTGCTGACTATGATCTAACCGATGAAGAGTATGCCCTGATGGTTTCCAACCCTAGAAAGTTCATCAGAAGAAAGTTCCCAACCAACAAGAACCGAAACTGGCAGGGAAGTTACAGTTCTGAAAAGGTGAAGGAGGAACCCAAGATAGGTTCTAAGTCTGAAGAATCCAAGAAAGAGGTGAAGAGTGGTGGTGACTCAGGATTTGATTGCCATTATTGTGGAGGCAATAATCACTTTGCCAAGGACTACATGCTGAAAAAAAAAGGCAGAAAAGATTGATGAGGATGATGTGACATCCCCAAAATCTCGGCCAGAAAAGACCGATTTTCATTTATGCTTTTAAAATATTTTCAGAGTAAATCCTTTTGATTTGAAAGAGTTGCGGAATTTGTTCCCAAAAACAAAACATGATAAAACAATGTTTACCAAAGCATTTCATAAAAGAAATGTATTTTCATTATAATCAAAACTCGGGGTGTCATCTTCCGATACAGACCAATAAGAATAAACGATAACATTACAAGTCATTCAACAAATATATACATATACAGACTTGTAAACAAAACAACTGATGGTTCATCCATCTTATGCCCTTGCGCCACTTCCTGTAATACAAATAAAACTGAGTTGGTCAGGCTTGGGAGCCTAGTGATCATATAGGGTTTTCAACCCACAATAAATAATCATATTTAATTTTCACCAACCAACAATAACCCAATTACCCATTCCCGTTATTCTCACTTTATGTCCCTAAGACAACTAACATAAGGGACCTAGTCTAAGAATATTTCATCGGGGCGACAACACATGCTTCGGGGGTACCTCAGCAATATAAGTCAAATAAGGCAACCATGAGGGGGATGGAGTACATCGAATGAACACCCAAGTTCATTAACACCTACAGGTGGCGAACCTGCTAATGTTCCACAAGACTATCTAGAAAAGTCCGTGGTCGTCATCTAAACTCCGCTAGATGACTGAATCAAACAACAACGAGGCCTCTCATCTGTTTATTACAAACCAACTATCTACCCATGTTCTACCCAACATATTAGTAGATAAAAATATACATTTTTATACATAGATAAAAACCTGTATAGCATGCTTTGATCAATACATATTCCACATAACAGATGAGGCACACACACATAACACGTATTTCATAGAAAACAAATCAGATCCATGAGATAGAAGAGAGTGAATATACATTCACACATATAACACAAAATATACACATAACACGTATTTCGTATAAAATACTTCATAATTATGCGTTAGAAGAAAGTGACCACACACTCACACCTATAAACAACAACATACTTAATACACTCGAACCATACTTGTATTATTATCGTGTTTATGAAAGGTAGTATACACTCACTTGATCAGAAGATGATCAGACAGCACTACGACTTGTAGAAGTAGTAATCCGCAGCAGATCTGGAAGATCAATTCAAAAATCGAACTTCTCGCGGGCAGAGCTTCAGCTCGGGAACCGCACTTCTCGGGATCTTCGGGATCTCGGGACTTGCTTCGGGGTTCAAGAATAATATCGGGACTTCGGGGTATTTCTGGCACGCAAATCGATGCAAAACAGGAGAGAGAAGAGAGAAAATAGCAAAAGAACTCGGCTGCCCTCGGATCCTATTTATAGGAAGCTGGAGCCTCGGAGTACGCGGGGCATACAGGTCCGAAATCGTCATGGCGTTCGTCATCCGAAGCCACTTGATGCGAGGGTCGTCATGCTTCGCTGTACGCGGGGCGTACTTCGGATCGGATCGCTGACTCCCCTTCGGATAATGCCGGATTTTCCATTTAAAATTAAATACAAAATATTTAACAAACTCCAGAAATTCATATCTTCTTTATACGAACTCCGTTTTCAACGTTCTTTATATCCACACGAAGGTGAGACTACGCTCTACAACTTTCATTTAGACTCCGTCGGCTAATTTTAACTTTATTTTTATTAATTATTTTTAATAGACCGGGACAGAAAAACTTTGTTATAAATTCATAACTTCTTCGTTTGACGTCCGTTCTCGCCTAAATTTTTATCGCTTCGATATCAACAACGAGACATTCGATCCTCGTTTAGATTGTTTCGGCTAAAAACCGCTCAATCTCAAATCGAGTATAACAGGCTGCATACCGCTAAGCCGAAACTTCGATAAATCATAACTTCCTCATACGAAGTCAGATTTGAGCGTTCTATATATATTCGGAAACCTCGTTTCAACTACTACAACATTATCCAAAGATATCAAGTTTATTTTATACTTAAATTTCGACGCTTATTTTCATTCTTAATTAATCAAACCACATAATTAAGCAATTAAGCACAAAACACGTAATACTCAGATAATACAATCTTATTATTTCAAAACGGGTTACAAAGGTTAACCTAGACTATTACATTGCTAAAAATGGCAAGCCCGGAAACACAGGCGTTACAATTCTCTCCACCTTAGAATGATTCCGTCCCTGGAATCACACATCAACAAACAAATGCGGATAGCGACTCAACATGTCACTCTCCGTCTCCCAGGTGAGATTCGGCCCATTCGTGTGTTTCCATCGGACAAGCACTAACCCAACCATTTTGCGTCGCGACTTCTTAGTCTTTCGGTCAACAATTGCCTCTGGTTCTTCAATCAACCTTTTGTTATCATCAATTCTCATTTCAGAAATTGGAATTATATCGGGAACTTCTCCCGTGAACTTCCTCAAATAACACACATGAAAAGTGTTGTGAATTCCATTCAGTTCTTCGGGTAATTCAAGCTTGTAAGCTTGGTTCCCAACCCTATGAAGAACTTTAAACGGTCCAATAAACCTTGGACTCAACTTTCCCCTTTTACCAAATCTTATAAGTCCCTTCCATGGCGAGACTTTAAGCAAAACTGAATCTCCAACCTCAAAAGTCATCGGTCTTCGCTTTTTGTCAGCATAGCTCTTTTGACGATTTTGAGCTGCTAACATTCTTTCCCTAATTATTTTCAACTTTTCAGCAGTCTGATGAACCATCTCCGGTCCCATAAACTGCTTTTCCCCAGCCTCAAGCTAACAAGACGGCGTACGACACTTCTGTCCATACAAAGCTTGATAAGGTCCCATCTTAATGCTCGAGTGAAAACTATTATTATAGGAAAATTCTACCAATGGTAAATGTTCATCCCAATTACCTAGGAATTCCAAGGTACATGCTCTCAGCATATCTTCAAGTGTTTGTATCGTTCTTTCACTCTGACCATCAGTCTGCGGATGGTAAGTTGTGCTTAAACATAACTTGGTACCCATTTCCTCTTGTAGACTTTTCCAAAACCTTGAGGTGAAACGACTATCACGATCCGATATAATCATTAACGGAACACCGTGAAGCCTCACAATTTCCTTCACGTAAGAATTCGCAAGCTTTTCCATAGACCATTTCTCCTTGGCTGCTACGAAATGTGCACTCTTAGTGAATCAATCAACGGCCACCCAAATCATGTCGTGACCATTCTTTGTTCTGGGCAGTTTAGTGACGAAATCCATAGCAATGTCTTCCCACTTACCCATAGGCACAGGCAATGGTTCTAAACTCCCGTAAGGTTTCTGATGTTGTGTCTTGACTCTCGCACAAGTCACACACTCAGCCACATACTTTGCAACATCAAGCTTCATCGTCGGCCACTAGTAGTAGGGTTTCAGGTCCCTATACATTTTAGTGCTACCCGGATGAATTGAGTACATGGTTTTGTGAGCTTCTTCCATCAGAAGATCCCTAATTCCTCCTGACTTAGGTACCCAAATACGATCTTGGAATACCTTCAGTCCATGACCGTTTGTACCAAACACCAACGTTTACCCAAACGTTCCTCCATTCGGTCATTTTTCTCAGAAGCTTCCTCTTGAGCTTTCTTTATACTTTCCACAATGGTCGAGACAACTTCAATTCTCAACGCTCTTGGCCTCTTCGTTTCAAGATTGACTTTCCAACTGAGAGCATCAGCAACAACATTTGCTTTACCGGGGTGGTAAAGTATCTCGCAGTCGTAGTCTTTAAGTAATTCTAGCCGGCGTCGCTGCCTCATATTCAATTCTTTCTGATTAAAGAGATATTGGATACTCTTATGATCAGTAAAAAGTTTGCACTTCGTGCCATAGAGGTAATGCCTCCATATTTTCAGAGCGAAAACTACCGCTGCCAACTCCAAATCATGAGTCGGGTAGTTCTTTTCATGCTCTTTCAGCTGTCGAGACGCATATGCTATCACCTTTTCTCTTTGGGTCAAAACACAACCCAATCCAACCCCAGACGCATCACTATAAACAGCAAAGTCTTCAACTCCATCGAGTAGAGAAAGTATCGGTGCCTCGCATAGCTTCTTCTTTAACTTCTTGAATGCTTCTTTATGCTTATCACTCCAAGCATAAGTAGCTCCTTTGTGGGTCAAAGCTGTTAATGGAGTAGCGATCGAAGAAAAGCCTTGGATAAACCTGCGGTAATATCCGGCTAATCCTAAAAAGCTTCGAATCTCCGTGGGACTTTTCGGTTGCTCCCACTTCATCACAGCTTTGATCTTCGCTGAATCAACCATTATCCCTTCTTGGTTGACCACGTGACCCAAGAATTGGACTTCACAAATCCAAAAATCACATTTGGAGAACTTTGCATACAACTTCTCCTTCTTCAGAACTTCCAACACTTCTCGCAAGTGTCTGCCATGCTCCTCCTGGTTTTTCGAGTAAATCAGAATGTCGTCTATGAACACTATCACTGATTTATCAAGGAAAGGATTACAAACCCTATTCATTAAATCCATGAATGCTGCCGGAGCATTGGTTAGTCTGAAGGACATAACCAAGAACTCGTAGTGTCCATATCTAGTTCTGAATGTAGTTTTCTCGATATCTTGCTCTCTTACTTTTAGCTGATGATATCCTGGCCTTAGATCGACCTTCGAGAAATAGCTCGAACCTTGCAATTGATCAAATAGGTCATCAATCCTTGGAAACGGATATCTATTCTTTATTGTTGCCTTGTTCAGCTCTCTGTAATCGATGCACATTCTCATACTTCCATCTTTCTTCTTCACAAATAACACCGGAGCTCCCCAGGGCGATAAACTAGGTCTAATGAAACCTTTGTCCAATAACTCCTGAAGTTGCATCATCAGCTCCTTCATCTCCGTCGGTGCTAATCGGTAAGGTGCTTTTTCTATTGGCGTGGTTCCTGGTAACAAGTCAATTCTGAACTCCACATGTCTATCAGGTGGTAATCCAGGAAGATCTTCGGGAAATACTTCCGGATAATCACACACCACTGGAATACTCTGCATCACCTTCTTTTCTTTCTTAGCATCAATCACGAATGCTAAATATGATGTACATCCCTTAGTTAAACACTTTCTGGCTTTCATTAGGGAAATGATTCCAGAATTCACTCTGAGTTTGTCCCCATACACCATAAATGAATTTTTTCCAGGCGGGTTTACTTTAACTATCTTCTTCTTGCACAATATTTCGGCATCATTGGCGCTAAGCCAATCCATTCCCAAAACGATGTCGAAACCATTTAGTTCGATAGGCAATAATTCCTCGTGGAACTTATTCTCATTAAGATAAATTAAGATGTTTTTCATACGATGGCTAATAGGTACAAACTTGCCACTAGCTACTTCGACTAATAAAGCATTATCTAGTCTATCAACATGCAAAGCTAGCTTTCTACCAAACTCATGCGAAATAAAGGAGTAGTTGGCTCCAGAATCAAACAAAATTTGAGCAGGTAATTCGTTTACGAGAAAGGTACCTGAAGCGACATCAGCTTCATCTTTAGCAGCCTCAAGTGTCATCTGGAAGGCTCTCGCCTTCGGCTTTGGTGGAATGTTGGGCCTAGCTGCCTCCTTCTTCTTCGGACAGTCTTTCAAAATATGCCCTTCTTCATTACAACCAAAACACATCCTTTTGTTGTTTGGACACTCATTGGCAAAATGTCCAACCTTTCCACACTTGTAGTCGGTTACATCCTCGCTACATTTCCCAAAGTGCTTTTTCTTACACTTATCACACCACTTCGCTTCGCCTCCCTTTCCTCCAAACTTTCTCGAATCAGATTTCGAAAATTTGCCTTTCTTACCGGAACCAGATGTTCCCTCAAACTTTCTTTTCTCACCGACCTCAACCTTGTCAGTGGTTCTCCCTTTAATCATGTTCTCAACAGACTTGGCAGCCCAGATAGCTGCCTCTAGAGTATGTGCCTGACTTACTGGCACCTCGTACTCCCATGGGAGTCCCTTCGCATACCGGTCCACCTTTGTCAGCTCATCTGGGACGATATGTAAGGAAAACTCCATCTTATCGGTGAAGTTATTGGTGTATTCATCAACTGACATCCTGCCTTTTGTCAATGCCAAAAACTTGTTCTCCAATTCCAATAGATTTTGAGCCGAGCAGAACTTGCGCTTGAACTGCGCCAAGAACTCTTCCCATGACAATTGCAGTGGCTCATTAGGGCTTAAGGTCTTTTCTAGAGTGTTCCACCAACGAACGACTCCACCTCCGAATTGTCGCATTGCATAGATAGTCTGCAACTTGCCTCTGCAGCCACAAGTCATAAAGGCTAACTCCATTTCGGAGATCCAATCCATAACTACAATCGGATCCTCCTTTCCATTGAAGGTTGATGGTTTGCAAGTTAGAAAGTCCTTGTACTTGCATCCCATTCCACCATTCCTTCCATCATGGTTATCTTGCCTAACTATCGGTGGGTTGGCTTGACCAATAGACCTACTGAAGTTTCCACCTTCCGAATGCCCTTCATTTAATTCAGGCTCTTCCACACGAATTGACAGTTCTTCACGATTTTGTTGAAGAAACCGTCTAGTTTCATCCATCTGACGATCATCATTTCCATGGTTATTGGCTCAGGTGCTGCTACTACGACAGGTATTTGTTCAATCACTGGTGGTTGATTCCTGTTTTTGTCAGCATTTCCAACTCCACTTCTTGTTCTCACCATTTTGATCTACACACCGAATAAGGTGAAATTAGATCCTCAAACATGATGGATATTCAAATTATCCATATCACTCCGAAACGTTTACATGCTAGTTCTAATACCGTAGACGTACGCTTAGAATCCTACACACATAAGGTTTCTAGATCCGGTCGGCAACAGACCATAGATCCGAACAAATAATATCATATATGGCAACATATAACATTTAGCACATAAAGCATTTTAGGCAACTTTCCTAAAATAAACTAGTGCTCGTGTCTAAAACACAACAGACACACATCTCAAAATTTCACTTAGCATTCTAAGTTTAAGTCTAGAAATCCTACAAATTCCTAGTTCGCTTAAACTAATGCTCTGATACCAACTATGACATCCCCAAAATCTCGGCCAGAAAAGACCGATTTTCATTTATGCTTTTAAAATATTTTCAGAGTAAATCCTTTTGATTTGAAAGAGTTGCGGAATTTGTTCCCAAAGACAAAACATGATAAAACAATGTTTACCAAAGCATTTCATAAAAGAAATGTATTTTCATTATAATCAAAACTCGGGGTGTCATGTTCCGATACAGACCAATAAGCATAAACGATAACATTACAAGTCATTCAACAAATATATACATATACAGACTTGTAAACAAAACAACTAATGGTTCATCCATCTTATGCCCTTGCGCCACTTCCTGTAATACAAATAAAACTGAGTAGGTCAGGCTTGGGAGCCTAGTGATCATATAGGGTTTTCAACCCACAATAAATAATCATATTTAATTTTCACCAACCAACAATAACCCAATTACCCATTCCCGTTATTCTCACTTTATGTCCTTAAGACAAATAACATAAGGGACCTAGTCTAAGAATATTTCATCGGGGCGACAACACATGCTTCGGGGGTACCTCAGCAATATAAGTCAAATAAGGCAACCATGAGGGGGATGGAGTATAGCGAATGAACACCCAAGTTCATTAACACCTACAGGTGGCGAACCTGCTAATGTTCCACAAGACTATCTAGAAAAGTCTGTGGTCGTCATCTAAACTCTGCTAGATGACTGAATCAAACAACAACGAGGCCTCTCATCTGTTTATTACACACCAACTATCTACCCATGTTCTACCCAACATATTAGTAGATAAAAATATACATTTTTATACATAGATAAAAATCTGTATAGCATGCTTTGATCAATACATATTCCACATAACAGATGAGGCACACACACATAACACGTATTTCATAGAAAACAACTCAGATCCATGAGATAGAAGAGAGTGAATATACATTCACACATATAACACAAAATATACACATAACACGTATTTCGTATAAAATACTTCATAATTATGCGTTAGAAGAAAGTGACCACACACTCACACCTATAAACAACAACATACTTAATACACTCGAACCATACTTGTATTATTATCGTGTTTATGAAAGGTAGTATACACTCACTTGATCAGAAGATGATCAGACAGCACTACGACTTGTAGAAGTAGTAATCCTCAGCAGATCTGGAAGATCTCTTCAAAAATCGAACTTCTCGCGGGCAGACCTTCGGCTAGGGAATCACACTTCTCGGGATCTTCGGGATCTCGGGACTTGCTTCGGGGTTCAAGAATAATACCGGGGCTTCGGGGTATTTCTGGCACGCAAATCGATGCAAAACAGGAGAGAGAAGAGAGAAAATAGCAAAAGAACTCGGCTGCCCTCGGATCCTATTTATATGAAGCTGGAGCCTCGGAGTACGCGGGGCATACAGGTCCGAAATCGTCATGGCGTTCGTCATCCGAAGCCACTTGATGCGAGGGTCGTCATGCTTCGCTGTACGCAGGGCGTACTTCGGATCAGATCGCTGACTCCCCTTCGGATAATGCCGGATTTTCCATTTAAAATTAAATACAAAATATTTAATAAACTTCGGAAATTCATATCTTCTTCATATGAACTCCGTTTTCGACGTTCTTTATATCCACGCGAAGGTGAGACTACGCTCTACAACTTTCGTTTAGACTCCGTCGGCTAATTTTAACTTTATTTTTATTAATTATTTTTAATAGGCCGGGACAGAAAAACTTCATTATAAATTCATAACTTCTTCGTTTGACGTCCGTTCTCGCCTAACTTTTTATTGCTTCGATACTAACAACGAGACCTTCGTTCCTCGTTTAGATTGTTTCGGCTAAAAACCGCTCGATCTCAAATCGAATATAACAGGCTGCATACCGCTAAGCCGAAACTTCGATAAATCATAACTTCCTCATACGAAGTCAGATTTGGGCGTTCTATATATATTCGGAAACCTCGTTTCACCTACTACAACATTATCCAAAGATATCAAGTTTATTTTACACTTAAATTTCGACGCTTATTTTCATTCTTAATTAATCAAACCACATAATTAAGCAATTAAGCACAAAACACGTAATACTCAAATAATACAGTCTTATTATTTCAAAACGGGTTACAAAGGTTAACCTACACTATTACATTGCTAAAAATGGCAAGCCCGGAAACATAGGCGTTACAGATGATGAGGAAGCGAACCTCTTGAAAAGATTGGAGGAAATCAAGAAAAGAAAATCAGCAGCTAACAATAAAACCATGAATGCTTTGATTGTACAGGATACATGTAACAATGATGAATTCGGTGGAGTGGAAGTGTGGTCCACAGATTTAAAGGACGAAGAAGTAAGAAAACCAACTCATGGCAAGGTGATGTTGGTGAAAGAAGAGTATGCTGCAGGAAGGTGTTCAATGGTGACAGAAGGAGTATCTCATATGAAAGGACATACAACAGATGGTGGGATGGAAGATAAGAAGGAGCGAGAGGACAGGTGTTTTGCTGCGAAGCCTGTCAGTGCACAGATCAACGAATGTGATGAGTTGATCAAGAAGGTACAAAATATTCCTGCTTCTCTGAAAATACCTGTTACTAACTGTGAAAAGGAACTGAATAGCTTAAAATCTAAATTTTCTATTATAGGTAGTAGTCTTACCCAAACTCGTGTCGCAAACTCTAACCTGATTGATCAAATTAGCAGGATATCGTCGAAGAGTGAGGAAATGAGGATGTGGATTGGGCAAAAGGAGAAAGAGTTAATTAGTTCTAAGGATGAATAAATCTATTTGCAACGAGACAATCTTAAGCTTTTAAAACAGCGAAACGTTTTTTGTTTAATTGCTAAAAGACTCTATTTTAATATCACTCAATTGCATCTTGATTGTGAAATAGGAAAGAAGATACATCGCATGACTTTACCCTTCCTTGAGTTAAAGGAGGATGAAGTCGATGCCGAAGCTTACAACTGTGAAAATGTTGTATCTTCTAATAAAGTCTCTCTTGCATATAAAATTGGTCTTGACAAAATAGAGTCCTACATAAAGTCCAAAGACCATAAGGACATGCTCAAAAATCTATTAGATGAAAATGATAGATTGAAGTTAAGAACCGAAACCGTACAAAAATTTGACTCATTGAATGCCAAAATAAGTTTAGAAAATAAAATTGATGTTGTAAATGCATCTGCATTTAATGAGGATGATGACATGAGTGAAAACTCTGTAGAGGATGTGGTGGACTGTTCAGAATTTGTCAAAAGCGAACCTGAAACTCACAAAAATTTGATTTCTGAAAATTTTGTTGAGAGAGTTCGCTCGTCGACAGACAAGACCAAAATTCTCAAAGCAAAAGTTGTTGTGTATCAAAAGGTTCAAACCACTCCCAATCAAGTCTACACAGTTCAAGGAGTCACTCCTCAACAAACAGGAGAACTGACAGCTATGGTAGAAGAAGATAATGCAGCTGGATATGAAGAGTTCTTCTGGTCAGCACCAATATATAACGCTGATAAAACAAAAGGCTTGTCTCAGAAAACCTCATAGAGAGTGAAGGGTAGGTACGTGCCGGAACCACTTAATGAGCCTGCAAGATATGATGTGCTAAGCACAAGTGGCACCAAAACATCTTTGGGCGAACCAGTGATAACGTCCAGTGAGACATCTTCGTCAAAGAGCGAAAGCCATGCTCAAGTTCCAAAGAAAAGGGCCAACATTCATAAAAATCCAAAACAGGTGGCAGAACGAAAACACCAAAGAAATCAGAGAGAAGAATCTATCATAAGGAAAATAGTTTTGGAGATCTCAAAATCCTCATTATGTTAGGTATGAAAGGACACATAAGTCTCAAGGAGAATCAAGAAGCAACCGACAGGAGGGTTTCGGTCCTTGAAATGAAAGGGACCAAAAAGAAAGCTTCGGTCCGTGGAAGGTAAGGAACCGAAAGAACAGCTTCGGTCCTCAGAGTGTAAACAACCGAAAGGATGGGTTCGGTCCCAAGTCCAATCAGATGAATAGAAGGGAAGAGTATTCCCATTCTCAACCAAGAAAGAGTAATAATCTTCGATCTAATATCACCTCTAAACACTATTCTTCTCATTCTCATTCTAATTCTTATCCTTCAAAAGATTTAAAGGGGAAAAGAAAGCTCTTTCCAGAAGACAACAAGGGACCCGAAAGAGATCCAAATGAATGCAGACGTCAAAATCTCAAACCCTACATCTAATGGATCTAAGCCAAACAAAATTAAAGTTTTCACAATAAAAAGAAAAGATGAAACAACTCTAATTAAAAGAACTTATTTGGTTGATGTTTTTCTTACTATTCCCTGTCTTGTAAAAGGCTCATAAGGACCCAAGAAACTTTGGGTTCCTGAATTTGCTTAATATCTTGCAGGTTATACGTGACGAGCAGTTTGACAAAGAATGGTATATTGATAGTGGCTGCTCATGTCACATGACAGGACGAAAGGAAGAACTGAGAGAGTTTCGGTCTCTCAAGGATGGTGGAATTGTAAAGTACGACAACAATTCATTTCGAATTATCAAAGGCTATGGAATGATTACGAATGGTGATTTCTCAATAAGATAGGTCGCATATGTTGAAGGATTGCAGCACAACCTTATCAGTGTATCACAACTAGTAGTTGGGACCGGATTGAAGGTCTCGTTTGATGATGAAGGCTCAGAGATAGTCGAAAAGAAGTCAAATAACATTCTGTTGAAATCGAAGTGAAAGGGGGAAATGTACCCTTTAAACCTCAATCCGATTCGAGGAAAACCAGCAGTCTACTTGCTAACGAAGGCTCACTCAGACGAAAGCTACTTATGGCATCGAAAACTCTCTCATCTTAATTTCAAGGATATCAACAAGCTGGTTTTAGGAGATCATGTTCGAGGTCTTCTAGTTCTAAAATTCGACAAAGAACATCAATGTGCAGCTTGTGAATTAGGAAAGCAAAGTCGACAAAGTCATCCTTCTATTATCAACACAGAGGTGATAGAACCACTGGAGCTGTTACATATTGATCTATGTGGTCCATCCTCTATTGAAAGCATTGGTGGGAACAAGTACATTCTGGTCATTGTCGACGACTTCTCTCGCTTTACATGGGTGTTTTTCTTGAAGCAAAAATCAGAGGCTACTCCTAAGCTCAAGCTCTTCATAAAGCAAGTAGAGGTTCAACTGAGGAAAGTGGTTCGTAACGTAAGAAGTGACAACGGATTGGAATTCAAAAACAAAGATTTCGAAGATTTTCTACCTGAGAAGTGAACGAATCGTAATTTCTCGGCTCCATATACTCCACAGCAGAATGGAATCGTCGAAAGGCGAAACCAATCTCTGTGCGAAGCAGCTCGAACTATGCTAAGCTTCGCTTCCTTGCCTCTATATTTCTGGGTTGATGTTGTTGCTGCTGCTTGTTACACTCAGAACAGATCATATCTAAACAAGCGATTCTCTAATACTCCTTACGAGATCTTGAACAATCACAAGCCGAATGTGAAATTCTTTCATGTGTTTGGTTCAAGATGATTCGTCTTCAACTCAAAAGAGAATCGAAACAAGTTTGATGCTAAGGCTGATGAAGGAATATTTTTGGGCTACTCCTTGCACTCGAAGGCATATAGAGTTCTGAACACGCGCTCTAAGAAGATTGAAGAGACATACTATGTCACTTTTGATGATAGCTATGTCAAGAAGGTGAAGACAACTTAAGGTACAATGCAGGAAATCTTTCCAAAGACCATTCAAGTTACAGCTCCTGTCTCAATCCTCTTTAAGCAATATATGCTTCTTTTTGATGAACCTGAAAAGGCTATCGATCCTGAATCCAAGGAGGAAGATAACAAAGTTGACAGTCTAAAGCAAATCATTGACAATGCTGCACAAAAAATGCCTACTGATCAACCAAAGGCAACCGAAAGGCCTAGCTTAAGCGAAACTTCTGGTGACCGTCCTTCTATCCAGGGGGAGGGTCCGTTTCTACCAAAGGATCAAGGTCCTTCATTCTAGTGGGAGAATTCATCGTCACAATCATCTAGCTCAACCAAAAGTCCAAACAAAGGTGAACATTCTGATCCAGATATTGAACTCCTGTCATCATTCGAGGGGGAGAATACATAGGTCAATGATGATGTTACACTATCAGAATTAGAAGAAGAAATCAATGTTGAACTAGGTCCCTCTTGTGATCCAAATTATCCACCTCTCATTAAGTGGACCAAAGATCATCCTCAAAGTCAGATCATTGGGGAATCTTCAGAAAAGGTATTAACTCGATCACAGATCAAAGTGAAACAGGATGCACTATTCTCTCAAGTAGAATTTTACATGTTCAACTCTTTTTTCTCCAAAGTTGAACCGAAGACTGTGAATTCGGCTCTTGATCATTCTGATTGGGTTCAGGCTATGCAAGACGAGTTGAACGAGTATGAAAGAAACAAAGTATGGCGTCTAATTCCAACTCCAAAGGATGCTTCGGTTGTTGGTCTGAAGTGGGTATTCAGAAATAAGATGGATAAGGAGGGGAATGTAATTTGTAACAAGGCTCGGTTGGTTGTAAAAGGCTACTGCCAAGAGGAAGGTATTGATTATGAAGAGACCTTCGCTCCAGTTGCAAGATTAGATTTGGTTCGAATCTTTCTTGCTTATGTTGCACACAAAACTTTGAAGTCTATCAAATGGACGTAAATTGTGGCTTTCTCAATGGAGAACTTGAAGAAAATGCGTACGTTGTGCAACCACCAAGCTTCGTGAACGAGAAGCACCCAGATCACTGTTACATCCTTGACAAAGCGGTATATGGCCTAAAGCAGGCTCCCAGAGCATGGTATGAAACTCTCACTCGATTCTTAAAAATGTCTAAATTTAAACAAGGTGCGGTTAACCCAAATTTACGTTGATGACATCATCTTCGGCTCCACGAATCCTAGCTTATCGGCTGAATTCAAGAAGTTGATGGAAACTAAATTTGAGATGAGCTCAATGGGTCCGATTAACTTTTTCCTTGCTTAAATATTACATAGGGACCCGAATGCATTTTTATCAATCAGGAGGCATATACAAAGAGATTGCTTGCTAAGTTTGGCATGATGGGAGACTCCAAAGTGAAAGTTCCAATGGATTTTGGGACAAAGATTACACCTTTTTTGGAGAAGCCAGCCGCAGACATGATGCTTTATCGTCAAATGATTGGGTCACTAATGTATCTTATAGCTAGCAGACCCGACATCATGTTCTCAGTTTACTACTATGCCCGATTCCAGGCTAACCCACGCGAACCTCATACGCAAGCCATGAAAAACACCTTTCGCTATCTGAAGCGAACCTACTCTCTCGGTCTATGGTATCCAACCAACTCAGGTTTCTTTGTCCAAGCATTCTCAGATGCTAACTTAGGTGGTTGTGGATTGGATCGTAAAAGCACCACTGGAGAATGCCAATTTCTCGCTGGTAAATTGGTCAGCTGGCAATCAAAGAAACAAACTTGTGTTTATCTCTCCACGGCAGAAGCTGAATACATTGCTGCCACCTCATGCACATCTCAGGTTGTATGGATACAGATTCAACTCAGAGATTATGGGATGAACATGAAGAAAATCTCACTATATTGCGACTCTGAAAGTGCAATTAGGATTTGTCATAACCCAGTGCAACACTCGAAGACAAAACACATAGCACTGAGGTATCACTTCATCAAAGATCACGTGGAAGATGGAAACGTGGAGATCCACTTCGTGAGGACAACTAATCAACTAGCAGATATATTCACTAAGGCTTTACCTGAAGCAAGTTTCAACAAAATCTTACAAGGCCTTGGAATGATGGAAGCAGAATCAATACCAAAATCGCCTTCGCTTCAATAAAGGTAAGAAGCGAAATAGAGCGAACCGAAATGAACTGAACGTACAGTCTATTTCGGGTTCGGTCTATTTTGGGTTCGGCTCAACCAAGAACCGAAATGAACCGAAGGCTCGGTCAATTTCGGGTTCAGTTCTTCTGAACTCGTCCGCTTCTTTTTCATAACAGGGAATTTTAATTGTATTCTTTTGTACACTCTTTTAAATACTCATTTTTATGTTTCTTTTCATTTCTTTTATTTTCATAAAATCAAAAAATATTTTTCTTTTTTGCTTTATTAATTTTCACAAAATACAAAAATATATTTTATTTTATTTTCTTTTTATCTAATGCTTTCCTTTGTATAAAAGTTACTCTCGATGGTGAAGCTCAAGCGGGTATAACCTCTTTTCTAAAAATTAGCTAAGTGTCCCTAGATACATGCTGCTGCATGTTGACTAAAGACTCTACAGAGTGAAGCCTTAATAACTTGATATATACAAATCAAGTTTTCCCAAACCAGGCTGTTACATTCACTTTAATCATGAGCTACCTTACTCTTCTCATATTAACCCTAGAGTTTTCTGCTTGGTACTTCTTTTATAGCAGAGGTACTTTTGCTTCTTATACCACCTATATCATTATTCTTCATTACACTTCATCTCACTTATGTAACCCTCGAGACTCTCAACATTTACCACTGAGGTTTATGGTTATACAAACATCTGTGTTAATGATCTTAGTTTCGTGTCACTATGTACTAAGTGAAACCCACAATTCAACACCATAAATGAATTGACGGTACACCATCACTATGATAACATTCTTGAACAAAATCTCCTTTTATTTTGAGTGATTCTTCTAAAAATGTTATTACCAAGATTTTTCTTCCCCAAGGATCCATATAAGTTTTTTTTTATGAGATTTCTCATATGTCAACAAGTCACTGAATATCTTACCTACCTACTTGTTTAACATACCACATTAGTCTCACAAGTACTTCATTCAGTTTCGTTCTTATATCAAGTATCGAAATCATGAATTGAAGCGAAAGCCAACCTTTATAGCTTTAATTAAAAAGATGCCTTTCAATACTTCTTAACAAGTACTTGATCGTTATTTAATGGGAAGTCACACAAGCACTTTGAAGTCTCTCTTGACTTTGAAGGAAGCGATTCCTGCCCAGAATCAGTCGCTTTATGTCTTAACAAGACATCACAAATTCCAATAAACAGTTTGCTTTATTTCGTTATCTTTCACACTCTATGCACGAAAATATTTGATTTTCCAAAATCTGGTTCTATTAACGATGACCTTATTGTTACAACTTCGTTTCTAAAAGTATTCCAGTGATTGATAAAGATAAAGGTGATGACGGTTCATGTAAAATATGTGGGTGACGTTTGGGATAAAGTTAAGGCTGAGTCAGCAGTTATCCAATCGTTTTGATGATTTGAAAAAGGCACTTTTTATGGAAAGGCGCGTAACAGTGAAACGTCCTTTCTCTCTCTCTCTCTCTCTCTCTCTCTCTCTCCTGCGTCATCATCAGGGTTGCCAACTGTTCACTCCGTCACATCAGGCACGATTTCTAATTAATCCAAGATTTCAGCCGGATATTTCTCTCTCCTACTTGTACGTATAAAAGGATTTAGCACGCTCCTCTTTACTCTTTATTACTTACAAATTCTCTCAAAGAAAAAGGGCGATTTCTCTCACTGTTCATCTTCTTCTTCTCAAGCTTCAACAATGGCAGAATAATCTTCTGTTCAAGATACTTCTATTCACTCCAACCTTCTCACCATCAAGCCTCAACAAAACATCAACATTGATCTTACACCCTTCATCTATGAACCCTACATGTTGGACGTCGTCGAATGTCTCAAGTACTCACCTGTCGTCGATGCTTTTACAAAGGTCGAAGTTGCTCGCATGGCCTGCATCTCACACATCTATTCAACTGCTTACTATGACAAGGTTGCTGAGAGGATTCACTTTGAAATTCACAACGAGAAGACCTCCATCTCTAAGAATCGCTCCTGTGCCCTAATTATTCTTTCTCAAAAACCCACTATGGTAAACCCCGACTCGATTACTACTGGTCAACTGTTCTCCATTCTCTACCAAATGGGGTACACAAAATCCCTAACCACAGTTACTAAATTCAAGAAGTCTTGCCTTCCTCCTCAATGGAATAGCCTCTTCACTCTTCTTTTCAAAAGTCTATCAGAGCGTAGCGCCGGCTCAGACAGAGCAAGCAAGTCCTTTATGACTGTGCTTTATGGGTTGTATCATGGTATTACCTTGGACTATGGGGCAGTCATATGGAAACAACTGGTTCAAAGTTTGTATTTTTCATCACGACATTCAGATATTTCATGTGGAAGGTAGTGGTCCATTATTACGAAGTGGGCGGTAGATCGTCTCCACATTCCAATCATGGCGGACTCTCTTCTTTCCTCTATTGCAACCTTTCACACCACAAAGATCATTGTCACAGATCCTTCCAAGTATTCCTTCATTGGATCGATCCCAGCAGCTATGTATGCCTGCGTCTCTGACGCAAGCAACGTTACTCAAGAATACAAGAAGCATCCTACTTTGGGCCTAAGGGAACTCACTCCTGCCATGATTCGCTCTATCGAGGAAGCAAAAAAACCTGCTAACAGGGGCAAGAAACCTGAAACACAAAAGGAGGTGAGGTTCACTAAACCAACCAAGGGAGATAAAAGGGGTCAGGTTTCCAAAGTTTAGACACCTAGTAAGCGAAATTCAGAGAAAGCAGCCCCAACTCAAACTAAGCTGAAGAAAGTCAAGAAACCAGCTCGACGACTAATTCTTCAATCTTCAAGCGATTCCGACTCAGAGTATGTGCCACCTACTCAACCCACACCTATTCCAAGTGAATCTGACAACAAAGCTCAAAGGATGAGGGTTCAGCGTGTGGTGATACACCGGAGGTATCTGTTCTGTTCAAAGCCCCTTCTCCTCCACCAGTTTCTATCCCTCCTATTTTTCCCATCACTACGTCTCAACCATCAACTACTATTCCCATCTCTGCTCCAATTTTTACTGAAGCTAAAACTACCACCACTACTGGAGTTCGAACCAACGTATCTGATACGGGGGCTCGTTCTTCTGCACCCACTCCTCCAGTCACAACCGAACCTCCACTTAGAACCGAACCACCAGTCACTACCGAACCTCCTGTAACTACCAAACCACTATCTGTTACCCAATCTACTGAAACATACACAGTTCTTGGAGGTGAGGACTTGGAGTTTGATTCCACTTACTCGGGTCCCTACCATGTCCAAAGTGATGACGACGATGATGCTCCAGTAACCAAGGTCCATCTCAAGGTTGTTACTGAAAAGCTTGATCAGCTGCTTTCCTCCTCCTCTTCTACTGCTTATTCAGATGTGACTCTTAAAGCTTTGTTTTCTTCGGTTGCTAAGGAGCATGATGCTTCTCTATCTGCTGTAGCTAAGGCTATCGAAGCATCTGTTGGACTAGTGTCTAAGTCCATAACTATAATTGGTATGTACTTGACCCGACTCGACATGGTCCATTTGGGTTGCATGGCATCGGAACATTTGGATAGACCATTTGTGAGAAAAAAGACATTTGTGACATATTAATATATTATAGGTTCTAATATATTAATATGAAATCAGGTTATTTAATTAGTATTGATCAAGAATTAATTTGGACTTAATTTAGTGATCAAAAGAGACTAACTAAATATATGGGGATTGATTGTATAAATCATTAATTCTTATATATGTGGGCTTATGATCCAAGATTCCTTATGTTGGGTTTAACCCATGTGGTGACCCATGGATACTCCATGGTGGTTAAAACCCATGGATCATAAGGAATGGGTAAAGTCATGAGTTACATGGTGTAACCCTAATAGCCACACTATATAAAGGCCCCTTTAGCTCAAGAAATTGGCACTAGTGATACATATATGAGGGCTAGCCGATTTGAGCATAAAGTGTCTTCTTCTCATGGTTATTCCAAGTGTTGATGATGTTGTGTGAACCATTTGAGGTGTAACACTTGGGGCACTAGGCTCTCGAGCTTCATGGAGTCAAGTCACATTAAGAGGTATGTATTCTAACTTGTTATATTACCCAAGTATTAAAATATTGTATGCTAGATAGGGTAATACCTTGGAATATTCATATTTGCATGTATAATAGAGAAAACATAGATCCAAGGTATTTAGGGTTGCATTTACACTTAGGAGTGTTAGAATGCTCAAAACCCAACAGTGGTATCAGAGCCTTTGGTTGTTTTCTGTTATATTGATGCAAATGTTTTATTTTCAAAGTTGAAACAAAAAAGGAAAACAATGACATTTGTCAAATTTTAAGATAATTACTTGTTTTTGTGAAAAACTAATTATTTGTAAAATTTGAATCATTTGCTATATGAGTTGAATTAGGTCAAATTTAGTAAAAGATAAAATGATATGTTTATTTTATTAGTTTTAAAAGTTTGATCTAAAGAGTTTTTTGAAACCTCCATAAGTTATGGATATGAAAAGGTTTTAAAAAATTGATTAAAATTTTTTTATGGAGTTACAAAACTTGCTCTTAATGTTTTAAAGAATTCCATAACTTGCTCTTAAGTTATGGAACATGAAAAGTTTCATCATAAAATAAAACATTACACTCCATAAGTTATGGAATCCAAATGTTATTTTTTTTTTGTTTCCTTTATTTATGAGTTAGTTTAGATTAATGGAAAAAAATTGTGTTTTAGTAGTTTTCAATCCTAATTAATCTAGAGGTAGTTCATAAAATGTGTTATTGTAACTTGTCCTCAAGTTACATAAAAAGTCACATTTATGAATCTTAAAACTCATAAAGTGTCATAGGTTACATAAAAAAACGAATAGTCTTTTTCATTAAATCTTATTATGACTCCATAACTTGTCATCAAGTTATGGATGTTTAAGAGTCACTTCCTCAAAAGTGTTATTAAAGAATAAGAGGTTACATAAAAAATAAAGAGTCTTCATTTTAATGAACCATTAAACTCATAAGTTATGAAATTAAATTTTTTTTAATAGTTTCAAAAACTTGCCCTCAAGTTTTGGAATTTGTAAAGTTTTCCCATGAATACTTTAATTCCAAGTTAAGCCCTTGAAATTTTAAAAGTTAAAATTCAACCCTTATACTTTATAATATTATAAGTTAATAATATATATATATATATATATATATATATATATATATATATATATATATATGTGTGTGTGTGTGTGTGTGTGTGTGTATAAGAGCAAGTCGTCTTACCATTAGTAGGCCTCATTCACGAAGCTGGTCTATAAGGGGGCATAAGGTTACTGCCTATAAAATGGCAGTTTAATGGGTGTCCACTCTCATCCACCGCTTCCTTGACCGGTGGAGGGTCGTTAGCCGAACGGGTAGGACAAGGACTATAATTCTCCCTTCATTAAAAGTATTAATGATAAATACTAAGTAACTAAACATTTATAAATTCCCAATCTTAGTTACTTAGGAAAATGTGAATTTGGTGCTAACCCATGAAATTACACTTTGCACTTTCATAAGTCAGTTAGTGGAGCATGTGTGGTTAACTGGCACACTAGCTTGATTTAACAAGGTAGGCAAATGGTAACTTAATGTTTATCATAGCATCGGTGGAGCGTGTGTGATTAACCGGCACATCGATTGTGGGGTAAATATTAAGGGTACCAAGTATATTTGCATGGTTATTCACACCTTGTTTTGTGATCCTCGTCATCCCAATCACAAAACCTGAAGGGCACACTCGAGATTGAAACATGCCATTGAAAAGTTCAATGAATCTCAAAAGAACGTAGGAGTTTCAAAACCAATTAAAACCTAATTGTCACACCCCAAAACCGATAACGGCGGAATACGTTTCGGGGTGGAGGACGTCATGTACAGTATCATCACAATTGCATAATAGTAATAACAAGAAGCATACAACCATTTCATTATCATAGTGAGTATAATTACAAGTGTGTTCTGTAAAGTTTCAATAGACACCAAAAGTAATACAAAAATAAGAGACGGGTCTTGTAAGCTCCATCTTCGCCAAAATGCTGCACCTGTACCTGTCTATTTTTGACCTGAGGATACAAGTTATTTTGAAAGCGAGTATCAGCATAAAGCTGGTGAGTTCATAAGAATTTAGTGTGAATTTTGTATAAAATGTATTAGAACATATAGTGTGAAAAACTGCAATTTACATTTATAAGTAGTAGAGAACTCTAGAAAATCTTATATTTTCCAGAAAATACATCGTAAGTAGAAGACTCTAAGTTGCATGTAAGTTTTATCATTGAAAACTGTTTGTTGTAAAAGTGGGGTACTAAATCTCCAGTATGTAGTGTAGGTAAAAGAAAAGTTATGCCTGTTGACAGTGATAGTGGTGCGAACTTCCATTAGAAATAGATACTTATTTTACTTTGAGATATTAACTGATCCTTTAATCCTAGTATTTTAGTTTGAATATAGTGTATTCCTTTTTATGTGACCAATAGTGTGGGTAATAGAGGATCCCATGACCTTCCCGGTCATGCACAGTGTAGTAAAGTAGTGCCATCCCTAGGCCTGCTCGGCTCGGACTGAAGTCAGCAGTCGGGATCTAATAGTGTCTGCTCCGTATAGATCTATACATGTAGCGCCGCCTTCCTTCCGGAAAGCTCTGGTCACAATATGTAGTGCGTAGAGTATCTTGTAGAGAGTTAGTGTGTTATCTTCCAGATTAGTGTTTTCTCTTGTAACATAGTATAGTAGTCTTTTATGTGGTTCATCGTGGGTTCTCTTATTAGTGTATCGTTTCGTAATAGTATGAAGTATAGTATGTATAGTAGTAGCGGTAACAAGTAGTAGTGACCTTAACTATACCTATTATAGTTAACTTAGTGTGTATGATTCTTGGCAATTAAGTAATATAGGCAACGAATGGGATGAAAATGCTCGTATCTAACACCGATATACATGATATATAATTATGAAATCAACGACAGTCGGACGGATAACAAGTACCCTAAGCCCACATCAAACAAGAACAGGAATAAGGCGAGCTATCGGTCCTAATCCCTTCAAGTGTTACTTATATAAGTATATTAGTGTAGATACATTTTATAAGAAAGGTAATTTAATAAAAATCTTGACTAAAGAAAACATTTAGAAAATAGTTTATTTTTCCAAAGTAGTTATGAAAGCGTAAAGTTCGTTTATAAAGCATAGTGATAAATCATATGTGATTTGAACTACAGATGGTAAATCACATGTGATTGATTTCCATAAAAATGTATATCTGACTTGTATCCCCCCCCCCCTAAAACATATGAAAACATTAGAAAGGTTCATTAAGGGGTATGAACTCACCTGAAATCGAGTAAATCGGGTGAAAGTGTCGGTTGCGCGTTTGGTGTCAATTTAGGACTTGTACACCTTTTAAGTCCCTATTAACATGTGATATATATGTTTTACAAGAAATTAGCCACTTATACTTTTATTTAAAGACTTTTACATATTCTAAATTGATTTGAGGTCTTATGGATTTGAAGTGGTTCTCGGGGATTGTACAAGGCCAAAAGGGGTACTAAGGGGAGTCCAAGAGTTTACTCCCTTGGATTTTACGGCCCAAAGGCTACTCCTTGGGAGTTTACGGCCGTAAGCCTCATGGCTTGGCTGTGAACTCTTGTTCACTCCCCAATTTTAATGTTAAAGCCCTTAAATCAATCCCTTTAATTTTCTAGTGAAGGTCTAGGGCTAGTTAGGGGGTTTAAACCCTCATTTGGTGAGGTTTGGGGGAGTTTACGGTCTAAGCATATGCTTGGGGCATAAACTCTACATTACCCCTTAAAATGTGATGTTTAATGGCCCTAAACTCGAAATAGCATTTCCTAAAATCATATCTCAAGTCTAACATGCATTGGATGAGTTTTTGGGGCATTTTTACATGGAAAAAGGGTGTTTACGGCCTAAGCATGTGCTTGGGCTGTAAACCCTCTTTTATGCTTTAAAATCTCATGTTTTGATGGCTAAACACATCTAGGTAAAACCCCTAACTAGTATACAAGCTTAAAGGAAGGAAAATTTGGACTTTTGGCCAAGTTTTTGGGTGTTTACGGCCTAAGGAGCTTCTTAGGCCGTAAACTCCTTGTTTACCCCTCAATCATACGATTTGTCGGCTATAAACACTTTGATGCAAGTTTAGAACAAGTTAGGGAGGAAAACCTTACGTTTGGAAACCGGATATTGCGGTTTTTGGAGTCGAAATCGGGTCTAGAGAGAGAAAGTAGTGAGAGAGAGAGAGTGTGTGTTTGAGTGGTAAAAGAGTTCAAAGAGGTGTTCATTCTCCTTATATATACCTCGGGTATTGCACCCGGTACACAACTACTCGATGCTAAAGTTTAACGGGGTTTAAACTTTTTACCCGGGTTAAGTGGTTAAAAAAAATAATATAACTTTATTTCGTTAAGCGGAACTAACAATAACGAGTTATATTTATTTTTACTAAAATAATAATCATACGAAATAAATATAAATAAATAAATATTTATTCTTTGACGACTCTAAATTACGGAACTTTTTATAAAGCGACCTATTCCGTTAGCGAAAACGGAATTATATAACGGAATAAAATTTAGGTTGTCACACTAATAATACATTTCTTTTATTTTGGTGGAAATTGGTGAATCGTCATTCACCTACCTTCAAATATTTTATAGCTTGGATTATGGCATCCCTCTTCTAAGTTATAAAATAGTTTGTAGGGTCCTAGACTTAATATTTCATATTGGGTGTTATATTAAGGACTTTAGATCAACTATCCTGAATATCTCCCAAAAGATGTCTAGTTCAGACATCTATGATCCTACCAAATCTCTTGGAACTTCACTTCTTCCACCTCCTCCAATTATTTTCCCTATCCCACAAGTTCAAGGTCACTCTAGCCTTATTGGCAAGCAAAGTCTGTGTGATTGCATCTTGGAGATAAAGTCACATATTGACAAGCCAAGAGAGTTGGGTGTCAAAGTCTTGAGAAAGTTGGATGTCCAATCACTTTCTAAGTCACGTAGTGAGTTCCTTTGGGACTCCTATGAAATAGACTATGACAAGACCCATAAAAATCTTATCTATTTTCTTGGTACTGTTGAATAATCAATGATTTGGAAGGATAGTAAAGCAAATTTGATTAGAAGATCGACTTCCCAAAACTTTATGGACATTGACAATGGTGACACTAGAAATCCAGAAAAAGCATTCTCTTCCCAATGGAAAGGGATCGGCCATAGTCAACTCGGTTGACCAAATGGTAAAGAGAAAAGCTAAGTTTGTGATAGTCCCATGTACCATTACCAAAGGGTCCATTTGTTAAATTGCCAAAGGAAGGGGCACTGTTTGCGAAGCTGCCAAATTTACATAAGGATGTTAAAGTCAATAAGTTTGACTCTACTTCAGGTAAAGTCCATTGTCAAACTCTGTTAAGCTCCTATTTGGAGATTCTTATTACATAATGTGACTAAGTCACATGGTGATGTTATAAGAATCAAAGAAAAGAGAGAAAGCTTAAAGGAAGTATATGCTGCTTTTGATCACGAAGATGGACTTTAATCACATCAGAATTTTGAAGCTGTTACTTAGGAGTTATGACACGTTGCTTAGGAATATATAACAACAAGGTTTTCATATGGATTGTAAGGATAAGTTTTTCCACAAAGTTTTTAAAATAAAAGGACATTTTTGATTTTATTTATTTTAAGTATCCTTACAATGGCATTTGTGAAAAAAATTGTTGTTTATATGATTCCATTGCTAGTAAGATAGGAAAATGGTTTTGATTCTTTCATTTGTGGTAGTGTCTAAATTTACCAAATAAGGAAAGTTTCTCATCACCCAAGTTTCAATTGGACCGAAACTTGGAATCATGCAAGTTGTATAGTATGATGAATGAGAACTTTCAAGCATTGGAAAGTTAAGACTAATTACTTGTTCACATGGATGTGTGAGTCAAGTGAAGGGCTAAGGGATCGAGTACACATTCATGTGCACTGATCAAGCCCACCACAAATTATCGTTAAAGACTATTTGTCATGATTTACTAAAGTTTAGTAAATATGGTTATACTTACAGGCTTAAGTGTAATTCTGATACATTGGAAAATTTTCGATGTATGGCAGAACGAATGAGAAGAATCAAATTAGGCAGAAGGATAAAAGTTTCTCAAATCTAAAAAGATGGGAGAGTACTTTAGTATCATGTTATATGATTCTCTTAATGATTAAGAGACATTATCACAATTCATCCTCTAAGTGCATTCCGATAGCTAAGAAGAGGAGCTATGAATTGTTGAAGTGGTCAAATCAAGAAGATGAGTCATATTTCGTTCCAAAAAAAGTCTTAGAGTCATACTCCAAGACTGTAAGTTGAGTGACATATCCTAAAGAAAGGTTTAAAACACTTGTCAGATGTAAGAGTAAAAGTGTCCTACTCTTGTACATTTGAAATTGGCAAGTTATGATGTTTTGGATAAAACAAAGACCAACTTAGGCCAATTGTGTGAAGCGTTTGTCTTGATAAAGAATCCACACTATCTCTTGAATATTTGGCAAGATACTCTTATATGTCAAGAGGACAGTGGGAGTCTTAAAGATAGTAAAAAGAATTTCAAGATCTAATCAATAATAATAAACCTGTAGTTGACATATTTCTATTTTTGTGCCCATTCCAGTTAAAGTTGGCTTTGCATATGAGTTCTTAGAGTTCTCAATTGTTTGCATAGCTACTTGGAAGCAATGACAGGCCCTTAAGCTGCCAGGTGGCAAGAAGTTAATATTGCACAAGTTCAATCCATATGAGTAAGGATTTGTCACTAACCTAGTCTTGTGATTATGGTTTGACAAATTCACATGGATAAGAACACATACACCATAAAATCTAAGTGTCATAAGGTTTCTCTCTGATTCATGAAAATGATGGTGAGGAAATTCTTTCACTAAGTAGATTTTAAGTAGATTGCAATTGTGATATTTTCAGTTCTCAAATTCGTTAGTGGAGCGTACGTGGTTAACCAACACACTAACATTGACTTATGAGAAATGGAAAAAGGTCTAAACAATTGAGACTATGATTATGGCATCCTTTTTCATAGTTCAGAAATTGTTTAGACACACCTGTGATTTATCTAAGATAAGGTGTATGATTTTGATAAAGTCTTATCAAAGCAATCTGGTATCAGAAATCTGAACTTTGGTAAGAGTGTGAATAAAGTATTGACTTCTAGAGGTCCAGCTATTTTCTGGATACATGTCAAAGCTAGTGGGAGCATATGTGTTATGCTAATAATCATCATGTTAGTGGGAGCATGATAATTATGATAAGTATTGCAAGTTAGCAATGTTAATTATAGAAAACAAAAGTTTCAATTCATGAGGTTGCAGGGTTTGAAAAAGTTGTTTTGCTATAATTAAGGGAGAGGAAATTATACTTCATTTCAACTCTAAAAAGCTTAGATTGAGTTTATAATCATTCTAAAGAGCTTATATTGAGATTTTAATCACCTTTAGTCAAAGATTTATATATGAATTTCATGTTGGATTGGTTCAACTTAAGAAAATTCTATATATTGCGTTCTCAAAATTCGATTATGATTACGACATCCCTTTTCATAGTCAAATGTTCAGAATATGGAAAACAAAAAATTATTATGGCAAATGACTGGTCTAGAACCATGTCTTTATGTGAAACATCATGAATCGTGTCCCATTTACTTTGGGTACAAGATCGATTACATGTGCTATAATATTTATCCTTTCTAATTTTCCCAATGCCTTGGGGCATTAAGGGGAACAATGTCTAGAATTGGATATGACTAAACTGATTAAGCAATTGTCGAGGACAATCTAAGGTTTACCAAAGATTGGTTGCTCAATGACAGTTGGAAGTATACTGTTAATATTGGAAGGACCATATTGACATAGTCTAAAAAGAGGCAAATCTTGTTTAGAAGTGGTAGTCAAAATGGGAATATAGAGTTGTCTCCATAGATGGAAGCAATCTGTGTAAGATTAGAAAAAACTTAGTGCAAGAAGCATGTTCAAAGCAATGCATACTTTGAACAAAAGGCTTTGTGTCCATGGAGTAGGCCTTCATTGGAATACCCTGTGATGGTTGTTGACAAGTCTTTGTGACTTTGTACACATTCATTGCAAGAGGGTGGTGCATTTAAGTTTAAAATCTAACATATTTCGTTTTGGGAGTGAGAAATTAGAATCATTGAAAGTTTGGTCAATTGGTTTATTTCACAAAAGTAAGGATCACAGAAAAACATAGAGTGGATACTTGGTGTGTGAGAAAGCTATTATTTAGAAAACATAGTGTACATGCTTGGAGCATGGGACACCTAGTGTTTTAATTCAAGTATAAAGTTGATAAAACCGAAACAATGAGTAATGAGTAATCAGTATGGTGATAAATACAAAGTGTTTTATTTATATTCATAGGTTTTGATACCATATTAGATTCATTTATTCTTGTGTTTCACTTTGCATGTTTTGACTTCCATAATAACTAGGTTATTCTTCCGGAATGACTAAGTTATTCAAACCATCCACAGTCGATCATATGTTGGAAGTAGATATGAATCAAGACTGTCATGGGTTGGGCATGTAGAGGTCTAAGATGTTGGACAAGGTGGTGCTACAACACTCATGAGTGCTCATAAGTTATGAGTATTGGATTCAACCCGCGCTCATTGGAATCACTTCATGAATTTTATCACGAGTGATCATGAGACGATAATATCTTATATTCTTCAAACCTAGAGATATGAGTTGTTACTATGAGTTGGATGTACATTGATTGCACAAAACCGCATTAGTAACTCGATGTTATAAAACGTGCCTTTGTGTATGATTCAACAAGTAGTAGAACAAGCCATATGAGTCGAAGTTTATCCATTCCTTTTACCTTCGGGATAAAAGCAATATATGTGGTCCCCTCGATGATTTAATGATGATACATGTGAGTGCTTGGCCAAGCCAGGACTGATTTGATCTTTTCAATCAGTTAGTCGTCATAAATCGGAAATCGGGAAACAACAAATGGACAGAGAGAATGATTTTAATCCATGTCTCAGTCCATATGATATCTCGAATGGAGGAATATATGATCCCTTATCTAATGGACAAGTCATTGACAAAGGTCAGAGTTCATCGACAAGGTCAGAGTTCGACATCGACTTTTGAGAGCTACGATTCCCAGTTAGGTTTGAAGTCATACTCAATAATAGTTTTAGATTTATCCAAATGTGAGATTGTTGGATTAGTGTCTAAGTCCATAACTATAATTGGTATGTACTTGACCCGACTCGGCATGGTCCATTTGGGTTGCATGGCATCAGAACATTTGGATAGACCGTTTGTGAGAAAAAGACATTTGTGACATATTAATATATTATAAGTTCTAATATATTAATATGAAATCATGTTATTTAATTAGTATTGATCAAGAATTAATTTGGACTTAATTTAGTGATCAAAAGAGACTAATTAAATATATGGGGATTGATTGTGTGAATCATTAATTCTTATATATGTGGGCTTATGATCCAAGATTCCTTATGTTGGGTTTAACCCATGTGGTGACCCATGGATACTCCATGGAGGTTAAAACCCATGGAGCATAAGGAATGGGTAAAGTCATGAGTTACATGGTGTAACCCTAATAGCCACACTATATAAAGACCCCTTTAGCTCAAGAAATTAGCACTAGTGATACATATATCAGGGCTAGCCGATTTGAGCATAAAGTGTCTTCTTCTCATGGCTATTCCAAGTGTTGATGATGTTGTGTGAACCATTTGAGGTGTCACACTTGGGGCACTAGGCTCTCGAGCTTCATGGAGTCAAGTCACATCAAGAGGTATGTATTCTAACTTGTTATATTACCCAAGTATTAAAAGATTATATGCTAGATAGGGTAATACCTTGGAATATTCATATTTGCATGTATAATAGAGAACACATAGATCCAAGGTATTTAGGGTTGCATGTATACTTAGGAGTGTTAGAATGCTCAAAACCCAACAGCATCTACTTCTCAATGTCAGAAATCCTCGTCTGCTGTTGAGGCTTCAACGAAGGAATGCAAAGAAGCGACCGTAAAAGTCGATAAACTAATTTATGAGGCTCAATTGTTCCTTGATTCTTTGTAGGCTGCTGCTCAAAAGAACTCTCAGAAAGTGAATGCTTCGGTTGATAATCTTCAGCTTCTCTTCAAGATGAAAGAACTAATCTTGAAACTGCTCGTAAAGCCATTGAAGCTGCCAATGCCACCCTTCACGCTGATGTCAATGATCGTCTGACTCAACTGGAAGCAGAGTTGGTTGTCGAAAATCACATAATGGATGAGTTAGACAAGTGTACCTCTCAGTTGAAAATGAAAAACCTCAAGCTTCGCACTGCAACAAACGAGCTTAATGATTTAAAGTCTAAAAGGGAGGTAATTCGAAGCTCTGTAGGTGACGTTCATTCCATTCTACTTCATCTTCTTGATGCACATGATCCCATTATGACTATAACCATCATATGCCATTTGGCTGACAAACTTAGACTTGCATTGGATATCCTTAGTCGGATTGAAGGTGTTTCGGTGACTAGTGTCCAGCCGAAGCAAGGGGGAGAAAAGGAAAAAACTCAACCACCTCCCGAACCTGAGTCAACAGCTGAACCGAAGGATAATGAAGCTTCGGTAAGCAAAAGGGATAAGAGGAAAAAGAAAATTGGTGAAGATGATACAGATAATGATGATGATGATGATGATTATGAAGATACTTTGGGTGAAATTCCCTCTAAGCCTTTTAAAAAAACAAAACTTTATTAGAAAGAGTTTTCAGAAAAGATCAAGAAACGAACGACTGAGCTGGAGAAGAAGCAAAAAGAAAAGGAGCTCTTGGAGAAAAAGAAGTCCATTTTTTCATAGTGGACGATTGATTCGCTTCAAAGAGATGATATAGATGAACCGAGTACTCATTGGCTCGAACTTGTCATGTCGTTCGGCCTTGAAAACTCGAAGGATGCACAGTTTGACATGCCAATCACTCGAAAGGCATTTATCTTTCATTGCTTCAACTCCACTGCTGCCATCCCCTCTCCGGACCCGAAGGTGGATTGGGATTTGTTAGAGTTTTATCTGGAGTTCGCTCAGCCACAGTACTTGACCTGGAGCTCACAGAAGATTACAACTTTCAAGGTACTAAAGCCTTATTCAATCGGGAAGTTCATCAACATCAAATTCAAAGTGACTCGAGGCTCTAAAGGCTCGGTTCATAATTTCTCCCTGACTGATCTGCCGAACCTCAACCCTCACTACTGGATACTCCTCAACAACATTTTGCTGTCGAATCCTTAGGAGTATCAGCTGATAATAGACCACATCAAGCGAATGATTGTTTGCTACATTCATGAAGTAGCAAAAATGGATCAAGAAATCATCTCGGCTATTCACAAGTGAACTACAATCAAACCAATGGGAAGAGCTGGTGATACAAACTCAATGATTAAAGGGAAAATTGACTCAAAATATCACACTGTGATGTTTCTCAGGGGCGAAGGTCAAAAGTGTCTTTTTGCTCTTGTTGATAAACACATGTTCTCAACTGCTTGCTTGGAGCATATTTTAGAGATCATTCAGAGGTGTAATCAGAACTCAACAGCCAACAAGAAGTTGTTTACTGGCATGCTGAGATGGTATATTCGATTTCGGTAGACTCTTCTTGCTATCATTCCTCGGCTGTTCAAAGTTGTGAAGACAATGAAGCCTGCTCAATAGAAATAATCTCTTGCCTCATTTGACGCAAAGGGGGAGATTGTTGGGCTTATAGTGTTGCGTCATGGGCTCGGTCCTTAGCCCAGTTTTGGTAGTCGCTTTGGGCCTGTCCAACTGTGCATTATTTTACTCTAGGGTTTTAGTATTTAAGGTGCATGCATGCATCATTAGTAAGTAACGCTTTTATTATTTTACTCATAAGTATTGTAAACCCTAGCTCGCCTCTATAGTGGAAGTTCTTCATCAATCTCTACTGAGGCATGACTATATTTGAATCATAAGCTCTACTTTGATTCCATACTGTGTCCGTAATCGTATTGTGTTTGATTTTTTTGTTTTTCATCCATATACCTGTGAAATATCTAAACGATCGGAGATTTGTTCTCATCAAACCGGCACATTGATTAGGTAATATACGTCTTCGTGAGTACCAAGCTAATTTGCATAGTTATTCACACCTTATTTGTGATCCTTGGCATCCCAGTCACAAAATTAAAGGGCATAATCGAGATTAAACATGCCATTGAAAAGTTCAATGAATCTCAAAAGAACTAGGATTTTCAATTCATTTAAAACCTAAGTTTCAAAATTTTCATTTTTCATGGTGGAAATTGGTAAATCGTCATTTACCTACCTTCAAATATTCTGCAACTGGATTACGGCATCCCTCTTCCGAGTTGTAGAATATTGTGTTGGTTCCTAGCCTTAATATTTCATTTGGGTTTTATGTTAAGGATTGAATCAACTAACTTGAATTTCTCCCGTTTTGTAGATGACAAAATCTAACAGCTGTGATCTTCCTGAATCCTTTGGAAAAAGCTTTCCACGTGAAGATGATGTTCCATGATTGGATCATGGAACAAGAAATCATTCTTCACTTCCTCCACCTCCTCCAATAATTCTCTCTGACCCACGTGTTCGAAGACTTGAAAAGTTCAAGGGCACTCAAGCCCTATTGGCAAGCAAACATGAGGAAATAAAGTCTATATGTGCTCACGTCTTGGATATGAAGTTGCATATTGACAAATTTGGGATGTTGGGTGTCGGTGTCTCAAGGAAGTTGGTTGTTGACTTGGTTCTTCTATCACTTCTCGAATCATATAGTGAGTTCGTTAAAGATTACTATATGGTAGACCACGACGTGACCCTTATTGATCTTACCTATTTGCTTATTGCTGCTGAATTAGCAATGATTTGGTGCATTGGTAAAGCAAATTTGACTGGTAGATCAACCTCCCAAACTTCCATGGACATTGAAAATGGCAACATTGGAAGTCCAGAAAAGTCTTCTCTTCCATATTGAAAGGGATTGACCATAGTCAAACCGTTTGACCGGATGGTAAAGATAAAGGCTGAATCTGAGATTGTCCCATGTGTTGTTCCAAAAGAGTCCATTCGTTTCTACTGCCAAGAGAAGGGGCATTAGATGCGAATCTTCCGTATCTACTTGAAGGATCATGAAGATGGGAGAGTCAAGATGTATGACTATGCTTCAGGTAAATCCACTATCTAACTCTATTAAGTTCCTATTTATAGATTCTTAATACATGATGTGATAAGATTGCATTTTGATTTTTTGTTGGATCGAAAAAAACGAACCTTAGAGGAAGAGTGAGCTGAGTCTGATCACGAATAAATGGATTTCGATCGCATAATTCGAAGATCATATTTTTAAGCTGTTGCTTGAGATAGATTGCTTAGAAATGTTTAGTAACATAGTTTTCATTTGTAATTGCATTGTAAGGACAAGTTTTTCCGCACTTTTATAAATAAAATAAATTTTGTTTTGTCTTATTTATTTATATATCCTTGCAATGGATTTTATGAAAATTGATGTTTGTGTGTTTCTATTGTTAGCAATATTGAAAATGGATGTGATTCTTAGTTATGTTATTTGTGGTAGTGTCAGAAATTTACAAATAAGGAAGATTCTCATCACCCAAGTTTCAATTGGACAGAAACTTGGAATCATGCGACTTGTATTTTATGATGAATGAGAACCTTCATCTTTGGAAAATTAAGACTAATTCCTTGTTCACATAACTATGTGAGTCAAGTGAAGGACTAAAGGATCTAGTACGCATTATTGTGCACTGGGTCAAGTCCACCACAGTGAATGATAAGAATATTCATCATGATTTTCTAAAAGCTTAGTAAATACGATTATGCTTACAAGATTAAGTGTAATTCTGAATCATTGAAAAAGTTTCAATGTATGGCAGAACGAATAAGGAGAATCAATTAGGCAGAAAGATAAAAGTCTCTCCAATCTAAAACGAAAGGAGAGTAATTAAGTATCGTATTTTATGATTAACTTAATGATTATGAAACTGTGTCACAATTGATCCTCGAAGGATACCTTAGTGCACTAGTATGGATAAGAAGAGGAATCGGCAATTGTCAAAATGGTTAAATCAAAAGGTGAATCATACTTCGTTCCAAAATCAAATCTTAGAGTCATACTCCAAGATTATGACTTGAGTGACATCATTTTAAGAAGGTTTATAACACTAGTCAAATGTGGAGTAGAAAAGTGTCTTACTCTTGCACATTTAAAATTGGTAAGTTGTGATGTCTTGGATAAGACAAATACCAACGAAGACCAATCGTGTGTTATGGGTTTTTCTTGATAGGAACCCGCACTAAATCTTGAATATTTATTTGTCAAGGAATGTTTCTTGACAAGAGAATCTTATATGTCAAGAGGCCAGTGGGAGTCTTAATGATCTTGAAAAGTTTCAAGAACAAATCAAGAATAAACCTAGTTGTTCATCACTAGCACACGAATTGAGGTTTATAACCTATCTTGTTGACATATTCTTGTTTTCTGTGCCATTCCAATTGAGTTAGCTATGCTTGTGAGTCCTAAGTGTTCTCAATTGATTGCATAAGGCGAAACACCTTGATTGGTGAAAGTTCATTGATCTGTATGGGTGAGCTGCTTGACTACTTCGAAGACATGGTAAGCCCTTGTGTTGCTAGATGGCAAGAAATAAAGATTGAACAAGTTCAATCCGTATGAGTTTGGATTTGTCACAAACATTTTCTTATGATTATGGTTATGACAAATTTACATGGATAGGAACACATACCATAAAATTTAAGTGGAAAAGGTTTCTCTCCGCTTCATGAAAATGATTGTAAGGAAACACTTTCACTAAAAAGATTTTAAGGAGATAGCATTGTGTAAATTGCATTCTCAAATTCGATTATGACTACGAAATCCCTCTTCATAGTTCGGATTGTAAGATTTGGAAATTAGTTTGAGCATTCGGGACTTACTGCTGTGACTTCTAAAATAGTTTGGAAACACATATGAGCTTTTCTAATGAATGGTGTATGGGCTTGAGGAGCTTAGATAAAGGCTTATCGAAGCATATCGTGTCAGAAATATGAACTTTGAAAAGAAAGTCAATAAGTATTGAATCGCTAGAAGTCCAGTTGAATTTCTGAATACATGTCAAAGCTAGTGGGAACATAAGTGTTATGCTGGTAAGGATATAATTATCATGTTAGTGGGAGCATGATTATTATGTTAAGTGTTACAAGTTAGCAATATTAATCATAGAAAACTAAAGTTTCAATTCGCAAAGTTGGAGAGGTTGAAAAGTTGTTTTGCTATAATTAAGGGAGAGGAACTTATACTTCATTTCAAATCTAAAAAGATTAGAACGAGAAATATTAATCAAATTTAGTCAAAGGTCATATAAGAATGTCATGTTGAAATGTTTCAACATAGGAAATTCTATATATGGAAACATTATAGTAGGAGACTGGTAAAGTATCATGTCTTTATGTAAGACATTATGAATCGTATCCCATACGCTTCAGGTAGAAGATCAATTACATATTCTGTAATATTCGATCATTATGATTTTCCAAGTGCCTAGGGCATTAAGAGGGAAAAAGGACCATAAACGGATATGACTAAAGTAATTAAACAACTGTCAAGGACGATCTAAGGTTCGCTAAGGATTGGTCGCTTATGAGCAGTTGGAAGTAAAGTATTGAATGGAACATATTGACATTATTATGAATAGATAGGATTCTTTTAATAATGAGTTGTCATATGGAAAATATGGAAATGTTTCCATAATGGGAGTTGGATATTAATAACCTATGTAGATTATAAACTTTTATGCAAGAAGGATGCTCAAAGGAATGTAATTTGAATGTGAAACTTCATATCTGTAGAGTTGTCTTGTAACAATCTCCAATAGAACACTTTGTAATTTCATTGGCAAAGTCATGGTGACTTTGGTGCTATGTCATTACAAAAGGATCATTGCATAAAATGTTAAAATCTAACACATAACAAGAATTTGATATTCTTACACTTGTGACAAGGATAGGGAATTGTGAAATGAGCATCATTGGAAATGTGTATAATTGATCTGTTTCACAAAGTAAGGACCATAGGTAAACATAGTGTGCATGCTTGGAGCATGGGATAACTATTGATTCAATTCAAGTATTAAGATGATTATCAAACATTATACAATGAATAATGTGTAATCAATATGGTGATTAAATAATAAGTGTTTTATTTATACTCAAAAGTTTTGAGGCCATATTGGATTTGATTATTCTTATGTTTCACTTCGTATGTTTTGACTTCTAGAATAACTATGTTACTCAAACATCCACAGTCAATCATACTTTGGAAGTAGGTAATGAGGTAAGACTGTCATGAATCTGACTATAGATTGTCTAAGTGTTTAGACATAGCAAAAGTATGTTGTAGTGTTCATGAGTACTACTGAAATAAGATTTGAGTATTTGATTAAACCCACGCTCACTTGAATCACTTCATGGATTTTATCACGAGTGATTGTGAGACGATAATATCTTATATTCTTAAAATGGAGACATATGAGTTGTTGTTTGCGAGTCAGTTTCACATTGATAATACATAAACGCATCAGTAACTTGATGTTATAAAATGTATAGTTGTGTGTGATATGATGAGTAAATAGTACAAGCATATGAGTCGAAGTTTATCCGTTCCTTTTACCCTAAGAGGGATAAACGCGATATATGTGGACCCCTCAATGATTTAGTGATGACACCCTAAGCGCTTGGCCAAGCCTGGACTGATTTAATTTGTTCAATTAGTCAGTCGTCATAAATCGGAAATCGAGAAACAACTATTGGACAGAGATTGATTATAATCTATGTCTCATGTCAATACGATATCTTGTAGAATGGAGGAATATTTGATCCCTTATCTAAGGACACTTCGCTGACTAGGTCAGAGTTTGACAACGACTTGGGTAGCTAAAATTTGCTAGTCAATTTTTGAAGTTATACTTGCAACTATAGTTATTAGACTTATCCAAGTGGGAGACTGTTGGATTAGGTGTTTAAGCCCACAACTATAATTGGTATGTACTTGAATTGATAGTAGCAATGTCCTTTTGGGTTGCCTTCAAACCTGGGGATTGAATAAGATAAATGTTAGAGAGAGAATAATGATTTATTAATTTATTACTTGGTTAATAAATTAATTTGAAATCAAGATAAATGACTTATTAATGTATTGGGGATATAATATATTAATTAGAAATCATATTTTTAATTAATATTTAATCAGAAATTGATTTGGAATTAATTTTGGGATTAAAGGAATTAATTGAAACTATAGGGACTAAAGGTGCCAATTTTCAAAAGTTGAGCATTGATCATTCTAGAACCTCCCTTAGAGGTGGGGAATGATATATAGAGTGTCCTAGGGTTTCCTTGAGCTCTAAGGGTGCCTTAGAATCCTTAGGTAGGAAGTTAAGGGATTAGGGTTATCTAAGATACATCTGCCTTATCCTAAACCTTCCCTATCACCTATATAAACCCCTATAGGGTTGGATTTCATCCTATACACTCCAAGAAAGGCTTAGACAAATTTTCCACTTCCTTTCTCTCTCTCTCCATAGTAATCCTTGGTTGCTAGGTTTGTTTGTGAGCCATTAGAGGCGCGACACTTGTGGCGCTTGCTATCAAAGTTCAAGATCTTCAAGGACTTGATCGTTATTACAATATAACAATAAAGTTATGTATCCCAACACTAATTATATGTTAATTTCGAAAATTAAATGTGCCTCATAGGGTTTCTAGTTTTTTTTGCTCAATGCTTGTATGTCTAATAGTGAAAACATAGATCCTCAAATTAAGGTTGCATGCACACATAGGATTGTTTGCTATGTATAAAACCCATCAGGGACAAGATTAAAAATGTGGCGGCAGTCTCTATGGCATACCCACAGAATGATATTCGAAGTGAAGCTCGACTCATCATGGAACGAACCATGTCCAACAAGGTTCGATTACGCCTCTCAGCCACACTATTAAGTTGTGGTGTCCTAGGAGGTGTTAATTGTGAAACAATTCCACATTCCTTAAGGTAGTTGTGGAACTCGATACAAAGATACTCACCACCTTTATCAGATCTGAGCATCATAATCTTCCTGCCCAATTGATTCTTGACTTCTTGTTTGAACTCTTTGAACTTTTCAAAAGTTTCTGACTTACGCTTGATTAAGTTGATATAGCCATATCTGCTATAATCATCAGTAAAAGTCACATATAATCGATTTGCATCCCTTGTGGTGGATCTGAAGGGCCCACACACATCTGTGTGTATGAGATCCAACAATCCTTCACCTCTTTCACAAGAACCATTGAAAGGTGATCTAGTCATCTTTCCAAGAAAACAAGACGCACATGTATCATATGACCTTAAGTTAAATGATTCCAACACTCCATCCTTTTAGAGTTGGGCAATGTGTTTCATGTTGACATGTCCAAGATGACAATGCCACAAGCATGCTTTGTCTAGACCATTAGACGAATCATTCTGTAAAACACTATTACCTAAATTGTCTACAACCATCACAGTTTCATACACATCATCACGAGGTAATGCTTTAAACTAAAATACACCATTTATAAGCATAAATAGAACCATTCTCATTAATAAAAGAATATCTAAAACCTTGTCTATATAAACCATGAAATGAAATGACGTTTCTTGTTATTTCTGACGAATATCAATAATTGTTCAAATCTAAACATAACCCACTACTAAGGACTAAATTATAAACACCAATCTTGGTAACAGGTGACGACTTCCTATTGCCTATGATCAGGTTCATTCTCATGTGCTCTACATCCTCACTTCTTCTTAGCCCCTACAAGTCAGAACAAATGTGAAAACCACATCCTATATCAAGGACCAAAGAATGAGAATATGATGAGTATTTGGATAAGATAGTGTAAATACTTGTCGAGGTTAGCTTCACTTGCCATCCTTTATGTCTTGCAAGTATTTGGGGCAGCTTCGTTTCTAATGCCTCTTATCATGGCAGTAAAAGTAAGTAGCCTCCATAGGATCAGAGGCAGGAGGAGCATCAGAACTGGCCTTTCCTTTGGGCCTATTGCATGAGGACCCTGCTTGGGACTTTCCCTTCCAATTATGTTTTAGTGGAGCTTTCCTCTTCTTCCCCTTTCCTTGCCCAATAATCAAGACAGGAGCAGTAGTAGCAGGAGTGGAGACAATATTCTTTCCCTTCATTCCACTTTCATCAGTTCTCTACAAGCTCTGAAGTTATCCCGTCATCTGACGTTCAATTAGCATAAATAATGATTTTTGTTATAATCCATGAAGTTATCCCATCATCTGACGTTTCCATCACCAACCGAGTGAAGCAGAATTAATGATTAAAGATACACATGGAAGAAGTCCTAGTAGAGTCAAGGGAAAATTCTATGATTGTTTGGACACATTTGTGTGTGTTAAAATTGTTTATGTGATATTGACTTGGAAAACTGCGAGACAATACTTGGGACGAGTATGAGTAGGTGTGAAAGGTAGTAGAGGCCCATACTACTGGAACCACAGGACTCACGCTTGGATCAGGGAAAGTCACAAGGATACCAAGAAGCTAATAATTGATACTGTTTTCTTTAAATATGTCGTTACCATTGTTTCGGTAATGACTAAGAGGATGATTGTTATTCCGACCCTAGTGGTCATATCGAATTGAGTCCGACTACAATAAGTATGTTACGTGGTTCAGAGAACCAAGTTTGATGTAGCATCTGACTTAAGTCGGAAGATTGAAATAAAAGATAATCAAAGCGATCGGTAGAGGTATCACGATACTTGCTTGTAGCTAGAAATGCTAACTTTTAAGATGTGATTTGAACTTAAAGGAAGGTATAGTCTGTTCCGGAATTTGACTCTAAAAGACCTAAGTCCAAGCAATGCATCATACAATGAGAGGTCATTAGAACATGACCCATCGGTCTATTATGATAATCGAAGGAAGAAGCTTATCTCAAGTATGTTCAAGAAGAAGTCTCTAATAAAGATCGAGATCGTGACATGAAGATCATGATTGGAAGTCTAACATGAGATAGAGAGCGGGTCCAAGATCGGGAACCGCCTGCGATCAAGAAGTCGAAGAGTTAATTCAAAGGAAAATAGAAGTTATGATTATTAACTAGGATGAAGAGATAACGTGTGGAGTCATTATACAACCCTGTTTCGTTGATGATTCCGGGACGTAATCATCCTAAGGGGGAGATAACTGTAACGCCTGTAATGTAGGTGTGTCTTGGGTTTGATAAGATTTTTCCATCTATAATCACTACACCAACATCAGTCTTGTTGCTTGATCCTTCAAATCCCATTGTTATCATTCTTTTCATCTCTAAAAAAACATCATTCAATTCACAATTATGTTTGAACTAAGAACATATAATCAAAATAGAAAAAAATTTCTAATGTAATTTAAATGTATTGATATTTGTGTTGCTCTTTGAGGAAATGTGTCAAACTGTTAGTGATAATAAAACTCAACATTACTTCATATATGATGCCAGCCAAGGTTCTTCATAAACCTAGAAGTAAATAAATTATTAACTTAGCATTTGGGCATAACGATTTAGTTCCTGTAGTTGAGAGGCTAAGGGCAATATGGTTAATTAAAATTTTCTTTTTAATTTTAATGGTTTCAAAACAGAAAAATTGATTATAAATATTAAAAGATACTAAAAAGATATATTTAGGAAAATATGATATTTTAAATGATTAAGAAGGGTATATATGATATTTAGATTTTAAGCTGGACAAATAAGATATTTTAACGTTTAACAAGGACGTATACGAAATTTTCCCTTATCATAAACAACTTAACATTGAAACCTGGGAATGAGTCATCTAAAGCAGCTTAATTAGGACCTTTTTAATGCCTCAATATATACATATCTTGTAAATGCTTGTTTTGCAGGTACTAAAAATAATTTGTTAATAAATTTTTTAAACTTGTAATTTTTTTTATCTTGTGAGATTTACATGTTCCAACATCATTTTAATACTAAATATTGAACAAAACATAGAATTACAAGTTTTTTTTTTGACATTTTTCAATGAAAACAACACAAAAGGTACCTTTCTCACTTGTAATTTCTATATGTCTTGTCAAATTTAAACCCATAAATGTATAGAAAATATTATATTTGAGAGATAACCATCATCACATAAGGGGGAAATGGTCCAAATAAAGGAAAAGATGACATTTGGCAAAAAAATCTTAATTTATTAAGATACAATATAGCTCACCTGCGATGCCCCGTTCTGCCCCTGTATAAGCTACTACTAATAACAAATTCGACATCCCCTTCATCCACTCTATACTCTGCAATCTCCATAGACACCACTACCCTTCATCAGAATTTGAAGTATAAGTACAAAATACTCCTTAAGTCAAAATTAATCATCGTGAACTTCATATTGCAGTTTGAATGCTATATTTTTCTGGAATATAAACATGAGCACTTTATCTGATTTTAGCAATTTATGGAACAAAAAATTATCTGATTTCTTGAATATTCCATTGGCTTCAATGAATAGTATAATTCCATGTCTGTCCGAAGACTTCCATAGCCAAAGAATATAAAAAATGTAGTATAAAGAACAAATCAAAACTATTAGGGCTAAAATACACAAAATCAAAACATAATAAATTAATAAAAATGGTAGAAGCTTAAAACCTGTTCTGCTCTTTGCAATTTCGGTCATAAAAACACTATAATAAACAAAATGGTCTCACTTTATCAGAAAGTAAAAATGCTTAACCATTCAACCAATGTTTCAAGAATAAAAATACCAACATAAAAAGGTACAAAAACTACATACCAATTGCGAGATAATGAAGTAAAAACCAGCGTCCAAGGTTTTTCTAGTTTTCGGAGTGAAGCAAGAAGATACGATGTGCGAGACAGAGAAGCTTCCATAGATAAGAGACATATAAAAATCATAGGAAGATTTCTTGAAAATAGTGGGTATATTTTTAGGGTTTTCAAACTTTAAATCAACAATCAAGTGAAGAAGTTGACTCATATATGCTTATCTCTAGTAATTTGGTGTGATTTTAGTGATTAAGTTCATTTTGATTGCTAATTTTATGGGATTGATAGGAAATACAAAATAGAAGCCGATTCTAAAGTTATGTTTGAGCGGGAAAACACAAAAGCAAGGGTGTAGAAAAGTTACATGTGGCAAAGACAATGCTTAAAAAAGGACATATGTCCGTTTAAAAGACTCTTTTATTAAGAATAGATTAAGTGTTTTTTTCTCTCTAGAAATCTTTGTAGATTCAACTTACTAAAATCATGAGCAATGTTCCTCATATTTAAACCACTTATTCTATTTCTACGTCTTAAAGATGACAATGCTCTGTAAAATCAAATAAAATATGATTTATTCTACAGATTGATTCCATAATAAATATTCATCGGATCTACTAAACGAATTATTTAGAGTCAATTCTGGAAAAAAAATCAAAATTTGAGATTTATTTGTTTGTGCATTCAGTGGCCGAGTTCTTTTATTTGCCTATTTTTTGTTGAAGAAAGATTCATTCTTACTCTATTACCAATTACCCTGTCATATCAACCCCATATATGTTTAACCCTATATATCCTTTCACAGATAAAGTAAAATGATGGTTATGTGCTATTAAAATAGTAGTTGTTTTGTTAAAAAATTTATCTTTTTATTTTTTATTTTTCCAATAAACAATTTAACTATATTTATTTATTATTATTTACCATCAATGCTTATAACCAGTTTTTATAGAATGATAATGATCCTTTATGAATAAAAGCTTGATGAAGACTTTGATTGTTTTGAACTTTTAGTTTGGCCTCCTAAATTAAATGTTTGTGTTCCGCCCTGTGTGCATAAGAAACAACAATAGCAAAGAAAATAATGTACCTCAGAATTGACTCAAACATAGTCGTGGTGCATTCATCTTTCTCCATTGTTTCTATTTCATTAATATCTAACAAAAGTTTTAATTTGAAAGACTAAAATGCACTGTTGATACATTTTTTTATGTTTTTTCTATTTAATTTGAAGTTTTGTTAATTAAAAAAACTAAGGGTCCACCTCTCTCTCTCTCTCACACACACACACACACATACACACACCTAGTTTATGACCCCATCTACAAAAAACGAACCTATGTTCTTCACCGTTTTCTTTTTACCATTGTTGGATCATTCAACTTCAAACATAAAGTTAGTTCCAAAAACCCCATACCAAGACCTCGATCTCTCATATGGACACCAGTTCTTGATCGAATCCAAGAAGCCATGTCTTTTAGAAGTGTTGTCAGAGAACTAATTTCCTGAATGTCCGGAGAACCGAATTTCTCAATTTTAGTGGAACTGCATAGCAGGGTTTTCAATCGATCCCTATAATCATGTCAAATCGGTCAGGGTTTGATCGATTGATCTATATTGCAATGTAATCTCAACAAGAGGCAACCAAATAGAGTGAATGAAGAGGATAATTGCTTGAAAATCTGACTTTGCACTAGTAGGGATTATTTATCGTTGTGGCTAGAAACCAGAGCCTTGATGAAACGATTTCCACCGGAGATCTCCCTTACTGGCTTTTTTTGATTTTAGAAACTTTAGTTTTGACTTTTCGAGTCGTTTGTTTGGTTCCAGATCCAACGAGTACCTTCCTTGTTGATTGGTTATGAGAAGCATGTTTTGAACGCCTTTAATCAGATCATGGATTCTGGTGACTCCACAACAACAACTTCCACCATAACTTTATGCTCTTCGATGGTAATATTTGACTCGAAGAACACTTTCGTAAAATCACTTTATATGAGATGTAATAACTCGTTACCGAAACAAGACTTATAAAACCGTCTCCTAGTTTCTGCAAATCTTCAAACAACTCACAAGGAGCGATCTAATTCGTCATCAATACCCTTTTTCGTTACTAGATTCGAACACAATCGTTTCAACTTTGTAGACGCTGAAAATGACGTTTTAGAAGCTTCGCGTTCATCTTCTCCTTTATATGCTTCTTCTTTTTCTTCTTCTTCTTCTTGAAGCTGAGCTTTTACATGGCTTTCATGGGTGACAACCTTAACGTTGCAGGTTGAAGTCTTTGGTACAGAAAATGGTACATATACACTACAAGTTGACTTTGACTTTGATTTTTGGTCAATCTCGTTTATATCTAGAGTGGTTCATGAATCCAAGTTTACAATAGAATCGTTTGTTACTTTTATGCATTTTAAAAGTGGATTATATATTTTTTGCATTTCAATATGAGGAAGAAGACAATGAACATTTGGGGGATCGCATCAAATGAGAGAAAGAAAGAGAGAGAGAGAGAGAGAGAGAGAGAGAGAGAGAGAGAGAGAGAGAGCCCTATTTATTTGTTTTAGCATTAATATTTAAATAAAAAAATATTTTAAGAAAATAAAAAAAACAAATTAAAATGACAGGTTAATCTTTTCAAGTTTATCAAGGACCAATTTCACAATAAAACTTGATCAACATTGAAAAGGACCACCATTGGGACCAAAATCCGGAAAAAATGCATACCACAGGGACCATTTTTTGCAGTTTTGTCTTAGTAAAAAACACAAAACTACAAAAATGGTCCCCGTTGTGTGCATTTTTCCGAGTTTTGGTCCAAACCCCGACTTTTTTGTATTGGTGGTCTTTTTTGACAATAGTTTTTGCCATGACAATAGTTTTTGGACATTTTAACATAAAAATACTGTTAGGGTACAAAGTTATACATGGAGTGACTTTGTAATGGATTGACTTGTGAAGAGTCACTTGTATATGGGATTGATGCCTTGTGACATGAGAGTGAGTGAGAAAGAGAGATAGAGAGAGAGATGGAGAGAGAGGGAGAGACATCTTAGCACCTTTATATATATATATATATATATATATATATATATATATATATATATATATATATATATATATATATATAGGGTTGCATACCACTTGTAGAGTGTGCTTGAGAGATGTAGTTCATAGAGAGTTTTGAGTGAGTTAATTATGTAGAATAGATCTAGTTCGTTTTTGTAATCTCCTCATGATGATTGAATACATATTTTATCACCCAAATCACCATGTTCTTTGTGTTCTTACAATTCTGCATGCTAAATCAAATGTTCATAATTCACTACATTTGGTATCAGAGTGGGTCTTCGAAGATCGAATCGATTTTTGAAGAAATGATTCTTGATTTGGCTTCATTCAACACAACTTGAACAATTATGGAGAGTCTCTCAATGATCTCTCTTAATCTCTCGGAATTTGAAAATCGTGCTTACGTTATTGAATTTTTTGATCATTTTGACTCATTGGATCAATTTTTTTTCCAAAACCCAATTGTTATGATCCAATAAATTTTTTCATTGATCAAGCCCAATCTGATCCTATTTTCTTATGTTTGATTCAATTCTTGACTGCAATTGTTCGTTGGAATCAAAATCTAGCCCAAAATCAAATAATGTTACTATTCATATTGAGCCCACATTTTGAATCAGTTACTGTTCATGATTATTATGAGCCCATAATTCATTTCAATCCAATATCGACTATCTGATATTGTTCATCATATTTAAGCCTACAATTCATTAAACACAATGTTCGATCCTAAATAAGGTTGATGCGTCATCTGATTAAACATTCTAATGTTCTTGTCCAATTTATGATCACGCTTATATATTTTGATTGTGATTCACGTTTTTGTTTCAACCTTAACTGATAATCTGTTAGTTTTGTTTGTGAATCTGGACTTGTGAATCGATTGCGTATGATTTGTTCGATTACGATACGATTATGTTCAAGTTGAAATTGAAAATTGTCAATCGATACTTTGGTTTTGAAGAACATGATCAAGAACATTTGAAGATGATGAAAAACAGTTGAATAATTTCTTTTTGATCTGAAAATTTATGTGAGAATCATAATTTTTATGTTTGTTGACTATTGAAATCGAAAAGTCAAATCAAAAGTCAAAATTGATTCTTCGATTTTCGATCAGTGAATTTTGATTCGAAATTGGTCATGTTTATAAGTTGAAATCGAGTTGTGGTTAAATCGAAATGGTTAATGGTATTAGAAGTCCAACACCTTAATGTCAATGTTGAATTCGACTGGCGATGTTCTTCATTCGCATATGATATTGAGTTGGGTCAAATTAGCATCACTTGGGGTCGAATTAAATAAATTGACTGAGAATCAAATTCGTCTGTATGGGGGATTCGATTTCGATGTAGGGTGTTGATTGTTAATCCTTGGAGTCGTAAGACTTTAAACTGGGGTCAAAATCGCATTGACTGGTATCGTGTTTGAGTTTTTTCATTCGCATCTGATGTCAAGTTAGAGTCGAACATGTGTTTGAGTATTGAAAAGTCGAAAATCATATTACATGGACTTCGATGTGTATGGTGCTAGAGAAAATGCAAAATTGATTGAGTTGTTGTCGTTCGATATGCACCTAGCCATTCGACATGTGAAAGTCAAATTTGAGTTGAATTCGCATCTGAGCATCCATTTTCGTTTTGGGGTTGATGGTCGAACAGGCATCGCTTTGGTTCGATTGATGTGAAGTCGAACATAATTTCGACATGTGGTCAAAGAAGTTGTTCGACCTGTCGATAGCGATTTCGACGTGTGATGATCATTGTTCGCATTTTGTGATCAATTTGGGGAAAAATGTAAATGGTTGCTTGGAATCCTCACAATCAACGAATTGGAAGAAAATACCCACTTTTGAAATGGGGTCATAATTTGTGAAGAATACTGAATTTTCATTTCAAATCCCTGCAGTTTAAGCAAGTTGGCAGAAATTACCCGGTTTCGACATTGGGGTAAAATTCTGTGAAATGGGAATATATTTCAAATATGGTCCCTACAGTTGATGTGAATTGACACTTTATGCTTATTTTCGCATTTTGGGTAAATTTTTGCATTTGAGACTGTTTTGGCGCAACGGGTCCCCGTATATTTTTGAAATTGACAGTTTTTACCCGGTTTCGAATTTGAAGTCAAAGGCGGTCCGGGAAGGGACGGATTTGACAATTTTGATATTTTTGGATTTTCTAGATTATTCAAAACATTTATGTCATGTGTCAAGGGGGTGTTTTGTATGGAAAATTCCAAATGGTGCACCTTCTCATTCCTTTTTGGTTTTATAATCATATTTTGATTATAAAAAAGGAGAGAGAGATTTGAATATGAGAATTCGAAAGTTGTGAATTTTTCATATTATGCAGATTTTAAGACCGATTTGACCTTGAGAAATAGAAGTTTATGAAGTGATTCGATTTGAAATTGTGAAGTGATTTGGGTTTTCCCGGTTCATGATGGGTTTGGACATAATAAAGATTTTTAGAGTGTGCTTTTATGCTCAAATTTGGGTAATTGATTGTGGAGACTTGGATACGCCAACTTACCTTTTGATGCTCGGATTATAAGGTCTCACACTCTAGAACCCGATGAAGAATTGAAGATTTGATTTTCATTTCAACATTTTATCACGTATGAGGTTTCTTTCGTGAAGTTACTCATTTTGGAAGATTGAAGCCGAGTCATCCATTTCTAACTTTGAAGGGGAGAATGTTAGGGTGTAAAGTTATACATGGAGTGACTTTTTAATGGATTGAGTTGTGAAGACCCACTTGCATATGGGATTAATGTCTTGTGACATGAGAGTGTGTGTGTATGTGAGTGTGTGTGAGAGAGAGAGAGACATGTTAGCACCTCTATATATAGTAGGTTGCATACCACTTGTAGAGTGTGCCTGAGAGATGTAGTTCATAGAGAGTTTTGAGTGAGTTAATTATGTAGACTAGATCTAGTTCAATTTTGTAATCTCCTCATGATGATCGAATACATATTTTAGCACCCAAATCACTATATTCTCTGTGTTCTTACAATTCCGCATGCCAAATAAAATGCTCATAATTCATTACAAAGACAAAACTACAAAAATGGTCCGTGTTGTGTGCATTTTTTCCAAGTTTAGGTCCAAACTCCGACTTTTTTTGTATTGGTGGCCCTTTTGACAATGTTTGCTTGTGATTTTCATCCCTCAAAAAAATAAAAAAAATAAAATGTCCTTCTATAATAATTTTTATGTTTTTTTATTTAATTTAAAGTTTTATTAATTAAAAAATTGAGGGCCCACATCTATGTCTCTCTCTTTCTTAAAAAATGACGACATTGAAGAAGAAGGGGATATGAAGATGATGAAGGATTTCATTGATATATAATTGCAAAACAAGAGGAGGAATTTTGGGAGCTTGTGTGTTCCATTAGAAGTTACGAAAATGGAAAAAAAACATAAGCAAAAGAACCAAAATAGAGGTTGCAATGGCGGAACTGACATTGATAGGTTAAAATTAGGGCAATTTAGAGATACCGAGTCTAAAGTAGCCGACTACATATTGGGTCGAAGATCTTGCGATACATAACCTAGGTTTTCAATCGATGCTCATAGATTGTTTCTTGAAGATCCAAGATTCTCCTTCGATGAACACACATCTTATTGGATGGATATATGATCGCAAGAACAATTCCTCGTCTTACACCAATGCTCTCCATTATCGACAATATAATCTTACCTCCTTATGTATACAGAAGTACAACTACCACCATGGAAAACCTGCAAATGCATTCTGTAAGTGAAGATATAGCTAGTCCTGGCCAGTCTAACACTGATTCAAACATTTCTACTTCAAATAGAGGTAGTAGTTCAAGCTCCATGAAGAGTTTCAACACCAAAATAACCAGATTAGAAACATGAGCACAAGATATTCAAAGAGATGGAATCTAAGAAACTTTCATTCTGGAAATCGATTTTTGTATGTTCATCCCCCAAAATCGATTTACCTATGTGTGTATGTGTAGGTTTCGTTCTTGTAGAGTATACGATATTTGCGATATGAATCACGGTGAGGGATAAAAAGGATCCAATTTGCCCTCATCTTCATCTTTATTGACTTGTTTTTATGTGTATGTATGTGTGACATGTTATAATTTCCAGAAGAGTTTAGATAGATAGAAAGGAAATAGGAAGAAGATGAACAAATGTGGGGGAGAGAGAGAGAGAGAGGCCCCTCTTAATTTTTAATTATTATAATTTTTTTTAAAAATGAAAGAACAATGAAAAATAAATATCCCAAGGGTGTTACAGTCATTTCAATATTCGGAGGGACCAAATACACAATAAAAGTAGCTCCAAAGGACCACCAATCTAAAAAGTCAATGTTTAGACAAAAACTCAGAAAAATGCATACCATAGGGATCAATTTTGCAATTTTGTCCAAAAAAAACCACTTTTTTTTCAAAAAAAAATGATTTACACATTTGAATAGTAATTCCACACACCAGTCGTGTAAAATTAGAAAGTTCTTTTTAACTTGTAAAATTTTATAAGATTTTGTTTAATTTTTTATAGTCAAAATTAAAATATAATTTATTTATGAAAAAACATCATAAATGGTCCTTATGGTTTCCCCAAATCTGAAGTTTAATCCCTATGGTTTAAAACATCATCGATGGTCCTTGTGCTTTCAAAACTTTTGACAATTGGTCCTTATTACTAACTCCGTTAAGTTTTGTTGTTAACTGAAGGTCATTTTCGTCATTTTACTACCATAGGGAGCATTTATGATGTTTTCACTTAATTAAAAAAATGAAATAATAAAAAGGTCTCTCTCTCATAAACACAAACAAAAACATAAACATACATACATACATCAGTGATAAGGCACCATATCTGTATATTAACTTCATTTTTGTGTTTGAAATTCGAACCAAAACAAACACCCATATTCCAGTTCTTGTTCATGTGTGTTTACTGGACCCCCTCTACTTCAATAACGATCCATGTTTGTTGGACTCCGTCTCTATTTGACTCTCTTTATGTTCTAAACGAAATCGATATGGGTTTTTTCGGGTTCTTATCATCCGAAGTTGGTGGTGAGGTAGCTACTGGAGGCAGAGGGAGTGGTGGCGGTGTGGATTCGTGTGTATCGAACACCCTTCTTCTATGTATTCGTTCTCATAATCGATCGATACCCATCAAAGAATCACATGTATCAAACTAGAAATTGGACCCAAAATTTCATCACTCATGTAGTGAAGTGGGATTGGTGGCTCAGATGGGATTAAAGAGCGATGATATGGTTTCATGTTTAGGTTCATTATGATTGGGTTTTCACGTGAAGAGAGGAAGGGTTTTGTGTCTCTGTGGTCGAATATTGGAGACATTAGTCGTAAGTTGAGGTGTTCTTTGAATGAAGGTTCGTAATATCCCCAATTTTGCATGTATAATCAATCATCATCCATGGGAACTACTAAAATACCATACGAATCATATGTTTTGTGTTATTCAAGATAAAATTATAATGCCATTCAGTTTCTAAGGAATTAGCTATGGAAATATTAAGAGGAATAAGCAAAATAGAGACAAACAGAAGAGGCATATTGATTCGATTATTAGAAGAAAAGTAATTTTCGTTCCGATTCAGTGTGAACATGGTGATCCAATCAATACAAAGCCTAATTGCATCAACGAAAAACAGTTCAATAATCAAATCGTACCATAGTAAGATGAAAACAACAAAGAGATTTATAAAAATCAGATTCACATCGGAGAGATTTACATACCGTGAGTGCCTATTTCATAGTAAATGGAGCGTTAGCAGCCGTCATGGTGATGGCGAAGAGATAAAAACGATGGCAGATCAGATACAGATATGATCTATGAGATACTTGATGTGGTTGAATCGCCGACAAACGAATTCCGGCCTACCGAACAAACAGACGCTCGACAATCTCCCGGAGGTGATAGATATAGAGAGAAGAAGAAAAAACAGAGAAAGAGAGTATTTGAAGTCTGGTTCTTCTAATAGTTGCAGACGTTGAAAGCCACAAAGCGAGAGAGCGAGAAAGAGAGGGGTGTGACCCCCTTTCATATTATTATTTTTATCATTTTTTTAAATAAAAAAAATATCATAAATGATCCCTGTGGTAGTGAAATGACGAAAACACCCTTTAGATAACAGACAAAACTTAACAGAGTTACCAATAAGGACTAATTGCCAAAAGTTTTAAAAGCACAGAGATCATCTATGATGTTTTTAAACCACGGGGATTAAACTTCAGATTTAGGAAAACCACAGGGACCATTTATGATGTTTTTGCTTTATTTATTTATTATTATTATTTATTTTTTGCTGTGACATGGTCTTTTAACTTATAAGTTTTTATAAGATTTTGTTGAATTTTTTCTACTATAAAAAGAGTTAAAATATATTATTATTCGCATTTTGGCAAGTCAAACTTTAAAATAATTTCCTTTTAACAATTTTAAGATCAAACAACTATTTTGCAAATGAGACATGCAAAACTTATGTCTATTTGCGAAAAATCTTTTCTTTTTTTACCTGAAAAGAAAAAGTAAAGTGAATTATCTGAATTTGATTTGTATTTAATAAATTTGTTAGCATTTTAACTCAAATTGAAAATCTTAGCAGATACTAAGCTAATCACGTGTTTTTACAATATTAAAGGAAATAGATATTAATTAATCGAGTGTTTCCACGAACTTGCCCAACAAAGTTTATTTAAAAAATGAAATAGGATCCTCATATTTTACAACAGGTCCCAATCATTCTCCATAAACATAAAATGCATTATTATCTCTTTAAAGTCAATATTTGGAGCAACGTGACTAAAAATTTTCTAGTGGTCCAATTGTATTTGGAATTCAATATATATATATATATATATATATATATATATATATATATATATATATATATATATATATATATATATATATATATAGGAGAGTTCAATTGAGAAAAAAAAAGTTGAGAATGGGAGAACCATTCTCAGTCAATCATTTAATGAGCTTAAAAAACGCACGGTGACATACTTGTAAATAATCCAAATACATTAATGAACGGTGGCAAATTTGTAAATAATACAAAAACATTAAACCATCAGGGCACTTGAGTAATTTGATAACAAGTCAAATCTCGACAGAAAAGCACCATTTCCCTCTTCGATACATCATAACACGAAAACCATTTGCAGAAGAATCGATAAGAAGAAAACCATTTGCAAAAGCATCAAATAACATAAACGAAGAAAAATGTCTTTCGATGAAAACATGAACGAGACCATTTCCTCACTCTTGACAATGAAAGGTAACCATCGGCGTTTTTTCTCTAGTTTTTAACGATTTCGAATCATTTCTAAAATTATCACTTGATTACTTGAAATTTCTCGTAATCTTCGATAATTATTAGTTGATTTAGAACTAAAATCATTGTTTTCACACTGTTCATTCTTCAAAAAAGGTTGTGTACTTCATTTTTTTTATGATACTCGTTCATTCTCGTAAACCCTCCTTCGTTATTACTTTATTTACTTGAAATTTTTGTAAGAATCATCCATTATTAGTTGATATATAAATGATTTTACATCATCTCTTCATTTTTCATCTTTATTCAAAACAATTATGTCAAAATACAAACGTTACTTCACATTTCGCTTATGTTTTCCTAATATTAACTATTTACCCTTACAGAAACAACACCAACAGTGAATAATACATATAAGCGAAAAACAAGAACAAGTCAAAAAGGTAAATAAAATATGTTTTCATTACTTCTGGACACAAGCAAAACTAATATTCAAATGTTAATATGTATGTTATATTTACATATAAATAGAACATAACTTGCTGCCATACATACATTATTTAAATGTGAATACAACAAGAATGACTTATATATGTTCTATTCACATATGAATATAACAAAACATATTCATATGAGAATAAAAAAAATATGAATACATATGTTTTATTCAAATATTCATTCGTGAATATGTATGTTATATTCACATATGAATAGAACATAACTTGCTGTCATACATACATTATTCAAATGTGAATACAACAAGAATGACTTATATATGTTCTTTTCACATATGAATATAACAAAACATATTCATATGAGAATAAAAAAATATGAATACATATGTTTTATTCAAATATTTAAATGTGAATATGTATGTTATATTCACATATGAATAGAACATAACTTGCTGCCATACATACATGATTCAAATGTGAATACAACAAGAATGACTTATATATGTTCTATTCACATATGAATATAACAAAATGTATTCATATGAGAATAAAAAAAATATAAATACATATGTTTGATTCAAATATTTAAATGTGAATATGTATGTTATATTCACATATGAATAGAACATAACTTGCTGTCATACATAGATTATTCAAATGTCAATACAACAAGAATGACTTATATACGTTCTATTCACATATGAATATAACAAAACATATTCATATGAGAATAAAAAAAATATGAATACATATGTTTTATTCAAATATTCATTTGTGAATATCAAACTCATTTATCTTCTACTTACTATTGAATGAAGGTAAGAACACTAACATTTCCGAAAAAGATTCACCAACAATGAGAGAAACAAGTTCAATGCAGAAAAATCAAAAAGGTATAAAATACATATCATATGTTATAAATGAATATTCTATATTCATTTATGAATATAATATATTTTCTTTGTAAAATGTATTTCAAAATTATTTATCTTCTACTCACTCTTTCATGAAGGTAAGAAGATTTGTATTTCTGATAAAGACCCCACAACTATGATAGAAACAGATTTGAAGAGGAAAAATGCGAAAGGTACAAAATTCCTATCATATCTAATATATTCATATATGAATAAAATTGTGTATATTAGTTATATTTTTGTAATAAATAAATATTAATAAATCAACGAGCATATGTCATATTCATATATCAGTAACTTATTCAAATATTATATGTTTTCATTTCCCAGATAAAAAAGAAACAAAAGTACCAAAGAAAATAAAGCATCAAAGCAGAAAACGTCCATCAAAAAGGAAAACTCCTGAAAAACAACAACTACAAGATTCAGACTCTGATTTTGAAAGTATTCATCCATGAAGAAGACAAAAAAAATGGAGCCACCATCAAAAAAGACAAAAAAAATAATCAATGGTAAAAGAATTTTACTCAATTAAAAACAGATGTTCACCAGAGGCATTATTATCTATAATCCTTGGGATGAGAAAAGAACAAAAAGAATCTGTAAGATCTATGGGTTTTGGAGCTTTGTTAAAAAATGAAAATCACATATATACCACTGAAGCTGGGATTTTATGTTCTTCAAAAATTTGATTCTGAGAGAATTGTGATAGATATTGAAGGAAAGGAACTGAAAGTAACAGCAGAGTCTGTTCATGACATGTTGGGGATACCCATTGGTGGAACCAAACTTACACAACTGGATCAATGGCCTAAGGATGATACAAGTTATGATGAATGGAAGCAACAATTTAAAAAAGATTCAATCATCCGACTGAGTGCAATCAAAAATGTTATTGTTTCTACCACACAAGTTGATTTCAATTTCAAATCGAACTTCTTAGTTCTTTTTGTCAACACGTTTTGCGAGTTAACATTAATGGGAAGATGCAACCTGTTTCCCTTGAGTTATATTTCAAGAAAAACAGATATCAGCAACATAGACTGGTGCAGCTATGTTTTGGACTGTCTTGTCAGAACAAAAAACTCATACATACCATACTCAGATACCAGCTTCTTTGTTGGACCTTCAGCTTTCTTGGTGGTAAGTTATTATAATGTTTATACTTAATTTTTAATAATATTGATTATTCATAAAATAATAACAAATATTCATATATGAATAAGAAAAATATATTTGTTCACACGTAATGCTTTACATTACTTATTCATATATGAATAAGTAAAAAATAATATTACTTGTTCATATATGAATATCATTTAGTTATCATTTATGTGCAGTTGTTCTATGCTGATAACATCCACTCATAAGCTTTAACAGTAACACGTAAACGTCCAACAATTTGTTATTGGAGTTCAGAGAAGATTAGATATCGAGAGACATTTGAACAAGAAAAAGGTAGATTTTGACTTGGAGAATTAAACGAAGAATTTTGTTATTGAACAAGATGAAGGAGATACAGATCTCGAAGACAGTGATTCTGATAAAGATGATGATCATTCTGTTGAGGTAATTAGTTTGAACATGTTAACAATATATGATTACATTAAATTCTAATCATACTTTTTTTTATTACATAGGCATATGAATCAAAAATATCTAAAATGCTTAATAGTTTCGAGAGGATGAAGGAAAAGCTGAATTCAAAGCTCAATGATGCGATGATAAAGATCCCTGAAAAGGAAAGCTTTAGGATTTTCGAAGAAAAGATGACAAATATAATTGGTGAAGAAAAAACAGAATGCACAACTATTTTTGAATTTCCAAGTAATCAAACTGGAGTGGAAGTTATCAATTTGACACCAATAATGGGTCAAAAACAAATGATCAAAAAGAAAATGAAGATGATGAAGGAAATCATGAAGAAGAAAATGATAATGATGGAAGTCAACCGGAAGTGGATTACTTGCTTGACTCAAATGAAGCAGAGAATGAAGGAATAAAGAATGATGGTGATAAGAATCAAAAAGAAGGTGAAACTGAAGTAAAAGGGAAAGATGGAAAGAACAATGAAAATGACAATGATGAAGAGAAAAAAGATGATGATGTTGAAGAAACAAATAATCATGAAGAGACTATACAACAAACTGAAAATGAAAATTTATTGGATAAAGTTGTTGACAACATTGTGGATGTCATTGGAGTTGGAATTTCAAGTTTAAATAGTCAGGAAGATGAAATCTGGAATGGTCCTGAAACGAAAACTATTTTGGATAATATTTATATACATAAGTTTTGTTTTACTTTTATTTTAAAAAAAATATATAAAAATATTAATACATAATAACAATTTTGTTTATTAAATTTTGACCAGGATCACCAATAACTATAAGTAAAACTAATACTCTAATAAGTCAAGTTATTCAAGGTATGTTACTATCAACCTATTATTTATTCACTAATTCATTAATTAATTATATTTAATAAATAACATTAAATGGATCTTGCAAAAAAGGAAAAATCAGAAGGTGTATATGAACAAGGAACAAAAGTTGAGAAAACAAAGGGAGATGATACAAGTAAATGAATGATTTAAAATATATTACAATATTTATATTGAGTTTTTTAATAACATTGTTTATTCATAAATGAATAATACACTATATAAATGAATAAAAAATAAAAAAATATTCATATATGATGTATATGTTTCAAGCAAGGAAAACTATGAAGATAGAAATTGTAACGACCCGTTCCCGGTATGTTAATTTATTGGTAATTGTTGTGAGTTTTGCAAGAGGAACTCGGCGAGTTCATAGCCTGACTCGCCGAGTGGGGTCGCGGCTGAGAGCACGCGTGAGCCGGGGACTCGGCGAGTCCATATCCTGGACTCGGCGAGTCCATCCGTCTGGGTGAAACCCTAACTCCCCGGGTTTTGCTCACTATTTAAACCCCATTATAGCCTCCATCTCGTCACTTTCCCCCTGAGAGCACTGTGTAAAACCCTAAACCTTCCTCTTGTGAGCTTATATGTGATCTTGTTCCATTTTATGAAGGGGTGAAGAAGGAGAAGAAGAAGGAAGCAAGGAAACGAGTTCTAGTGCCAAGATCCAAGATCAAGTGTGAACTTATTCAGGTATTTTCGGAGTTCTCTTCTGGTTTCATGCTTAAACTTCCATTAGAGCTCTTTTAAGGGCTATTTGATGCTTGTTCCAAGCTTTATGCTTGCTTGATTGTGTTATTAAGCCGAAATACCTTTGGATCTGAGTGTTGGGGTGTGGAAGAGTCCAGATCCACTGTCTTTTTGGAGTTACATTGCTTATAAGCCATGGATCTACCCTTATTGTGCATATTTTAGTCTTATTTCCCTCATTCATGTGGTTGTGCACGTAAAGTTGGAAACTTTACGTGGTAAAACAACTTAATGGACCTAGATCTATCATTTGCATGTGTTGGATTCAAGAGAAGTCGAGTAAAAATATGTTGCATGGCGGCGACTCGGCGAGTCGGAAGAACGACTCGACGAGTCATGTCGCGAGTCCCGAGTTCTCCAGTTTCTTCAGTGTCGAGTGGACAAGGTGAGTTAGGGAGTGGACTCAGCGAGTTAAGAGTAGACTCAGTAATGGAGGGACTCGGCGAGTTGTTCATACAACTCGGCGAGTCCAAGGCAATCTCCTTGAGGATTAAGAACAACTCGTCGAGTCTGTTCATCTGACTCGGCGAGTCGGATGAAGATCATCTGAGTTCTTGGATCAAGAGGGTACTCGTCGAGTCGATGCCACACTCGACGAGTAGCAGCATGTAGAGCTGAGAAGTGAGAGTAGGACTCGGCGAGTTGGGTGGCCCAACTCGGCGAGTCAGCCCCATCAGTAAGTTGACTTTGACCAAGGGTAAAAGAGTCATTTTACCCCAAGTGCAGTGTTTGGTATTTGATTGAGTGTGTTCATGGACTTGTAGCCGAGGAGTTTCGGGAGCAGCAGCCGGTAGCTTTCAGACACACACACTCAGCCGCCAGTTTACGAGGTGAGTTCCCTTTCAGTAGGAATGGGTCTAAGGCCACAATGCCGGCCCGCTTAGCTAGCAGTAGTATCAGGATGTTATCCGATGCAGTAGTTAGCATGTTTGATGCCTTCGTGGCTCAGACAAGATTATGTGTGTTCTTGTTAGTGATATGTTATGCTATGATCAGTCAGCTTCGGGCTCCGGTCCGATGTCAGCTTCGAACTTCGGTTCGATGTAGGGGACAAGGTCCCAGTTAGCTTCGGACTTCGGCCCGATGTCAGCTTCGGACTTCGGTTCGATGTAGGGGACAAGGTCCCAGTTAGCTTCGGACGTCGGTCCGATGTCAGCTTCGGACTTCGGTCCGATGTAGGGGATAAGGTCCCGGTCAGTCAGCTTTGGACTTCGGTCCGATGGAGGGGGCAAGGCCTCGTATGTGCTTGATATATTATTGTATGGTATGTGGTAATTTGGGGGAGCTCACTAAGCTTCGTGCTTACAGTTTCAGTTTTGGTTTCAGGTACTTCAGCAAGCAAAGGGAAGAGCTCGGGATGATGGCATCGCACACACCACCGCCTCAGCTTTAGCCTGGGATTGATTTAGATGTTTTGATTTGATGTAGTATGATACAGTTCTCCGCACAGTATTTTATTATGTTTTGGAATACATCACGTATGGTTTTATTATATGATGCTCTGATTACAGTTTTGATTATATTAAAATAAAAAAATTTTGGGTCGTATTTTTGGGTCGTTTCAAGTTGGTATCAGAGCCCTGGTTTGAGGGATTCGGGTACACTTCCGGGTGTATCTGAACTCAAACTAAGGGGAAATAAAAAGATTTCTAAAAATAAAATGTTTTCTAAAAGAATTTTTGAAAGCACTTAGAAAGGAAGAATTTTCAACAAGATAGAGGTGTGTGCATGCGGTCAGCCGAACTCAAGTAAGTACTCCCAAATTATCCATACAAGTTATTTGTTCAGTTTCAGTTTCAGTTGAATAGCATGCTAGTATAGGACTAAGGATCTAGGAGGATGCCTTATGTGCCTGCTTTATGTGTTACAGCTTTATGAGTATTGCATGCTAGTATTGAGTAGACAGCAGTAGGATAGCCTGTTTAGGTTATGCCTGATAGTATGAGCTTAGCACTGTATGCTAGATCAGTTTCTCATTTTGAGAATAGTTTTGCCTGAGTATGTTTCCTTTATCCGAATGCTGCCTGCTTCGTGCTTTGTGGGAATTCTGAGTGATGGAAGTTAGCCATTAGGTGAACACAATACACCACATGTGATCAGGGTTGAATAATCCCAGAGTGCTGGAACTGACCCTATTGCGCAGCTCTTGTTTGAGTCCAACCGTTATAGGGACGGGTCTTTTACTTGAAGAATTATCTGATCTTCGTCACATGTGATGGTGTTCAGGTGATGGTTAATTAGCATTATAAGGAGACCTGCAGCAGCTGAGGACTAGTTGAGTTAAGTCTGAGGTTTCCCTGGGGCAAGCCTAGGATGAAAGTAGCAGAGATCAGTAGTAGTAGAAGCGACTTGGTGGAGTCAGGGCAGTTCTTGAAGAAAGTACGGATAGATGTGGAAGGTAGTATGGGCCCGTACTACTGAAAGCAGAGGATCCGTACTCGAATCAAGAGAGGCTGAGACAAGACCAGGAAGCTAGTTATAGTATCAATGATCCCTCAAGATATTTCTGTTTTCTGATGTGATTGTGATGTGTTTCAGAATGGTGGTTTTGCGTTCGAGACCAGCAGCCGGCAGCGGAGGTGCCGGGGAGGGATCAGGTTCAGGCTCAGGGGATGAGCGCATGGATGAGCAGACCCGAGAGTTTCTTTCTTCGGAGATTACGCGCATCATTATAGAGCAGACTCCTGTGATCTTCGGTTCGATCAAGGAGGGGATTCTAGAGTTGATGGATGAGAGACTGGGCACCTTCCGTGTCGAGGTGGCGGCCATGATGGGGTCGCGCACCCTTACCTTCCGGGAGTTCAGGGCATGTGGAGCCCCGGACTATCATGGGGCGCGGGACCCCATAGCGAGCACCAGATGGTTGGCAGATGTGGCCAACGCTTTCCGTACTAGCAGATGTCCCGAGGGGGACAAGGTCAGATTGGCGTCCTGTCTTCTGAAGGACAGGGCACGAGATTGGTGGGAGGAGGTCGGGCATGCTATTGGGGATGATGCAGCATTGGACGCTATGACCTGGGCTGATTTCTCTACCAGGTTCAGGGCGGAGTTTGCACCGGTCATTGAGGTGCAACAGCTAGCTAGGGAGTTTCAGGACCTCACCCAGACTACAGAGTCAGTGGCGGAGATCACCGCCAAGTTCAGGGAGAGGGCTCTTCTCGTTCCTCAGTATGTAGCTGATGAGGAAATGAAGAAGGCCCGCTATCATGAGATGTTGCGGAGCGATATCCGCCAGTTTGTGAGCCGGTCCAGCTGTAAAACGCTGGAAGATATGATTGCTAGAGCTCGGGAGAGGGAGATTGATCTCGAGATGGAGAAGAAGAGGAAACCGGAGGCGGTTTCGGGTTCGGGAGGTTCGGGCAAAAAGCCCAGGGTTTCGGATCATAGGCCCAGGGGACAGCCGAGCTACGGACGATGTGGTAGGTGTGGGAAGATGCACGAGGGAGCGTGCAAGGCAGGGAGTTCTGGCTGCTTCAAGTGCGGTCGGGTTGGACATTTGAGTAGGGATTGTACGGCTCCTGCTACTGTCGTTGCTGCGTCAGACCTGATTTGCTTTCAGTGCAATCAGAGGGGACATAAAAAGTCCCAGTGTCCGAGTTTAGCTTCAGCAGGGAAGGTGGCTGCACCTGCCCCTGCTACCTTGAGGATTACAGACGGCCGGCAGGGCCGAGCTGATGCGCCAGTGGCGAAGAGTAGGGCGTTTCAGATGACAGCAGAGGAGGCGCGAGCGACTCCTGATGTGGTGACGGGTATGTATCTTCCCTTTTATCTCTTTATTGTTATTGATTAAATGTTGCTTATGGTTGTATGTTTTATTCAGGGTCGTTCTATGTGAACGGCATTTCTGCTTTGGTATTATTCGATTCGGGGGCTACCCGATCATTCGTATCTCTTGCGCTTAGCAAGAGGTTCAGTAGAGCTCCAGGGGAGCTGGATTGTCCATTAGAGGTTGAGATAGCGGATGATAGGACCGTGAGGGTCGGCAGAGTGCACAGAGGGTGTTCTCTTCAGTTATTCGATGAGCGGTTTTCAGTGGATTTGGTACCTATTCCCCTGCGAGGGAATAAGGTTATTGTGGGTATGGATTGGCTAAGCCCCAATGGGGCGGTGATTGATTGCGAGCTTCAGTTAGTGAGGGTTCGCACTCCCAGTGGGGGAGAGTTGGTGATTCAGGGCGAGAGGCCACAGCGAGGACCGACCTTTTGTTCCGCCGCAAGGGCGAGGCGCTATGTTCAGCAGGGTTGCGCCGGTTTTGTAGCCTACGTTTTGGATGCCCGGGAGAAGGGCAAGTCGACAGTGGAAGATGTTCCTATCGTTCGAGACTACCCGGATGTGTTTCCTGAGGATTTGCCGGGGATACCTCCTGAGAGACAGGTCGAGTTCCGGATCGACCTCGTCCCTGGTGCGGCTCCGATAGCCAAGGCACCGTATCGACTAGCTCCCCCTGAGATGCAGGAGTTGTCTACACAGCTGCAAGAGCTGTTAGACAAGGGTTTCATTCGACCGAGCAGTTCGCCTTGGGGAGCGCCAATCCTGTTTGTGAGAAAGAAGGATGGGTCGCATCGTATGTGTATTGATTATCAGGAGCTGAATAAGGTAACGGTGAAGAACCGTTACCCACTCCCGAGGATAGATGATTTGTTTGATCAGCTTCAGGGAGCGTCTTGGTTCTCCAAGATCGATCTACGCTCCGGATATCATCAGATGCGGGTTAGAGATGAGGATGTGCAGAAGACTGCTTTCAGGACCAGGTATGGTCATTACGAGTTTGTGGTGATGCCATTTGGGCTCACCAATGCCCCAGCCGCGTTCATGGATCTCATGAACCGCGTGTGTAGGCCAATGCTGGATCGGTCAGTGATAGTGTTCATAGATGACATCTTGGTGTATTCCAAGACGCAGGAGCAGCATGAGGAGCACCTGCGGGAGGTGCTAGAGGTTTTGAGGAGGGAGAGACTTTTCGCAAAGTTCTCCAAATGTGAGTTCTGGTTGCGCGAGGTGCAGTTCCTTGGTCACCTCGTCAACCAGAAGGGTATTCTGGTAGATCCGGCCAAGATAGAGGCCGTGATGCAGTGGGAGGTCCCGAAGTCTCCATCTGAGATTCGGAGCTTCCTAGGGCTGGCAGGGTATTATCGGAGATTTATTCAGGATTTCTCCAAGATAGCAGTGCCGCTCACCCGACTGACCAAGAAATCAGTGGTATTTCGTTGGGGTCCGGAGCAGCAGACAGCATTCGAGACCCTCAGGCAGAGATTGTGCGAGGCTCCGATCCTTACCTTGCCAGAGGGCGTTGAGGATTTCGTGGTCTATTGTGATGCTTCGATCACAGGTATGGGAGCAGTGTTGATGCAGCGAGGCCATGTGGTGGCTTATGCCTCGAGACAGTTGAAGCCTCACGAGGCTAATTATCCTACCCACGACTTGGAGCTGGGGGCAGTTGTATTTGCCCTCAAGATTTGGAGGCATTACCTGTATGGGGTCCGCTGTACTATCTACACGGACCACAAGAGTTTACGATACCTTATGGATCAGCCGAGTTTGAATATGAGACAGAGGAGATGGTTGGACGTGCTGAAGGACTATGACTGTGAGATCCTGTATCATCCAGGGAAGGCCAACGTGGTGGCCGATGCCCTGAGCCGCAAGGTGTCGGCGGCCCCCATCAGGGATTTGTGTATGAGGATGACGGTAATCACTCCTTTGTTGGAGCGGATCAAGGAGGCTCAGATGGAGGGTCTCAAGGAGGAGAGGCAGAGGTGCGAGAGGATAGTGGGTCGAGTAGCTTCGTTCGACTACGACAGTCGGGGTTTGATGACGCTTCATGGTAGGGTGTGGGTACCGTACTGGGGTGGGGTACGGCAGGTATTGATGGACGAGGCTCATAAGTCTCGATTTTCTATCCATCCTGGGGCGACGAAGATGTATCGAGATCTTCGACCTGATTATTGGTGGCCCTGCATGAAGCGGGACGTCGCTTGGTACGTTGAGAGGTGCTTAACCTGCCGGAAGGTCAAGGCGGAGCACCAGAGACCTCACGGCAAGATGCAGCCGTTGGATATTCCCGTGTGGAAATGGGAGGACATCACCATGGATTTTATCACCAAGCTTCCCCGGACCGCACGAGGAGTGGACTCGATATGGGTAGTAGTGGATCGGTTGACGAAGAGTGCCCATTTTATCCCGATCCAGGAGAGTATATCGGCGGAAAGGTTAGCCGATATCTATGTGCGTGAGATCGTGGCACGCCATGGAGTGCCGGTATCAGTGGTGTCTGACCGAGATGTCCGTTTCACATCCAGATTTTGGAAGCGATTCCACGACGAGATGGGTACTCGTCTCCATTTCAGCACCGCTTTCCACCCTCAGACAGACGGGCAGAGCGAGAGGACGATTCAGACTCTAGAGGATATGCTCAGGGCATGCGTTCTAGACTTCGGTGGCAGTTGGGATACGTACCTTCCGTTAGCGGAGTTCTCGTATAACAACAGTTACCATGCGAGCATTGACCGACCTCCCTTTGAGATGCTGTATGGGAGGAAGTGTAGGACCCCGATTTGTTGGGGCGAGGTCGGTCAGCGAGTCATTGGGAGCACAGAGGTGGTGCTCAAGACGACTGAGTTGATCCAGCAGGTCCGTAGTAGACTGCAAACTGCTCAGAGTCGGCAGAAGAGCTACGCCGATAGGAGGCGTTCAGACTTGGAGTTCCAGGTGGGAGATATGGTCCTTCTAAAGGTCTCACCTTGGAAGGGTGTCATCAGGTTCCGGAAGAGGGGCAAGTTGGGCCCCAGATTTATTGGTCCTTTCAGGGTTTTGGCCCGGGTGGGTCGGGTTGCTTATCGATTAGGTCTTCCTGAAGAGCTTAGTCAGATCCACAACACCTTCCATGTGTCTCAGTTGAGGAAGTGTTTGGTGGATGAATCAGCAGTCGTTCCCCTAGAGGATATTCAGGTTGATAGTAGCCTGAATTATATTGAGAGACCGGTCGCGATTTTGGACCGGAAGACCAAGACCTTGAGGAACAAGGAAATTCAGTTAGTAAAGGTGCAGTGGCAGCACCGGAAGGGGTCTGAGTGGACGTGGGAGGCTGAGGAGGAGATGAGAGAGCACTACCCTGAGTTATTTGCAGATCCAGCCGTAGCAGACTTCGAGGACGAAGTCTGAGTCAAGTGGGGGAGAATTGTAACGACCCGTTCCCGGTATGTTAATTTATTGGTAATTGTTGTGAGTTTTGCAAGAGGAACTCGGCGAGTTCATAGCCTGACTCGCCGAGTGGGGTCGCGGCTGAGAGCACGCGTGAGCCGGGGACTCGGCGAGTCCATATCCTGGACTCGGCGAGTCCATCCGTCTGGGTGAAACCCTAACTCCCCGGGTTTTGCTCACTATTTAAACCCCATTATAGCCTCCATCTCGTCACTTTCCCCCTGAGAGCACTGTGTAAAACCCTAAACCTTCCTCTTGTGAGCTTATATGTGATCTTGTTCCATTTTATGAAGGGGTGAAGAAGGAGAAGAAGAAGGAAGCAAGGAAACGAGTTCTAGTGCCAAGATCCAAGATCAAGTGTGAACTTATTCAGGTATTTTCGGAGTTCTCTTCTGGTTTCATGCTTAAACTTCCATTAGAGCTCTTTTAAGGGCTATTTGATGCTTGTTCCAAGCTTTATGCTTGCTTGATTGTGTTATTAAGCCGAAATACCTTTGGATCTGAGTGTTGGGGTGTGGAAGAGTCCAGATCCACTGTCTTTATGGAGTTACATTGCTTATAAGCCATGGATCTACCCTTATTGTGCATATTTTAGTCTTATTTCCCTCATTCATGTGGTTGTGCACGTAAAGTTGGAAACTTTACGTGGTAAAACAGCTTAATGGACCTAGATCTATCATTTGCATGTGTTGGATTCAAGAGAAATCGAGTAAAAATATGTTGCATGGCGGCGACTCGGCGAGTCGGAAGAACGACTCGACGAGTCATGTCGCGAGTCCCGAGTTCTCCAGTTTCTTTAGTGTCGAGTGGACAAGGTGAGTTAGGGAGTGGACTCAGCGAGTTAAGAGTAGACTCAGTAATGGAGGGACTCGGCGAGTTGTTCATACAACTCGGCGAGTCCAAGGCAATCTCCTTGAGGATTAAGAACAACTCGTCGAGTCTGTTCATCTGACTCGGCGAGTCGGATGAAGATCATCTGAGTTCTTGGATCAAGAGGGTACTCGTCGAGTCGATGCCACACTCGACGAGTAGCAGCATGTAGAGCTGAGAAGTGAGAGTAGGACTCGGCGAGTTGGGTGGCCCAACTCGGCGAGTCAGCCCCATCAGTAAGTTGACTTTGACCAAGGGTAAAAGAGTCATTTTACCCCAAGTGCAGTGTTTGGTATTTGATTGAGTGTGTTCATGGACTTGTAGCCGAGGAGTTTCGGGAGCAGCAGCCGGTAGCTTTCAGACACACACACTCAGCCGCCAGTTTACGAGGTGAGTTCCCTTTCAGTAGGAATGGGTCTAAGGCCACAATGCCGGCCCGCTTAGCTAGCAGTAGTATCAGGATGTTATCCGATGCAGTAGTTAGCATGTTTGATGCCTTCGTGGCTCAGACAAGATTATGTGTGTTCTTGTTAGTGATATGTTATGCTATGATCAGTCAGCTTCGGGCTCCGGTCCGATGTCAGCTTCGAACTTCGGTTCGATGTAGGGGACAAGGTCCCAGTTAGCTTCGGACTTCGGCCCGATGTCAGCTTCGGACTTCGGTTCGATGTAGGGGACAAGGTCCCAGTTAGCTTCGGACGTCGGTCCGATGTCAGCTTCGGACTTCGGTCCGATGTAGGGGATAAGGTCCCGGTCAGTCAGCTTCGGACTTCGGTCCGATGGAGGGGGCAAGGCCTCGTATGTGCTTGATATATTATTGTATGGTATGTGGTAATTTGGGGGAGCTCACTAAGCTTCGTGCTTACAGTTTCAGTTTTGGTTTCAGGTACTTCAGCAAGCAAAGGGAAGAGCTCGGGATGATGGCATCGCACACACCACCGCCTCAGCTTTAGCCTGGGATTGATTTAGATGTTTTGATTTGATGTAGTATGATACAGTTCTCCGCACAGTATTTTATTATGTTTTGGAATACATCACGTATGGTTTTATTATATGATGCTCTGATTACAGTTTTGATTATATTAAAATAAAAAAATTTTGGGTCGTATTTTTGGGTCGTTTCAGAAATAAAGGAGGAACAGAAGCTAAGAACACGAAAGATGGAGATGAAAATAAACATACAGAAACTGAGAAAGGAAATGCAGAAGATAAAGGTAAATAGTTGAATCACTGATAAATGAATATAATAAGTTTTATTATTCACAAATAAATAACGCAATATACAAAAAAAAATTAATATTTCTTATTCATAAATAATGATATGCATTACTTATTCATAAATGAATACATTACTTATTCACATATGAATTACTTAATCAAAGTTCTTTATCTTTCAGGAAAGAAAAAGTCAGAAAATAAAAACAAGAAAGGAGAAAAACCTGACAACACAAAAAGAAATAAAGGAGATAACAATTTCGATAAACATTTCAAAATATAAACTCAGATATTATAATTAACTTACAACTATTTATATGATAAATCTCCTGGCATGCAGATACTCATCCAAGCTTTAGTCTAGGTCTCAGTCAAGACTCAGATCAAACTTCAAGTAAAAAATCTAATGAATCTTCACCAAAAAAACCACTTACAAAGAAACAAATCAAAGACGACCATCATAAGGTTGTTATTAGATTAGCAAAGAAAAATGTTCTTAATCCAAATCCAATCTCTGTATCCATTCCTACTGAAGTAGGACCATCAAAGCATGATCTGGATCAACCAAGATAGAAGAAGCTTGCTGATGCTTTCAAATGCAGAATAACAAACACAAAACCCAAACTGACACATCAGGAGAGTATTGTCTGTTAATGGTTGTTCAACTTACAAGGCAATACATCGTAAGTAACATTATTTTATATATATATATATATATATATATATATATATATATATTAATATATGATTATTATATAGATAATAATCTATGACATTTTGATTATATACTTGCAGAGATGTGGTTGTCCAGACAAAATATGGTCAGATAACAGAAAGAGCAGTTATGGAAAGTCTATATGCAAACACAGAGATTTTTGGAGAAGTTTTAGACACTTGGTCTGATTTACTTAACCACCAAGAACTAGAAAGGGATTTTGGAAATTCACCATACAGACTCTTCTTGAAAGTTGGAGTTTCTGTAAGTTTATGTTCTAACCTTAATTCCTTCCTTATTGATAAATGAATACACCAATATGATGTATTCATTTATGAATATTATATTTTTTTACAACTAAAATTCACATATGATTATACAAAATATGATGTATTCTTTAATATAATTATATATATATATATATATATATATATATATATATATATATATATATATATATATATATATATTCAACTGAAATTCACATATGATTATATTGGTTACAGACTGCTTATCTAAATTCAACATTGTCCGATGAAAGAAAGTATGAAAAATTCAAGGAGAACTTTCATGACAGTACCAATGGGTACAAAAAAAATCTTGAACATAAAAGATATTGACACGGTATGTTAATGAAAGTTGTTTTTTATATATATTTTATCAACAAACTACTTACCATTATATACATAAAAACATGTATTCTTTCCAATTGTTAGAAGTGCTCACATTTTTGTGATTGTCTTCAACTTAAAGAAACCATCAATTAAAATTCTAGACAACAGTGCAGTTGACTGGGATTATGAAGGGAAATACGGAGTAATATTAAAACCTTTGGTATGTACCGAATTCACAACAACATAAAAAAACCAATTTATTACATATCTAACTTTTATTTTATTTAATGATCAGAAAAATTTGTTTGTAAGATACTTTGAAGAAATAAACCATCCAAGAGCAAATGCAATCTCAAAAGAAAGTATCAAACCCCAATGACTTGAAATGACATGGAGAACAGTTAAAAACAAAGTTGATTGTGGAATCTTTGCAATGAGACATATGGAGACCTATATGGGACAACCGCTCTCAAAGTGGAAACCAGGTCATCATTAGGAAAGTGCAATTCAACAAACTACTTTAGAGAAGCTCAGGTAAAGGTATGCACACATAATGCTACCTTCTGAAATTAACATGTTAAAGGCTAAGGTGTTGGATCTTGCTGAAAAATATCAAAAAATTGAATTCAAAGTGTGTACTGATCATGCATACAAGACTATGCAAACAATTCAAAAAAGGTTAAAAGAATATTGATGATTGCTTGTGATGAAGTGTAATGCTATAGAACAGTTTGTGTTGAAGATGAATGGATTTGAAGTACATGTAAGACAATTATGCGAAACAAATTTTAGATGGTTTGTTAAATGTTTATTTTAATATTTTGTGAAATGCTTATGAACAACTTTTATTATCTTGTGTTGAACGATTATGTAATAGAAACAACTTCGCTTATTTCTGTCAGTTTCTTATATTTAAATATTTTCAAAGTTTATTTATGTTTATTCATAAATGAATACGAATATAATATATTCATTTATGATTAAATTAGGAGTAATATGTCAGTATAACAAAGTTCATATATGAATATAACAAATTTCAGATATGAATATAACTAACTTATTAGTAGAAACAAGTTTGCTTATTTATGTCATTTTTTTATATTCAAATATATTCAAAGTTTATTTATTTATTCATAAATGATTACGAATATGATATATTCATTTATGAATAAGTTCAAAGTAATATGTTAGTATAACAAAGTTCAGATATTAACATAAAAAAGTTCATATATGAATATTACTTATTTATTAGTATAACAAATTTCACATATTTGTATTCATTTATGAATAATTTACAATATAAATATAACTTATTTTATAGTAATTTAAAAAACAAATATCGACATATCAATTTATCATATCAATATAAATGTGTATTATTCATACATGAATATTATTGTTTATTGTTTTTATCTGCATATATTCATAAATGAATAAAACCAAAAAACATTAAAAAAAATCCCTAAATGTCTTTTGTTGATTTAGCAGCTCCAACTCTTTCTGGACAAATACGTAAATTGTGTGGAACTTGTTTACCACATCCTGAACACATTCTATGCTCTGTTTTCGAATTTTCATATGCTACTTCACCTGCACTTGGAATTCTTTTATTGATTCTAGAACCTTTATTGCTTTGAACTTTAGGAACATGAATATTAATCTCTTCTGGAATAGGAATAGTAACACCCAAAAGCTTGCATACGACTTCACCATCTGTCTTTCTTTTCAATCCAGGAGAAATATAATCACTCTCAAATTCCTTCAACAACATTTTTTGTTTCTCAGCAAACAAAGCCAATCTCTTTTTTTCATCTCTTATAATATCCAAACATGATTCAAAACTATAATATGAATCATTGACTAGCTTTACATTCTCACAATCACCTGAATCAGATTGAACAGAACTAAAATGATAATTTCTTGATATCACATCCTTTCTCCATCATTTCAAAATGTACCTTTTAGGAATTTCTTTAACACCACATCTCATCATTATTGTAAAAGCATGTCTGCATAAAACACCCATACGCTTCAAAAGTTCACAACTGTAATTTATTTCTTTGTCTTCAGCTTTTATTTCAACCTGATACAAAAACAAAATTTACACATTTACATTCATATAAAAAAAGTCATATCAACACTCATATATTCATATATTCATATAATATTCATATATGAATATTAATATTCATATATGAATATTCTCATATTCATATATGAATATTATTACATTTTTCATAAAAAAACTAGTAAAATTACCTTAAATTCATTTTTAAAATCACTTTTACTATTGTTGTGCTGCACAATGTAAACTTCCCAACCATCTTCAATACCAATATATGAGTATGTACAGAAAAAAACATGCTTTATATATTTCTTTTTGCACCTCAAAAAATAATGTACTTGTACAAACCTTTGATGCTTGCAGTTCTATTTCTCGAGGTGTTTGTATTTTATATGATGCTTTCTTTGATGCCTAATCAAGCTCTCGTTGAGTATTCCTTTGCTTTTGAATGGCAGTGTCGTAATTCATCACGAAATTCAAAAGTAAGTTCCCACTTTCTGAGTATGTATTAAAGAATGAATTCATACTCTCTAACCTCGATGTAGTCTTCATCAAACCACAAATTGGAATATCACTAAAATATCCAAGTATCCATGAATCACGTATTGTAAACATGTCTTTAAACCATCTTGTGTCTTCAAGATTGAATTCCTTCATAAGCAAACCCCACTTCACCTCAAAAACATCAGGTTTCATATTAATGTCCCAAACAAGCTTCGAAAACCTATTTCTAAAGTTTGTGTTCGTAAATAAATCATCTGATATTAGTATTAAAACAAAAATATTCATAAATGAATAAATAATAATAATTAAAATAACAATCAATATTCATAAATTAATATACTAATAAGTAGTATATTTTAAATATATTAAAATAATACCTTTTTTCAACTTTTTCATTATATGCCACATACATAATCGGTGCTTTGAATTACGAAACACATTCTCAACAACTTGTTTTATTGCTGCATCTTGATCGGTTAAAACAAGTGTTGGTTCTTTCCCATGAGTTTTAAGAAATGCTTTAAGCAACCAAGAGTAAGACTCAACGCTTTCATTGCTTAGCAACCCAGATCCAACAGTAACCGATTTTTGATGATGGTCAATAGCGGTAAACGGAACAAAAACCATTCGATACCTACCACACAAGAAAAAATGTTCATTAAAGTAAATTTTTGATGTATTAATAAGTGAATATAAAAATATTCATATATGAATAAGCTATAAACAAAAGTAGATAAAATAACTTACTTGTTTGTTCGGAAAGTCGCATCAAACGAGATAACATCGCCAAATTCAGCATAATATGTCTTCTCCATTTCATCAGCCCAAAACATACATTCCAAAACATCATCTTGACAATTAAACTCAAATGAGTAATTTGGATAGTGAGCTCGATGGTCATTCATTGTGTTTACTATCATTTGGGCATCTTTATAACCAATAACCCTGTTGATATCTCTCCTTAAATTTTTATAGTCAACTACTTTGGGCTTTACAAACTCATACCCACCTCTCAGACTTGCCCTCAACTTATGACCCATAGTTGGACCTATTTTTGATGTGGAAGCACGCAGAATAAGCTCTTTTTCTGAATATGACATTTGTCTCGCTTTTTTTAAATCGCTTCTCTTCTCAAGTGGATGGTTGTGAAGTTCATTAAACTAAAAAACTTTATAATCTGGAGTTCCATACACAGATTCAAATATAATCTTTGCTTGACAACCAATAGCTCTTGAATTCGAAATTCGTTTCCTCCTAACACCACTTGTACCTAATGTGTCACAAGATTTCTTTTTCTATTTACCACCACGATTACATATCACATGTTTCTTCTTTATAATCTTGTTTTCAAACCTTGACTGTGTGCTCAGTCTAACATCAAAACCATCAATTTCAGCATACTCAGAATACATTTTGATAGCCAACTTGAATGATTTGAAGATTAAACCCTTAAATGGAATAAGTTGAACAGGTACATCTGGTTTATAGACATTTCTCCAATTATATCATCACAATACTGCGCATCATGTACTGAACTTGAAGATTCACCACCTAAAATAGTAATGCATGAATAAAACAATAATATATATGAATACATGAAACTCATATAAATAAAACAAAAAACATTCATATATGAATACATAAAATTCATGAGGATTCAACATATATAAAATAAAACATAACTTATTCATATATGAATAAAACCAAAAAAATAATAAATTCGAAATTATAATTATCACACGTTTATTCATATATGAATAAGACAACAATTTATTCATATTAACATATTCAAATGTAAATAAATGATAATCAACAAAATTAAAAACAACAAAATAATTCAATAATTGATACCTTCAAAAAATGAGTTCTCAACATCTTCTTCTTCACTCTCACTCATAGAAGAGTACAAATCACCATCAATAACACTAGAATTCGACATAATACACCAAATGATCTATATAAATAAACAAAAACAATCTTAATATCGAATATATCTCACAAAAAAAGTCATAAATATGAAAACCTGGTTAATTTAGAATATATCTCACCTCAACGTACAAAATATCTGAAACAAACTTAAATCATATGCGATCAGATGATGTAATTAAACAATCTCTCTCAGTTCAGAGCGTAAAAACTACAACGATATATCTGATTAAAAATTAAATCAGCTCCGATTTGAAATAAATATCTCGAACTACTTAACAAAAGTCCGATGAAATAACTCCAATACATATTCAAAACTTGATAATCTTGATAACGAACTCCGATGAAACAACTCCAAAACGAAAATAATAAGCGTAATTCCAAACAAATTATAAAAAGCAATAATGTTGATAATGAACTCCGATCTATCCGATTCAAACAATATACATACCTGAACAAATCGGAAACTAAATACGAAGTAGAAAACTGAAACACAGATGTGGAACTTCACGATTAATGGAATGAATACGTATAATTGCTAACGAGTTATATAAAGAAAATAATCTTGATAATGAATTCCTCATATCCGATTCAAACGAGCTAAAGATATCATCAAATTGGAAACTGATAACAACGAACAGGTAAGTTCTATGTAAAAAAGTTGCTAATTTATGAAGATACCTTTAATGAAAATGGACATGTGCATTTTTTTTAATTTGAACATGTTAGATAAATGATTGGCTGAGAATGATTCCCCTATTCTCAACCTTTTTTTTATCAATTGAACTTACCTCTCTCTCTCTCTCTCTCTCTCTCTCTCTCTATATATATATATATATATATATATATATATATATATATATATATATATATATATATATATATATATATATAGTGTTACGTTCATTTGTAAGTAGCATCAATTGTGTATCCGTGTAACTAACTTCTAACCATTGCATCAATGAGAAACAAAATCATTCTTGAAAGAATACTATTAAATTTATTATTATATTATTGTTTTAAGAATTTAAAATTCAAAAATGTCTTAGGATAATATGGATATTTTGCGCATCCTTAGTTTAGGCAACAAAATAATCAAATCTAAACTTTTTGGAATTGATTTTTTTTTTGTTTGCAAAAAAAAAAATGTTTGTTCTAAGAGAAATGTTTTTAGAAAAAATAAACATTTTTGACATAATATTTTAGTAATAATCATCATTTGTTAATAAATAATAAACATTATTGACAGAATACACCGTGGTCTATAAATATTTCTGAAAACATAAAAGCATAACATAAAAAATTCTGAAGAATCTACTAAAAATCTAACTATTCTGAAAATACTATATTGATTGTAGCATTTAGTCATGTTTATATTCCAATCTTCTAGAACACTTTCTTCTAGGAATTCTTGTATTTGTAAAATTTCCAAAATTGGATCGACGGACAACCATTTTGAAGAGAATACACCTTCATTCTTGAACATTTTTGCAATGCGATGTAGAAAAGTCGCACCTTATATCATCAAACCTAAAAAAGAATTTCAATAATACTTTGATGATGAATTCTTAAAGAAAGAAATAATTTAAGCTTAAAAATTAATAATTAATGAACATATAGATCAAGAACTAGGAACAAAAGCTTAAATCATCAATTGTATTTTATTTAGAGAAGACCAAGCATAATATTCATTCATGGTGTCAAGAATTAGTATAAGATTAGAGTATCAACATCACTATTATATTATATGATAATCCACAATGTACCTTATAGAAAAGAATTTATATTTGAAAAAGATAATCTATCCAAAGTAAGTTTAAAAAAGTGAACTAACCTCGGGACTTGAAACAGCAAAAAAATGGAACAAAGAATTCGATTTAAAAATGAGTTTGTGTTGCTTTGTGTAACATCTAACCCTAGTTCCTAATCTTTTCTACCAGTAGCATAACAGGTTCAACGACAATATAGATAACTTTTTGTGGACAACCCATCAAATATCCATGCCTCGGTACTATGGAGAAATGATAATATATTTCGATATTGATCAACTGACACCACCAAAACATTCTTCTTTAAAAAAATTGAAACTTTAAGAGTCCTCGGGATTAATAATATAAACGATTTCTGACTGCAATTAGCATAAAATCATATCTAAGCTTAAAGAAAAACATGGAAATCGAGAAAAAAGGGAAACAAAGAGAATCGATAAAAAGGAACCGTGGTTATTTTCTACAAATCGATCAGAAAGAGAATAATGAGGTGGATCATAGTGACCTTTTCCAGGATCGTAATTGTTCCCACCACCGTCGTCATTGTCGGTCAGACAGATGACGAGGTTGCTAGTAAGGGTTTGGTGAGGCGTCGTCGGATCCTATAACATATTTCCTATCTATTTCAACATATTATTATCGAAGGAAGTATATCCTTATGGGTGCTCAATTTTCCAAAACGAACCATAGTAGGAGTTTGATTTCGATGGTAATGGGGTGGGGTGGAGACGATAAAGACTGACAAAGACGATGCACATCGTATCTTCATCTTCATACGTAATTTTGTTTCCATAAATTAGGTGTTTATATGTGAGGTTCAATAAAGAACCATTATTAACAAGGAATAAAAGAACCAATCGTTAGCGTCGGAAATTATAAACATCAAAGGCCAATGAAATGGATGTACACTTGTACATTGGACGCACATACAACAAATTATACAATAAAACTCACATCTTTACCAAAAAAAAAAATCACATCTTTTTTTTTTTTCGTTTAAAACTTATTTTAAGCCACGTTTTTATCGAAAAAAAATGAATATACTGTTGTCTATGATTTTTCCGTCATCTTTCCACAGAGATTCATGTTGATATATATAAAATATATTTTTTTTGTAAAAAATCTACTTCGTTTTGTATATTTTCAATATTTAAGTTTAGCTTTATAAAAAAAATATACCAAAAATCTCAATTTTTTGTCATCTATTAATAAACATCATCATCAACTAAAAAAATAATCAGCTCAGATTCACACCGTGAATCTAAAGTGTAAATATTTCTTTAACATTCACAATGTGAATCTGATTTATTATTTCAACTCTTTGATCATTCACAAATTAAGTTAAATTCACATATGAATCGAAATATATTTTTATGTAGTTTATAATATGTTAACATTTTGATTACTCGTAAATTAGTTTTTTCAAAACAAAAAATGAATTTATACACATTGAGAATATGAACTGTATTTAATTTAGTTTTTACAATTCACAATTTAAATCTGGTTTACTATTATTCACATTGTGAATCTGAGTAAATTAAGATTCACAATGTGAATCTGAATTGAAATTTCGGATTTTTTTAACATCAATATTAATTTATGTTTAAAGAGTACAAAAAAATATGAATTTTGGTATATATTTATTAATTTTTTCGATAAAAAATAGACCTTAAGTTTTTCAAAAAACAAAGAAAATAAAGTGGATCTTTTTGAGAAAACAAAAGTTCATTTTTAATATATTAATATGGTTCTCTATGGAAAGATGACAAAAAATCATCAACAGCGGTATATTCGATTTTTTTTCGATAAAAAACGTGGCATAAAAAAATTAAACTAAAAAAGGAAGTTATATTCTGGTTCAAATTCTGACGTTTATCTACAACTTTTCTTTTTGTCGTTGACCGGTTTAAATTCTGACATTTTGGATTGGTTTCTTGGTTTCTTGATTAATAATTGTTTTCTATTGAAGTTATGTGTGTGTGTGTGTATATATATGTATATATATATATATATATATATATATATATATATATATATATATATATATATATATATATATATATATATATATATATATATATCAGTCAGGTCTGACCCTAAAAGAGCGCAATGTGTGCAGTTGCATGGAGTCCCGAAAAAAATAGGATCCGAGTGTTAACCATATTATATAGTTAAGAAATTTGTGTGTGTGTGTGTGTGTATATATCCTCCCTAATAAATAAAGATTTTTTTGTCACATATCACATTCTCATTTATTTTGTCATATGTAATTTTGTGGTTATTTTAAATTAATATTTATTCCACATGTCATTTTATGGTTTTTTTTTCATTTTATTAAAATTCTAGATAATATTTAAATGCAATAATAAATGCATATCAAGAAAAATCTGTATCGCAACAATGACATGTTGAGCAGCAAATGGGGTCAAATAACTAAGCGGTGCAACAAATTCAACGGTATTTACAACCGGCTTGAGGCGCAACAACAAAGCAGAACCAACGACTTCGATTTGTTCAAATATGTTAGGGAACAATATCGGGTTAAAGTGGGTCATGTTTTCGACTTTGAAAAATCATGAGAATTGTTGCGAGCGGATTCAAAGTGGAATAAAACGCCTACATCGTCGGAGGTTCAATCCAAAAGGTCTCGCAATTCTAGCTCAGTCGATGTGTCAGACGCACGGACTAACATCGACCTAAATGTCGACTACGATGAGATCCCAGATGATATCCAAGAGATATCCACACCACGACGACCACTTGGACGTGACAAAGCGCGGCACGCTGCAAGACATGCGGAGGAGGTAGAGACGAGAGCAAAAGAGGCAGCGGAAATGAGAACGAAATTCGACGAGCACAATTTATTAATAAAAGAAAAAAAATGAGTTCAAACGTTGTCATTTGGAGTTCCTGGAAAGGCAGACACGGGAGAAGCAGGAGCAAAAAAAGAGTGAACTAATGACACATCAGTTATCAATTTTTTGGACGAACGATGAGGGTTTGGCGTCTGCTGATCTAGCGGTGCTACAAGCGATGAAGGAACAAATTAGGAAGAAATATTTGGGTTAATTAGGATTGTTATGTGGTTTTAGTAGTAATTTAAATGATATTTTAGTTATGATTTTAGGTTTAAAATTATGTTTTTTTTTAATTGTAATCGTAATTATAGATTTTAAATATTATGTCTTTTTCTTTTTGTTTTTAAAATTTTATGTTTTATAAAAAATATATTCATGTTAGTGATTAAAAATGAAAAAAGAAAAAAACGAAAAAGAAAAAAAAAAGTAAAAATAAAACCCAATTTCAAAAAAAAAAAACATATTTATTTTTAAAAAGTTGGTGTTGCATCTTGTTGCCCATTTTTTCACTTGGTGTTATAACACCACTTGCTTATGTGACATGTGAGGTGACACAACTTGGTGTTGCACTTTGTTGCCCACACCCAATGCTCTTATTTATATTTCATTTTTTATAAACTATCCCATGTCAATATGGGAAGTAGTTAAAAAAAAAATAAACTTACATATTTTTATTTATTTTTATCAATATAAGATAAGCTCTAAACTAAATGTCAAAAAATCATGCACATTTAAGTTTATATATATATATATATATATATATATATATATATATATATATATATATATATATATATATATATATATATATATATATATATATATATATATATATATAAACTTAAAAATTAAAATTAAATGATAAGCATATTGATTCACCAATGATTATAAGAAATTTATTAGTTTACAAACATAAGTGTTTTTTCTATAAGTTTATAACGATATAATAAAAGTTCAAATTAATATTTAAATTGGCTTGAATTTTAATCAATCATTTGTATTTGTGGATATTTGATAGAGTCCTAATTAAATAGAATGCAATATAAATTTCAATATTGTGAAAAAAACAAATACAATTGGTTATGGAAATGATATTGTTATATGTCAAATAAAAATGGTTGATGTCTCTGTTTCATGTTATATAAAAGATTAAGATATGTAATTAAATTGATGTCTTTGTTTCATGTTATAGTTTATTTATAAAGTTATATATCGTTAGAAAAAAAACTATAAATAATTAAAACCAACAATCCGGCATATATCATACAGATGATCATTTAGTTTTCCTTTGCTTGATAGAGCAATACATATGCTTTTGGTTTAATATAAAAACTACCATTTGTTGTTGTAATTATTTTGTACTGTTTGAGTTGTTTAAAAAAAAAATACAAATGTCCTAAATTTACACATTCATTAACTAATAATTTTTTAAATCGGTAAATACAAATATATAATCTACTCTTAAAATAACACCTAATTCAATTTTCATTTATGTTTACGACGACACTTGAGCCCTCGAACTAAAAAAGAAAGGATATAATCTGATACCACTCAGCTAAAAACCTTTTTTATCCAAAAAAAAAAAACAATGGTCCACGATACCTTTATAATAAGTAATAATTTATCCCAATTTTCTTTTAATACTTTATGTAAATACAAATTAAGGTATACAATTCTTTCACATATGATTGCATTGATCCTAGGTCCTCTTTATGAGATTACAAACCAACCTAATATAATGAAAAATCAATTTTAATAATAACTACTTTTATATATTTTTATGAAATTTTACAAAAACTTGAAAACAACAATATCGTTGATCCCACGAGGTTGTACCTAATCATAATGTATGAAATCTTATCTCATGGGTTGGAAGAATGGGTCCTCTAGTTCCTATCAATAATCAACCATTTGGCATATTTCAGTATGATTCATGAACATCTTTCGAGTTATCTATCAAAAAGGTTGAATTTTTCTTTAAATTGAATGGATATCATAAGGAATTGAATAGATATTACAGTCATATTTAACTGAAAAACTCCAACTTATCCTATACGGATCATTATGTTTAAACACATTTTACCGTTAGAAAAATGAAAGATGGTTTTAAAATAGATACATATATTAACATGTTTTAATCAACCAAAAATTAAATACATTATTTTGTGAACTTGATCCTAGACAAGTAGGTTGGTGATTTTTATGAAATGATCTTAATTTTCATTGAAACTTTTAAGGTAACCTGTTTGAAAGTCAATTTATTAAGGATGAAATTCGGAATTACCAAATATAACATCCAGTTATGCTTAGATTGGAGTATAGAAAATTGAGAGTAGATGTCCAAAAAGCAACCCAACCCAACCCATGACAAAAGTACATTTTAAACGTATAAATGTATGCAAAAAGTTGCAACCTTCCAATGGATAGTGATGTTTAAGTTAATCTGATTCAGAAAATAACAAACATATAAAACCAAATTTAGTCAAAAAGGATCCATCATGTAAGTGAAAGAGAAAGCAATAGCAAGAAACATAAACTGTCAAAAACAAAACACATAAAACAAATATCAAATATACATGTAGAGGATAACACTTACTTAGGGTTGCTATAAAATAACGACTTTGTATGGGATTGGTAGAGGTCAACATGGTTTTAAAAGTTAAGGTTTCAATCTTTCATAGCCCAAAGATCTCAATTATTTACAATCTATATAGGAAAATCAATCGAAGAAACATATATATAGACATTGAATTCAAATGAGTTCCAATCCATTCCTTATAACACCAATGCTATAGGGGTTATTTTCTCAACTGATTTGAACATTATACATATAATCATCAAAACTAATTTAAGCCTCAACATTACAATCGATTTTGGATTAATCCTCATTTAACCTAAATTCTTATTAAAACACACAAACCAAACAATGTCTTTTAAAAACTCAGAATATATTTAGCACCTAAAGAATCAAAACAACAAAAGAAACAAAACCCTAGAACTTGGAACGGTTAAAGAAGGCTAAATCAAAATCATAATTGACCAAGAGTTACAACAATTAAATAAAAAAATCTTTATTACCATAATCAAGGTGTAACATCCGGATTCCCAAATATTATTTTATTCTTTTTAGACCTATTTAAAGGCCATTATGGCCGTCCATTGCGGCTACCACACCCCAGAGAGAGTCCTAGATCGCTTGTGAGGAGAAGAGAGTCCATTGTTGATCATTTGTTGGTGAAATTTGAAGGAGAAGGTGTCCAAGGCAAAAGAAGGCTGAAGGAAGTGCAAATCTAGTGTCTTCAGAGATCAAAAGGTTTCATATTAAGGTATTCCTTCGGACCTTCTCCAGTGTTCGGTGTTGATTCATAGAGTTAGGGTTTTTAAACCCTTTAGAAGAAGAGTATGTAGAGTATTTAGTCCCCTTTTCGAGTTTGTGCTTTGGATCTAGACTCAAAGAGGTCCAGAGACCTTAACCCTTGGAGCTTTATGAGCCATTTTGGAAGTCATGAGCTTAGAATGTCATTTTTGGGGCTAAATCACCATTTTGGACCATTTCTATGTTATATGTGTGTCAAGGTTCGAACTTTACGTGATTATCATGCTTGGGGAGGCCAGATCTACGATTGTATGGAACAGATCTGACCTCAGGAGCTGTATTTATGAGAGTATTTACTTTGTGTGATTAGGCGGAGGCTAGATCACATTTCTTCCAAGACAGATACTTATCGAGACCACGAGGTGAGTCTTCTCACTATACGTTACCTAGAGTGGTATATTTGTGTGGACCAGAGGGTCTTATGTGCTGTGTATGAGATTATGTGCTATGTGTTATATGTATGTTGTATGATGTTATAGACCGGACCGAAGGGTCCGACAATACAGACCGGGCCGAAGGGCCCAACAAGCTATGACCGGACCAGAGGGTCCAATGATCTACGAGACTGGGGGGTCTCGCTGAGACACATCGACCGGAGGGTCGTACTATAGCCTCGAGTGGCGTATGTGTTGTATGTGGTATTTTGGGGAACTCACTAACCATTTATGCTTACAGTTGTTGTGTGATGTGGTTCAGGTGCCAGTGATGAGCGCGGGAAGACGCCGACATGATTCGTACACACTTGGGGAGTTTATGTTTTGGATTCTGGGGAGATATTTTTGTGATAAATACATTTGATACAATATGTTTGATGTTATTTTGTGAGTAAATGAATGTTTTGAAAATGAAAAATTATTTTGAAAATTTACGTTGTTACAAGTTGGTATCAGAGCCTTGGTTTGAGGGATTCAGATGTATCTTCGGGCGTATCTGAACTCAAACTGAGGATTTGAGGAAATTTTTATAATGAATTAAAATTTTTGAAAAGTGTAAAAATAGTTTTGAGACAAACAGAGCAGAGTCGTGTGTACGATCAGCCAACGCCCGAACGGTGAATCCCCAAAAGTACCCTTACATTATGAGTTATGAGATATGTTACGTTACATTATGCATGCTACAGTAGGCTAGGTATACATATTAGGACTAGAGTGGCCTGATTTGTGATGCCTTAGCCTAGGAGATTTCTGCTGCTGAGATGCTTTGAGAGTGAGTAGATAGCAGTTAGGAGCTCATGAGAATAGAGTACTTGTAATCCAAGATCCAAGGAGGAGGACTTGGAGTGAATGCTGATGCGGTGTGGTCAGTAGTATTGGGCCCGTATTACTGAAGACACCGGATCAGTGAGCATTCCAAGTAAGAATCTTTTTGACAACGGAGGACAAGTAGGGTTGCGTCATTGAGTATGTGTATGCTCAATCGAGTCTCTGATAAATTTTGTTGTGTTTCAGAGGCATCATGGTTGGGACTCGACACACACCTGAGAGCAGTGGTGTCAGCGACGAGGAGATCCGTCGGTTGATTCATGAGGAGGTGGCCGCTGCCATCCGGGTTGAGATTCCTGAGATGTTTGGGGATATCAAGACCACGTTGATTGAGACTTTTGATGAGCGGTATGCGGCGCTGACTGAGGCTATTGCAGCTACAGCTACTACTGCTGTTGCTGCTGCCAGACCTCAGGGGGTGACTTGTTGTTGTTCCGGGAGTTCAGCAACACGAAGCCACCAGAGTTCGACGGGACGCAGGACCCGATTGCCGCTATGAGGTGGATGTCTGACATCGAGGGATGTTTCTATACGTGTTCTTGTCCAGAGCACTTGAGGGTTCGGTTCGCCTTGAACCAGCTCCGCCTGGGAGCGAAGGATTGGTGGAAGTTCGTGACTGCGAACTTCACTTTGGCTAAGATTTTCGAGGTGACCTGGGAGAGGTTCACCACTATGTTCAGAGATGAGTATGTTCCCCCGGTGGAGAGGGAACGGTTGATCCAGGAGTTCTTGACCCTCAAGCAGGGTACTGATTCTGTGACAGTGATCACCAGGAAGTTTCATGAGAGGGCGATGTTTTGCCCTAAGCAGGTGTCTTCTGAGCAGGCTCGTATGAGCCGTTATCTGGGTGTTCTGAGGAGAGATATTCGGGAGTTCGTGGTGAACTCTACATACTGGACATTTGTTGAGCTTCAGGAAAATGCCCGGAAGAGGGAGATTGAGTTGGAGACTCAGGCCAGGGAGGAGTCTGGGTCACAGAGGGTGGATCGGCGACCGACACAGCCTCAGCCGGCAACCAAGTGGGCTAGACCTGCTGATTCGATATCTGGAGGCGCGAATGGACGCACTTGTGGGAAGTGCGGTAAGAGCCACGAGGGGTCGTGCAGGGAAGGGGTATGCTATAAGTGTAGGAAGGAGGGGCATATCGCGAGGGATTTCCCCAAGGGATTTTCGGTTTGCTTTCATTGCAACTAGACCGGCCATCGGAAGGCCGAGTGCCTGCAGCTTCTTCAGGGATCAGCGCAGGAATCTGCGCATGCTGCTAGGACTACCGAGGTTCGGCCGGTGAAGGCCAAGGCCCCGAAGGCTCGTGGGAGAGCATTTCAGTTGACCGTGGAGGAGGTCCGTGCGGCGCTTGATGTTGTGGCTGGTATGTATTCTCTTTTCATCTTTTGTTTAAGTTGTGTTTTATGCTTATATGATGATATGCGTAGGTACTTTTCTTGTGAGTTATGTGCCTGCTTTGGTATTATTTGACTCGGGTGCGAGTCGGTCATTTGTTTCCATAGCATTTAGTCAACATATTAGTACCCATCGAGAGGCATTGGACCGACCTCTGTGAGTTTCCATAGCTGATGAGCGAGCAGTGTATGCTTCGAATGTGATTCGAGGATGTGTCCTTGAGACCTTTGGTGTGGAGTTTCCGATAGATTTAGTCCCGATCGCGATGGGGGACGTGTGTGTGATAGTGGGTATGGATTGGTTGAGCTGATATGGAGTTGTAATAGACTGTGAGCGCCAATTGGTGACGATTCGAGACCCTAGTGGGGGATTTCTTATGGTGTACGGTGAGGGTACACGTACGGGGTCATCATTTTGTTCAGCCGCCAGAGCGAGGCAGAGTCTACAGCAGGGCTGTAGAGGATTTGTGGCATATGTGATGGATGCGAGGGTTAGTTCAGAGGGACCGGAGTAAGTGAATGAGGTCCTGATAGTGCGTGAGTTTCCGGATGTGTTTCCTGAGGAGTTGTCGGGTGTGCCTCCAAAGAGGCAGGTAGATTTTGGTATTGATTTGGTTCTGGGAACTGCGCCTATCGCCAAGGTGCCTTATCGCCTTGCGCCTTCGGAGATGCACGAGTTATCCTCGCAGCTTCAGGAGCTGCTGGGGAAGGGGTTTATTGTGCCGAGCAGTTCGCCATGGGGGCGCCCATTCTTTTTGTCAAGAAGAAGGATGGTTCGCACCGGATGTGCATTGATTATCGTGAGTTGAATAAGCTAACGGTCAAGAACCGTTACCCATTGCCGAGGATCGATAAACTGTTCGATCAGTTGCAGGGAGCATCTTGGTTCTCCAAGATCAATTTGAGGTCTGGATATCATCAGGTGAGGGTGCAGGAGGAGGACTTCCCGGAGACAGCATTCCGGGCTCGTTATGGGCATTACGAGTTTGTGGTGATGCCTTTCGGACTCACCAACGCACCGGCAGTGTTCATGGATCTCATGAATAGGGGATGCAGACCGATGTTGGATCGCTCGGTGATCGTGTTCATTGACGACATATTGGTGTATTCAAAATCCAGAGAGCAGCATGAGGAGCATTTGAGGGAGATCCTCGGAGTTTTGAGACCAGAGAGGCTTTATGTCAAGTTCTCCAAATGTGAGTTCTGGCTGCGAGAGGTTCAGTTTTTGGGGCATCTCATTAACCAGAGGCGGATATGGTCGATCCGGCCAAGATTGAGGCGGTTATGAGGTGGGAGGTGCCGAGGTCACCCACCGTGATCAGGAGTTTTCTGGGTTTGGCCAGCTATTATCGAAGATTTTTTAAGGATTTCTCCAAGATTGTCGTGCCACTCACCAAGTTGATCCGGAAGGGTGTTTCGTTTTCTTGGGGTCCGGAGCAGCAGACCTCATTCGAGACACTTCGCAGGAAGTTATGCGAAGCCCCAATGTTAGCCCTTCCGGAAGGGATGGAGGATTTTGTGGTATATTGTGCTGCATCGATATCCGGATTGCGAGCGGTGCTTATGCAGAGGGGGCATGTGATAGCATATGCATCGAGGCAGCTTAAGCATCATGAGTCGAGATATCCCACTCATGATTTGGAGCTGGGAGCGTTAGTGTTCGCTCTCAAGATCTGGCGACATTATCTGTACGGGGTTCGGTGTATGATATACACGGACCACAAGAGCTTGAAGTATCTGATGGATCAGCCCAAACTGAATATGAGCCAGAGGAGGTGGTTGGACGTGGTCAAGGATTATGATTGTGAGATCCTGTACCACCCGGGCAAGGCTAATGTTGTAGCCGATGCACTGAGCCGTAGGGCAGAGAGCTCCCCAATGCGAGATGTTTGTTTGAGATTGACGGTGATGACCCCGATATTGGATGCTATTCGTGGGGCCCAGGCTGAGGCTGTGCAGCCCGAGAGCCAGAAGAGAGAGCGAGTCGTCGGGCTGGTATTGGTGTTCGTTACCGATAGCCGGGGGCTTATGACATTTCAGGGTCGGATTTGGGTACCGTTCGTGGGCGGCACGCGTACCATTTTGATGGAGGAGGCCCATCGATCGAGATTCTCGATCCATCCCGGGGGCACTAAGATGTATTTGGACCTGAAAAAGGATTATTGGTGGCCCTGTATGAAGAGGGATGTCGCATGGTTTGTAGAGAGATGCTTGACCTGTCGCAGGGTTAAGGCCGAGCATCAGCGTCCACATGGTAAGCTGCAGCCATTAGAGATTCCCGAGTGGAAATGGGAACAGATTACCATGGACTTCATCACCAAATTGCCGAGGACTGCGAGGGGCGTCGATGCAATTTGGGTGATTGTGGACAGGTTGACGAAGAGTGCTCACTTCCTGGCCATCAATGAGAGCTCTTCTGCGGAGAAGTTGGTGGAGATGTATGTGAGAGAGGTGGTATCGCGGCATGGAGTGCCGATCTTGATTGTCTCGGATCGAGATGTACGTTTCACTTCCAGATTCTGGAAGAAGTTTCACGAGGAGTTGGGTACGAGGCTGCATTTCAATACTGCATACCACCCACAGACGGATGGGCAGAATGAGAGGACGATTGAGACGCTCGAGGATATGCTTCGGTCATGTGTATTGGATTTCGGAGGGAGTTGGGACACGTATTTTCCCTTGGCGGAGTATTCTTATAACAACAGTCATCATTCGAGCATTGGCATGCTGCCCTTTGAGCTGTTGTATGGGAGGAGTTGTCGGACCCCTATTTGCTGGGGGGAGGTAGGGCAGCGTGTGATGGGTAGTACCGAGATTGTGCTTCAGACGACAGAGCAGATCCAGCAGGTCAGACAGAGGTTGTTGATTGCTCAGAGTCGTCAGAAGAGTTATGCGGACAGACGCCGGTCTGAGCTTGAGTTTCAGGTCGGCGACTTCGTGCTCTTGAAGGTCTCTCCTTGGAAAGGAGTGATCCGATTCAGGAAGAGGGGCAAGTTGGGGCCCCGATATATTGGTCCTGTCAGGGTGATCGCGAGGGTAGGTAGGGTAGCCTATCGTTTGGAGTTGCCAGCAGAGTTGGGTCAGATTCATGACACTTTCCACGTGTCGCAGCTGCGAAAGTGTATAGCCGACAAGTCGGCAGTAGTGCCATTAGAAGATATTCAGGTGGATACGAGCCTGAATTATGTTGAGAGACCAGTGGCGATCAGGGAACGGAAGATCAAGGTTCTGAGGAATAAAGAGGTGCCACTAGTGCAGGTCCATTAGCAGCATCGGAAAGAGTCAGAGTTGACTTGGGAGCAGGAGCGTAAGATGCGTGAGCAACATCCGGAGTTATTTGCAGAGTGAGACTTCAAGGGCGAAGTCTGATTCTAGTGGGGGAGAATTGTAACATCCGGATTCCCATGTATTATTTTATTCTTTTTATTTTTGGGTGTTGTGAGGAGACTCGGCGAGTTGGGGTCTAAACTCGCCGAGTAGGATCGCGGATGTGCACATGGGTTCGCGTCTGGACTCGGCGAGTCCACGCTGTTTAATGAAACCCTAATTTCCAGGGTTTGGGACCTATTTAAAGGCCATTATGGCCGTCCATTGCGGCTACCACACCCCAGAGAGAGTCCTAGATCGCTTGTGAGGAGAAGAGAGTCCATTGTTGATCATTTGTTGGTGAAATTTGAAGGAGAAGGTGTCGAAGGCAAAAGAAGGCTGAAGGAAGTGCAAATCTAGTTTCTTCAGAGATCAAAAGGCTTCATATTAAGGTATTCCTTCGGACCTTCTCCAATGTTGGGTGTTGATTCATAGAGTTAGGGTTTTTAAACCCTTTAGAAGAAGAGTAGGTAGAGTATTTAGTCCCCTTTTCGAGTTTGTGCTTTGGATCTGGACTCAAAGAGGTCCACAGACCTTAACCCTTGGAGCTTTATGAGTCATTTTGGAAGTCATGAGCCTAGAATGTCATTTTTGGGGATAAATCACCATTTTGGACCATTTCTATGTTATATGTGTGTCAAGGTCCGAACTTTGCGTGATTATCATGCTTGGGGAGGCCAGATCTACGATTGTATGGAACAGATCTGACCTCAGGAGCTGTATAGAGTTTGTGCATGGCATGAACTCGCCGAGTCTGAAGAACAGACTCGGCGAGTAGTATGAAGATTGCCCGTTAATCACTCAGTGAGTGGACTTGTTGAGTTGGGGTATAACTCGGTGAGTCAGGGAGAGTCAGGGGGGACTGAGTTCAAGTGGAACTCGCCGAGTTGTTCTTGAGACTCGGCGAGTTGAGTCGGGGTGGCCCCTCGATTCATGCCAGGTGGAACTTGTCGAGTCAGGGGAAGAACTCGACGTGCCAAGAGAGGGATTAAGAGAGTCAGTGGACACGTGTGGACTCGCCGAGTTGCCCTAGTGCACTCGACGAGTCGGGTCAAAGTTTGACCGTTGACCTTGTTGACTCTTAGGGTTGAGTACAGTTGTATTTATGAGAGTATTTACTTTGTGTGATTAGGCGGAGGCTAGATCACATTTCTTCCGAGACAGATACTTATCGAGACCACGATGTGAGTCTTCTCACTATACGTTATATGAGATTATGTGTTATGTGTTATGTGTATGTTGTATGATGTTATAGACCGGACCAAAGGGTCCGACGATACAGACCGGGCCGAAGGGCCCAACGAGCTATGACCAGACCAGAGGGTCCAACGATCTACGGGACTGGGGGGTCCCGCTGAGACACATCGACCGGAGGGTCGTATTATAGCTCGAGTGGCGTATGTGTTGTATGTGGTATTTTGGGGAACTCAGTAAGCATTTATGCTTACAGTTGTTGTGTGATGTGTTTCAGGTACCAGTGATGAGCGCGGGATGGCGCCGACATGATTCGTACCATTTCCCTAACTTGGACCAAGGCCAAAGCCCAATACAAATGTCTAAAAAGCCCAAATTCCAAAATAATCACCCAAAGCCTAATTATGGCCCAATTTTACAAATTGGGTCCAAACCTCTTTCATGGGCCTTTAACCAAAGAGTCCAATAAAATATCAACAGCTCAACAAGAGAATTCTGATGGCCCAACAAGGCCCAAGACATCAAAAGCCCAACATAGCCTAATACCGAGAAGCCCACATGTCTAAAGCCTACTGCTGAGTACGCTGGGTGTACTCAACTCGTACGCTCAACGTACTCTCTTAAGGGCTTGTACACACAGTGTACCTGCTTGTACACCCAATATACTCCACCTTCTTAACAAAATTTCTCATTAGTCTCTTAAGCGGTTAAGACTTCACTCCAACACTTAGATCTGACTTCCTTAAGGTGGTTTATCATGTAAAGTTGCCAACTTTGCGTGCATGCATGGCTTAATGAGGATTTTAGATCTCAAAAGAGCCTAATAAATGACTTAACTCATGCATGAGATGACAAATGCCATAAAGGTTACATTTTTATGGACAAAGCGACCTAAAGGACCCTATATATACCATCAATCACTTCTAGAGTGAATCAAGAGGCTCAACAACCCAAACATAGACTCAAAGAGTACAAAAATTTCACCAAAGTAGATCTAGCAACATGAATTAGCCAGATGGAAATTTTTACCGCACAAGGAAAGCAAATGAAGAACAAATCTCAGATATTCAAGCTCCAAGCACAACTCTAAATGGTTCACTTCTACTTCTCCTTCAGAAGCACCCAAAAATCACACTTTAACGCTCAAACCGTCAAGATCTAACTTAGGGTTCGATTTTGTAGACAAGAGGGGATGGAGGTTGTCTAAACATAACCTAGTGAGGCTATCACAAGGTTTAAATAGGGTGCAACACCCTAAAATTAGGGTTTCATTAATTCATGTGTATGTCATGCATACTCCACGTACGCCCAACGTACGTGGTCCAAGGTCGCGATCCGAATCTGGGCTAGTATGCTAAGCGTACCACCCTGTATGCCCTGCGTACTAGCTCAAGGACCAAGATCCAATTATTTTAATAAGGAGGGATTAAATATGAAACTTACGAATTTTCCAAGTGTTACAACTCTCCCCCACTTGAATCAGACTTCGTCCTCGAAGTTCGCTGTACCAAATAACTCTGGATAGTGCTCCCTCGTCTCATCTTCCGGCTCCCAAGTCCACTCTGAACCCTTGTGTTGCTGTCATTACACGTTCACCAACTCCACAACCTTGTTCCTCAAGGTTTTCATCTTCTGATCAAGCAATGCCACCAGTCTCTTGATATAACTCAGGCGGTCATCCACCTGGTTATCCTCCAACGGTACCACGACGGAGTCGTCCATTAAGGACTTCCATGTATGAGAGACATGGAACATGCAATAAATCAGACTGAGCTCATCAGGAAGATCCAAACGATATGCAACATGGCCCACTCGAGCCAAAACCTTGAAAGCGGTAATATACCTGGGGCCCAACTTGCCCCTCTTCCTGAATCAGATGACACCTTTCCAAGGTGACACCTTCAGGAAAACCATATCCCCTACTTGGAACTCTAAGTCTGATCGGCGCCTGTCCGCATAACTCTTCTGCCGAATCTACATTGTCTAGAGCCTACTTCAAACGTACCAAATCAGCTCAATGGTCTTGAGTACCACCTTGGTACTCCCCATAACCCGGTGAGCAACCTCGCCCCAACAAATCAGGGTCCTGCATTTCCTCCCGTAGAGCATTTCAAAAGGAGGTCAATCAATGCTGGCATTATAACTGTTGTTATATGAAAATTCCACTAATGAAATATACGTATCCCAACTCCCACCAAAGTCCAAAATACATGCCTAGAGCATATACTCTAATGTCTTAATCGTCCGCTCGCTATGACCATCGTTCTGCGGATGGAATGTTGTGCTGAAATGGAGACGAGTGCCCAACTCGTCATGGAACCTCTTCCAAAACATGGAAGTAAACCATACATCTCTGTCAGAAATCACCAAAACTGGCACCCCATGACGTGCCATAACCTCCTTGATATAAATCTTAGCCAATTTCTCTACAGACATACTATCCTGAATCAGAATGAAATACGCGCTCTTGGTCAACCGATCCACGATGACCCAAATCAAATCCACTCTATGCGCAGTCCGGGGTAACTTCATGATGAAATCCATGGTAATATCCTCCTATTTCCATACAAGAATCTCCAACAGATGCATCTTGCCGTGAGGTCGCTGATGCTCGACCTTCACTTTCCTGCAAGTCAAGCACCGTTCCACATACCAAGTCACATCATGTTTCATGTAGGGCCACCCATAATCAACACGAAGATCCATATACATCTCCGTCTCCCCAGGATGAATGGAGAACCTAGACTTGTGAACCTCCACCATCAGAACCTGACGCACACCACCCAAATACGAAACCCAAAACTGCCGATGCAGAGTCAACAAACCACGACTATCATAATAGAAGGAAGCCACCTGATCCACAATACGATCACTGCTCCAGTGCACTTCCTTCATAGCCTCAGCCCGAGCCTCACGAATCTGCTCTAAAAACAAAAGTAATCACAGTCATCCTCAAACATATATCTCTAATCGGAGTCGCGACCCCCTTGCGGCTGAGAGCATCGGCCACCACTTTGGCCTTTCGTGGGTGATAAGGATCTCATAATCACAATCTTTCACCACATCCAATCACCGGTGCTGCCTTATATTCAGATTTGGATGATTCATTAGATACCTCAGGCTATTGTGATCAGTGTAAACAATACAACGGAACCAATAGAGGTAATGTCGCCAAATCTTGAGGGCGAAAACCACAACCCCAGCTCCAAGTCATGAGTTGGATAATTCACCTCATGAGGCTTCAACTGCCTTGAAGAGTAAGCAATCACAAACCCTCTACATGAATATTGCTCCCAAACCTGTGATCGATGCATTACAATAAACTACAAAATCCTCCACACCCTCCGACAGGGTTAGAATCGATGTCTCGTACAACCGCTGTCTCAAGGTTCTAAAAGTTGCCTGTTGCTCAGGCCCCCAATGAAATGTAACCGTCTTCTTTGTCAACCGAGTCAAAGGAACAATTATCTTGGAGAAATCCTGGATAAATCTCCACTAGTAACTAGCAAGACCAAGGAAACTCCGAAACTCAGATGGAGACCTCGGAACCTCCCACTGCATCACAGCCTCGACCTTGGCCGAATCTACCTGAATACCATTCTCGTTGACAAGGTGCCCCAGAAACTGCACCTCGCGTAACTAGAACTCACACTTGGAGAACTTCACAAAAAGTCTCTCCCTTCTCAAAGTCTCCAACACTTCCCTCAAGTGCTCCTCGTGTTTCTCCTGAGTCTTGGAATATACCAAGATATCATCAATACAAACAATCAAAGACCGATCCAACATCGGCCTACACACACGGTTCATGAGATCCATGAATGCGGCTGGAGTAGTGGTGAGCCTAAAAGGCATCACCACGAACTCGTAATGACCATAACGAGTCTGGAAAACTGTCTTCTGCACATCCTCCTCTCTAAACTTCATCCGATGATAACTCGATTGCAAATAATCTTGGAAAACAAAGATGGACCATGAAGTTGGTCAAAGAGATCATCAATCCTCGGGAGTGGATAACAGTTCTTCTCCATTACCTTACTCAGCTCCTAGTAGTCAATACACATATGATGAGATCCATTCTTCTTCTTCACAAACAAGATCGGTGCTCTCCGTGGTGAACTGCTCGGTCGAATGAGTCCCTTGTATAATAGCTCATGCAGCTATGTAGACAACTCCTGCATCTCGAGAGGATCCAACTGATATGTTGCTTTGGCTATCAGAGCCGCACCTGAAACCAGATCAATCCTGAACTCAACCTGCCTCTCCGGAGGCACCCTAGGCAAATCCTCTAGAAACACATCGGGATAATCTCGTACAATTGGCACATCATCCACGGTCGCGTTACCCTTATCCCGGGTATCCATAACATAGACAACAAATCCTGAACAACCCTTCTGAATGTAGTGTCTGGCCCTCGTTGCTGAACACAATGACGGCCCACTCTGAGCTCTCTCTCCATGAACCACTAACTCTCCCCTACTTATGGTTCGAACCCAAACAAACTGATGCTCACAGTCGATCACCATCCTATTGGGGCTCAGCCAATCCATACCCACAATAACCTTGTTCCCATGTAAAGGAATAGGAACCATATCTATCGAATACTCCTCACTGAACAACTGAAAAGTAAAACCCCGATGAACTCTCGGAACCCGAATAGATCTATCATCTTGGATATCAACATCTGATGGACAATCCAGCTCCCCCCCCCAAAGCTCTAGTAAACCTCTTGCTAAGCGCAAGTGATACAAAGGATAGGGTAGCCCTCCGAATCAATCAACACCAAAGCAGAAATACCGTTCACGAGGAATGATCCTAAAATAAAACACATTGATATAAGAAGACAAATCAATATAAATAAAGAGATAAGGATAAGATACATACTCGTCACCACTTGGGAGTTGCATTAGCCTCCTCGACTGTCAACCGAAAATCTCTGATCTTCACCACAGGTGCATCTGCCCGGCCCTGGCGGCTTACAGTAATCCGAGGAATTGCAAGAGCGGATGTTGACACTGGTCCTGCGGCAGCCAAAATCGGACAATAGGACTTCTTGTGGCTCCTATGATTGCAATGAAAGAAAATTAGATCATATACCAAGGTGGTTTCAGAACATACCTCACTTATGAGAATTTCTGATCAGAGGAAGAAAACCCAGCTTGAGGTTTCAGAACCCTCTTTATCTTTCCTAGAGAGTTTTGATTCTAATGTTTCTTTCTAACTCCATTGATTGGCTTAGTTTCAGGTTTAGGAGATGTACTCTTGGGAACCCAAACTTGCTTAATGTTCCTTGGTTCTGGAGATGACTTATTTGGAATCCATACATTCTTTGGCTTTTGTACTTTGACTTCCTTTTCTTTGTGTGCTTTTCCATATAAAAAGAGTTATTTAAACAAGAATATAAATCAGGAAGCTTACCAACATGAAATTTTTTGATGTTTGGGGTTGGAGTTGGAGCTTGAGTCTTGACAGGGTGAAACTTCTTGGCACTGCGAATTGACTTGTCAACATGAACTGACTTGGCAGCGTGACTTGGAAACATAAACTGACTTTAAAGTATGAACAACCTTATCAGGGTGAACTGACTTGGCAATGCCTGATGTCTCTGCAGTGCAAGTTGAAGTGGTAGTGTGAGCTTTCACACCAATGTAACTAAAGTCATTTCAATGTGAGGTGTAACTAAGGGAGTGGGTCGTTTAAGAATTGTAAAAAGTTTTGATGAAGTTTTTTTTATTATGATCACCTCTTGGTTTCTCAACATGATCCTAACAAGTGTGAGGCTTGTTAGTGTAAGAGTTGTTGTGATGTTCATCAGTGTGAAAATTAGGGTTTCTTAAAAACGGGTTTTCATCAGGTATTCCTTCATTTTGAACTCTGAAAGATGAAAAACCTTTCTACCGGAAATCCTTTTCTTTAATCATCTTCTTTAGATTTGATATCTCCTTCTCCATTTCAATGAAATCCTTCATCAACACTTCAATATCATCTTGTATTTGATTGATGACTTTTTCTTGTAGATCCAGTTCAACGATGAAGAACACAAATAGAGGTGCCTTTGGATCATACATTAGTTTAGGAAAACATGACAAAGGACTTGCATCAACTGACCTTTTATTTTTCGGACTATTCTTTTGTTCTTCATCATCAAGAACATTTGTATCATTGTTAATCCTAGTAGAATAAAGATAATAGATCGATAGAATCCAAATATGTATATGAATTAAAGCCAAAAACATAATGATCGAATATGTGCTGAATGATTAAAAGTCACTGCCTTAAAAGAGCTCAACAAAGAACTTCTATTGTAAAGGCAGTTTAGGGTAAGTACAATTGATACTAATCACGGTGCATGCATGCACTATAAATAGTCTAACCTTAGCACATTAAAAACCGGGTGGACAGGCCCAGCTCGTTACAAAGATGGACTATAAACATTACAAAACAATATTGACACAACACTAAATAACCCAACAATGTCCCCCTTTGTGTCAATAAGGAAGGTAGATCTGTATTGCGGTTGTCACTTCTAAAATATAGAAAGTTTCGGCATTATGCTCAGCAAGGTCTTACGAACATGGATGTACCAGTTTATCATATCAGAGAAACATTTATTGTCCTCTAAACTGTTCGCTTTGCACTGACCCATGAACTCCAAAATGTATTGCAGAAAATAGGTGGAGTATAAATGCTTGTCAGATAGGTAGAAGCAAACTTTGTGAAAATTAGCATCTCCCCTTTCTTTTATTTGGAAAGTCATACACCAACAATGTGACAACCCGACATTTTGAGACAATATAATGTAACACCAGTCAAATTTAGGTCAAAATAGAACTTTCCTAAAATCTTATTTGGGTTAAATAAAGTAGTAGGAATCATATCAAGGTTTTCGTACATATAAAGAACCCTAAAATCCGAGTTATAACGGAGAAGTTATGACCAACCGAAGATTCTCGGCAAAACCAGGCAACACCTATTAAGCGAAAAACGCAAAGTTTCAATACAATAATTTTTAGCCTTAGGTATCTAAATGAAAGTCGTAGATTTCATTAAATCGTGATCATGCATAAAAATAACGCCCAAAACGGACTTCGTATGGTGTATGTGTTTCTATCCATGTGAATTTGTCATAACCATAATCACAAGACAAGGTTAGTGACAAATCCAAACCCATATAGACTGAACTTGTTCAATCTTAATTTTTTGCCACCTGGGAGCACAAGGGCCTAACATTGCTTCCAAATTGTTATGCAAACAATTGAGCACTCATACAAATCACATGCATTTTCAACTTCAACTGGAATGGGCACGGAAACAAGAACATGTCAACACGATAGGTTACAAACCTCAAGTTGTGCGCTAGTGATTAATAATAGGTTTACTCTTGATTAGTTCTTGAATTTTTTCAAGATCTTTAAGACTCCGAATGACCTCTTGACATATAAGATTCTCTTTGTCAAGACACCTTACTTGACAAACAAATATTCAAGAGTTAGTGCGGATTCTTATCAAGACAAACAGTTCAGACAATTGGTCTTAGTTGGTCTTTGTTTTATCCAAAACATCACAACATACCAATTTCAAATGTACAAGAGTAAGTAACATTTTACTTTACCTTTGATGAATGTTATAAACCTATTTAAGATATGTCACTCAAGTTACAATATTGGAGTACGACTGTAAGACTCGATTTTGGAACGAAGTATGATTCATCTTTTGATTTAAACATTTCAACAATTCACGATTCCTCTTCTTAACCATACAAATGCACTAAGATGTCCTTAGAGGATCAATTGTGATATGGTTTTCATAATCATTAAGATGATCATAAAACATGATGCTAAGGTACTCTCCTTTCCTTTCAGATTGGAGAAACTTTTATCTTTCTGCCTAATTTGATTCTTCTGCTATACATTGAAACTTTTTCAATGATTCATATTTACACTTAATCTTGTAAGTATAACCATATTTACCAACTTTAGTAAATCATGATGAATAGTCTTATCGTTCTTCGTGGTGGACCTAACCAGTGCACAACCAAGTGTATCCGATCCCCTAGTCTTTCACTTGACTCATATATACATGTGAACAAGGAATTAGTCTTAATTTCCCAAAGACAAAGGTTCTCATTCATCACACAATACAAGTTGAATGATTCCAAGTTTCTATCCAACTGAAACTTGGGCAATGAGAATCTTTCCTTATTTGGTAAATTGTGACACTACCACAAACGAAAGAATCAAATCCATTTTCCAATATTTCTAACAATAGAAATATACATACATCAATTTTCACAAATGCCATTGTAAGGATATATAAAAAAAGATAAATCAACATTTTATTTATTTATAAAATACGGAAAAACTTTTCCTTACAATGCAATTACAAATGAAAACTATGTTACTACATATTTCTAATCAATCTATCATAACTCCAAAGTAGCAGCTCAAAAATCTAATCTTCGAATCATGCGATCGAAATCCATTTCTTCGCAATCAGACTCATCCTGCTCTTTCTTTAAGCTTCTTTTCTCTTCCTCGATCCTACAAAACATCAAAATGTAATCTTATCGCATCATGTATTAAGAATCTCCAAATACGAACTTAATAGATTTAGATAACGGACTTACCTGGAGTAGAGTCAAACATTTTGACTTTACCATCCTTGTGGTCCTTTAGGTACCTACGACAGCTTCGCAACCAATGCCCCTTCTCTTGGAAATAGAAGCAAACAAACTCTTTCAGAATGGTACATGGGACAATCTCAAACTTAGCCCTTCCCTTTCCCTTGGAAAGAGAAATCTTTTCTGGACTTCCAATGTTTCCATTGTCATTGTCTATGGAAGTTTGGGAAGTAGATCTTCAATTAAATTTGCTTTACCAGTATGCCAAATAATTGTTTATTTAGTAGCAATTAGCAAATAGGTATGATCGATAAGGGACATGTCGCGGTCTATCATATAGTAATCTTTAATGAACTCACTATATCACTTACGAAGTGCCTGAAGAACCAAGTCAACAGCCAACTTCCTCGAGACAACGACTCCTAACATTCCAAGCCTATCAGTGTGTGACTTGATCTCCAATACATGTGCACACACATACCTTCCATCTTGGTGTTTGCTTGCCAATAGGGTTTAAGTGACCTTGAATTTTTCAAGTCTTTGAACATGTGGGTTAGGGATAATTATTGGAGGAGGTGAAGGAAGTGAAGTATGATTTCTGGGAAGACTATCTTCATGAGGACAACTTTTTCCAAAAGATTTGGGAAGATCATAGTTGTCTGAACTAGACATCTACAAGGGAGAAATTCAAGTTTAGTTGATTTAAGTCTTTAATATAACACCCAAATGAAATATTAAGGCTAGGACCCAATACAATATTTTACAATTCGGAAGAGGGATGCCATAATCCAATTGCAAAATATTTGAAGGTAGGTAAATGACGATTTACCAATTTCCACCATGAAAAACGAAAATGAACTTTAGGTTTTAAATGAATTGAAATTCCTAAATCCTTTTAGATTCATTTAACTTTTCAATGGAATGTTTAATCTCGATTATGCCCTCTCAAGTTTGTGACTGGGATGCCGAGGATCACAAACAATGTATGAATAATCATGCAAAATAGCTTGGTACTCTCGATGTTACATATCACCTAATCAATGTGTTGGTTAACCACATATGATCCATTGATCCATGATTCTTCCTGTATCTTTGGTTCCTTTCTCTCTTCTTATTCCTCATCTGCTTTGGTTAATGATGAACATTAGCTTTCGTTTTTGGTTTCTCCTTGGCTGGTTCCTTTTGAACTGAAGGAGTTTTACTTTGAGCCGAGGGAGTAGAGGGAATGTCTGAAGGAGTTTCACTTTGAGCTGAGGGAGTAGAGGGAACGTCTTCTTTTGCCGAACTTTCATCCTCCTGAGGAATGTCTTTCGTACCACTGGTGCTAGGCTCGTCGAAATTATCCGGTTTATTCAAGGGTTCAGGTATGTATCTACCTTTACTCATCCAGGAGGTTCTTTCAGATAAGCCAACCGTTTCGTTTGCATTATCTATTGGAGCAGACCAGAAGTACTCATCACAGCCATCAGCATTGTCTTCGTTTACAATAGCTGTGAGTTCAGCTGTTTGATGTTCGGTTACTCCAGTCACCTTGTATACTTGATTCGGAGTGGTCCTGACCTTTTGATACACAACTGCTTTCTCTGCTAATATCGGGGACTTTTGTTGGGACAGTCGAGCGAACTCCACAGAATTTTCAGAGATAAGATTCTTGTGGTTTTCAGGTTCGCTTTTAACAAATTCTGAGCAGTCAACCGTGTCCTCTACAGAAATTTCGCTCATGTTGTCGTCCTCGTTAAGCTCAGATGCATTTTCAACATCAATTTTGTTTTCTGAGCTTACGTTGGCGTTTAAAGAGTCAAATTTTTGTATGGTTTCGGTTCTCAGTTTAAGTCTATCATTTTCATCCAAAAGATTTTTGACCATGTCCTTGTGGTCCTTGGATTTAATGAAGGACTCAATTTTGTCCAGTCCATACATGTAGGTCGGATTGACATCATCAGACGATATCACACTCTCACAATTGTAGGCTTCGACATCGATTTCATCCTCCTTAAACTCAAGGAAGGGCAAAATCATGCGATGGATCTTTTGGCCTATTTCACAGTCCAGGTGAAGCTGAGTAATATTAGAATATAGACGTTTTGCAATTAAACAAAAAACATTCCGCTGTTTTAACAATTTTAAATTATCTCTTTGCAAATAAATGTTTTCGTCTTTAACTTTAACTAATTCAGACTCCTTCAACTCGATCCACATTCGCCGCTCCTCACTCTTCGACGCCACCCTGCTTAATTGATCAGTTAGGTTAGAATTGGTGACTCGAGTTTGAGTTAAGCTACTATCTAGATGAGAAATTCTTGTATTAACGTTTTTTAGTTCTTTCTCATATGAGGATGGTGGTACTTTAGATGAAATGAAAACCGATTGTACCTTCTTTATCAGTTCATCGAGCTCATTGAACTGCTGGCTGAGTGGTTTAGCCGTAAAGCACATGTCCTCCTGCACCTTCGGTCCATCGCTTCCACCATCGGTGTTGTATCCCCTCATTTGAGATACGTCAGACACCATGAAGCACCTTCCTCCACTGCTCTCCTCCTTTGCCACATAAGCCTTTCCATGGGTAGGCTTCCTCACTTCATCGTCCTCTGAGTCGGTAGACCAAACTTCCGTGCCACCAAACTCGTCATCAGCAACCGAACCCTGCACAATAAGAGCATTAATAGAAGGGTTAGCAGTAGACTTCTTCTTTCTCAACTCATCCAGCCTCTTCTGCAACACAGCTTCCTCATCCTTTCCATCATCCTTTTCAGCCATCTTCTTAAGGACACAATCCTTAGCATAGTGGTTTTTCCCACCACAGTAGTAACAGCTTACTCCGGAATCGCCATCCACCATCGGTTCCTTCTTGGGCTCCTCAACCTTCGGTTCATTGTTCACCTTTTCTGAGCTGTAACCACCCTGCCAGTTTCGGTTTTTATTGCTGGGGAATCTCTTCTTTATGAACCTCTTGGGATTGGACACCATCATGGCATAATCCTCAGACGTGAGGTCATACTCCTCCAAGTTGAGGTCTTCATCCTCCATCACAGCTTTACTTTTTGATAGGAGGGCCAACGAACCAAGGCTTAAAACGACGTTCTTCTCTTGCACCACAATCTTCTCTTGGGACTTGAGAATACCCACCAGTTTCGCCAAAGAGTATGATTTAAACTGCTCATGGGCTTTGACTGTAGAAACCACTGCTCTCCATTCAGACCTCAGTCCATTTAAGAAAGTAACCTTCTACTCAATAAGCTTCCTTTCAATATCGTGTTTGATCATCTTGCTGAGAAGATGATTGAAGCAATCGAACGTCTGGGTCACTGTTTCTTCTGCTCCTTGCCTGAATTCTCCAAACTCAGATAAGAGCAAGGTTTGGATAGAATGTTCAAGATCCTCGTTTGTAAAATACAGTTCGCGAAGTCTATCCCAAACTTCCTTTGCCGTCGTGCATGAGCTGACCAACCTGAATGTGTCGGACTGAAGGGCGAATCTGATCAACCTTAACGCCTTGATATTGCACTGGAATTTGTCCTTTTCATCTTGTGCAATATCCTTCACATCCTTTAGCAGATCATTGTACTCCTTTTGTGTCTTAATAGTCCTGGACGTTGCAAAATGAGAAAATGGTCCATTAATGATGGCTTCCCATATGAGGTACCCATTATCCTCAGATCCAATCACGTATTCTTCGAAGTGATGCGCCCATACTTCATAGTCATAGGTGTATAAGATTGGAATCTTTGTCGTCGAACCGATGCTGTTGGAAATATTAATAGGATTTGATTGCGTCTCGTCCATTATGATCGAAAAAAAACTGTTCAAAGATCAGACTTGTAATAAAGCAGATTAGGGCAAAACAATAAATATCAAGATACGTCAATAATGAGATGACGGCTCAATAAATATCGATAGTTGCGGAAAAACCCTAATGGAAATCTTTTTCACAGAAAAGATGTGTATCGATTACACAGCCTCCTGCTCTGATACCAATTGATGAGATTAATAATCCTTTAATCTATGAAGATCGATTAGATCTTGAACAAGTATGTAAATATAAAACTATAAGAACACGAAAATAAGAACGAAACAAGATTAAATCAAACGAGTCGAATGATTAAACAAAATCCTCAGAAGAGCTCGATTAAGAACATCAACTGTAGAGGATTAGAAGGTTACAAGAACAATTAAAGAAACCTGTAATGCTATCGTTAAGCTCTAGAATAATTGCTAAAATCGTTATTAATCCTTAACCTAATATGCATGCAAGCATATACATATATATTAAACATAATGGGCTCTCGGTTGGACAGGCCCAAACCGGAATACAAAATAACTAAACTATCGAGCCCAAAAGACGCAATCTTCAAAATAATCTTCAGCCCAACAGAGGTTGTGTCCTATCCTACCCATTCAGCTAACAACCATCCACCAGTCAAGAAAGCAGTGGGTGAGAGTGGACACCCATTAAACCACCATTTTATAGGCAGTAACCTTATACCCCCCTTATAGACCGACTTCGTGAATGAGGCCTACTAACGGTAAGAATGACCTTTTTCTTATACATATATAATATATTAGACTTTTAATTTTATATAGTATAAGGGTGTATTTTAAACTTTTAAAATACTTAATGGTTTAATCTATTAATAAATTATACTCTTAATTTAATTTATCTTAAACCATATGATTATGGATTTAATAATACTCTTTTAATTAAACATTTAATTAACTATTTATAAAGTCCATAAGAACTAATTGAACTATTTAAAAACATCAAGATGCTAAATCAAATTAAAACTATTTAATTAATTTTAAGTTATGAACCCATGAGTTACATTTTTGAAAACTTTTCAAATAACTAGAGTTTGTATGAATTCAATGTTTCTTAATTGAGACTTTTCAACTTTTAAAAACTTGTGGGCAAGTTTTGTAATTCTTGAAAACTTTTGAACTCTTAACTTAAGGAGTTATTTTGTTTTATGAAGATGAGACTTTTCAAGTTTCATAACTTATGGAACTCTTCAAAAACATTAAGATAAATTTATTTGTAACTCTAAAAACTTTTGAGTTCCAAATTTGATGACAAAATTTGTAACTCTTGAAAAACCTTTGAGTTCCAAACTTGATGACAAGTTTTGTAACTCCAAAAAAACATTTAGATCAAATTATAAACTTATAAAATAACCATTTTTATCTTTTACCAATTTGATCATATTACAACTCTTGTAGTAAGATAATTTCAAATAAAAAATTACAAATAATTGGCTTTATCATATAAACTAGTAATTATCTTAAAATTTGACAATTTATCTTTTAATTGGATGAGAATAATCACTATCAAATCAGAAAAAATAGATTTTATGATACAAAACAATTTCTGGTAATGATTCTAATCCAATTAAGGCCTTATGGAATCCCACATAGAATTAGTCTACCCTAATCCATATGGATCATTGGTCCAAACTATAAATATTACTGATTGACTTAACCAGTCCCCGTTAATTTAATTAGTATATTTTGATCACTAAATTAATTCCAAATTAGTTATTGATCTATACTAATTGAATAATATGATTTCTCAATTAATATATTATACTTATAATATATTAATAAATCACAAATAACCTCTTACTCAAATATCCATCCTATCAAATTGTCCTAATGAAGGCAACCGGAAATGGATCATACTACTCTAGGGTCAAGTACATACCAATTATAGTTATAGGCTTAGACACCTAATCCAACAGATCCAACGTCAATAATAGATCAAAACAATGAAGATGACTAGAACAGTTCCTATGCGGAAAAAACCCTAATAACACTTCGACAGAAGAGTTACGTATGATTTACACAATCTCCCGCTCTGATACCAATTGATAGAATAAAAATAGTAGATCGATAGAATGTAAACAGGTATATGAATTAAAGACAAGAACACAATGATCAAATATGTGTTGAATGATTAAAAGTCACTGCCTTAGAAGAGCTCGACAAAGAACTTTTATTGTAAATGCAGTTTAGGGTAAGTACAATTGATACGAATCACGGTGCATGCATGCATTATAAATAGTCTAACCCTAGCACATTAAAAACTGGGTGGACAGGCCCATCCAATTACAAACATGGACTATAAACATTAAAAAACAATAGTGACACAACACTAAATATCCCAACAAATTCTTCCAATTAAAACTAGTTTATCTCTTCCGAGAGACAACGTAAGGGCCACACATACATTATGCAGTTAGATAGTACCAAAGATAAGAAAACATACCATACTCTCTCTTCTCTTATTTTGATGTATTCTTTGTACGAATGATTAAATAAGATTTCTTCTTCTTCTTCTTATTATTATTATTATTATTATTATTATTAATATTATTATTATTATTATTATTATTATTATTATTATTATTATTATGATTTTCGAGTTTTTGAATAGTGATTGAAATTAAGAATCTTCAACAGATCCTAGAACGGTTGTTCTAGCCTACTCTGATACCACTTCTAGGATCCTAGATCAGATATAAAGTAGTTGAAATGACGATTAACACAAAATTATCATAAAGATGGTTTTCACTAAGAATGTTTCTCACAAAGAGAACGAGGTGTAAAAAACAGCACAAAGCAACGATTAGGGTGTAACCCTATTACAAGATTATATACTAAACTATTAAATGTAATTCCCGACATATAAGGGATTGTATCTTGTCTAAATATAAATTGGTCCTAATCACAAAGCTATCAGATTAGTTGGCTAACAGCTATACTTTCTATAATAACAAACAACATACTATACAAAAAGATTACATGCTGACGCTGGATTCTAAAGCTTGCGCTGACACTGTCGTTGGCGCTGGTACTAATGGGTTTTATATGTTACAAAAAACAATTTATTCACATGCACCCTAAAGGATCTATGTTCTCAGTATGATTTGCAAACAACTATTGAATATCAAGAACCCTGTAACTAGGGATGAGATTTAGAACCAGAAAATTGGACCAGAATCAGAGTTGGACCAGAACTGGAAACATTGAAACCAAAATATATAGAATCGGTTCCGATTCCGGGTTTAAAAATTGGCTTTATCCAGGTTCCGGGTAATCCAGGTTTGGATCCATCGGGTCCGAGTAAACGGGGTCTAAAAACCGGAACCGGTGTTAGGAACCAGAACCACTTTTAGGGTTGAAGCCGGTTTTTGTAAAACATTTAAAAGATGCGTATCTCATTCGTTTCAACTCCGTCTGACATGTGGTTTTTTCCAACGTGTAGTTTAGAGTTTTTACATGATTTTAGACTATAAATTTTCCATTTTCAGTTTTATATTCATTGACTTACAGTCCCCCAAAGTCGAGATATCAAAGCTGAAAGTTTTTAGTTTTTGAGTGTTTTTGTATTCTGTGAAAGTTTTATAACATGCATGTCTAGTTTGTTTGAAGTCGGATTGAAATGTGGTTTTATCCAACTTGTAGTTTACAGTTTGTACATGAGTTTAGACTTTAATTTTGTCATTTTTTGTTTAATATCCAATGATTTATAGTCCCCCGAAGTTAGGATATCAACACTGAATATTTTCAACTTTTCAGCTATTTCTTTTTGTACTTTGTATTCTGTGAAAATGTTAAGACATGCATATCTCATTCGTTTAAGGTCGGATTGACATGAGGTTTTTTTTCCATAGTGTAGTTCAGAGTTTGTACATGATTTTAGTCTATAATTTGGTCAATTTTGGTTTCATATTCAAAGATTTACAGTCCCCCAAAGTTGGGATATCAATATGAAAATTTTCAAAGTTCAACCCACTAAATAGTAAGTAATTACCAAAAAATTCAGGTTTTTCCTGGTTTTTCAGTTCTAAACCCACTTTATCCAGTTCCAACCAACCCACTTTGATGTTTTTGGGTTTTCCGGTTCTAGACCCACTTTACCCAGTACCATACTCGGAACCGGTTCCTTTATACCGGTTCGGTTTCCGGTTCTAAAAAATCACGTTAACCAGTTTCGGGTTTTCTAGGTCCGGGTCTATCCGATCCGGGTTTGGACCCACTTTCATCCCTGCCTAGAACTACATTGCTATTTTTGAAAAATAACAACAGGTTATTAGGAAATACATACCTTATGTTCATTATAGTAAATAAATAATGATTCTTTCTTGATCTAGCTTTAGAAAGCAAGCACCAAAAATCTCGTACCTTTAATGGTTCACACCCAAACCCTACTAATTGGAGGCTAAAGAGGAGAAAGAGGAGAGGAGGAAGGATTTTCGTTTCTACTTCTTGTAGAAGGGATAACCGAAATTTGAACCCTTAGGAGGGTTTATATAGGTGATATAGAGGCTAAGGATGAGGCAGGTTTCCTTCGATAAGCCTTATCCATTTTGCTTTTCCCCATAAGACATCTGAGTTTCCTTAGAGCCCAAGAAAAGTTCTAGAAACTCTATAACCATCTAGAATCCCCTTCCCCCCCCCCCCTCCTAGGGAGGGTCTAGAATTGGTCAATGTTCAACTTTTGAACATTGTCACCTTTAGTCCTCCCACTTTTAATTAATCCCAAAATTATTTCCAATTAATTTCTGATTAATTCTAAATTAAATAATACTATTTATAATTAATATATTATTCTCATAATATATTAATGAATTATTTATTTTGGTTTTTAATTAATTTATAAATCATATAATAAATTAATAAATCAATCTCTTTCACCAAATAGCATTTCAATCCATTACCAGGTTTGAGGGCAACCCAAAAGGACTTTGCTAATAATTCAAGATTATACTAATTTAGTTATTGGCTTAGACACCTAATCCAATAGTCTCCCACTTGGATAATTCTAAAATTAAATTATAGGTATAACTTCTAAATTAAACAACAAAGGGTGTTTTCCGAAGCAATTGTCGGAACTATGATCCAATCAAATATTTGTCCTTTAGATAAGTGATCAAATATTCCTCCGTTCTTCTAGATATCATATGGATATGAGACATTGATTAAAATCAATCTCATTTTCTAAAATTTTGTTTCTCGATTTCCCGATTTATGATGACTGAATTCAGACTACTAATTGAACACATCAGTCCAGTATGGGTTGGGCCAAGCGTTTCAGATGCTGACATCAAATCACCGAGGGGCCTAAAGATATTGCTTTTCCCGTTAGGTAAAAAGGAATGAATTCACTTTGAATCATATTCTTGTATCTTTTACTCACAAAATCATGCATGATACTACATTTTATAACATCATGTTACTGATCCGTTTTCGCAATACCAATGCACTACCGACTTGGAAATTACAACTCATGTATATCCGTTTTAAGAATATAAGATATTATCGTCCCAAAATTACTTGTGATAAAATCCATGAAGTAATTCTTTAAGAATGGGTTTATCCAACACAATTGCTATGTCTAAACTCCTTAGACAATCTGCAATCCAATTCATGACAGCCTTAATTCACTACTTACTTCCAAAAGTATGATCGATTGTGGAATTTCGAATAATCAAATTATTTAGGAAGTAAAACATGCAAATTGAAACACAATAATAAACTAATTAACTATGGTCTCAAACCTATTGAATATAAATAATCTCTATTACTTAATCACCATAATAATTACAACTTTATTCATTATATAATGTTTTGAGTAAACAACTAACCATTTGAATTAAATAACATTAGTCCTGCCTTGTTATGAACATGCATACTATGCTTCTCTGTGGTCCTTCCTTTATGATCAGATCGACTAGAAACTATTCCAATGATGCTCATTTCACAATTCCAAATTCTTGTCACTGTCTAAAATTTAATGGAATTCCAAGCTAGATGCATTAACCTTCTGTGATGTCGAGGCTTCAAAGTCACAGAGACTAAGCCAATGATATTTTAGAATGTTCCATTGGAACTTTGTTACTAGAAACAATTCCATGACAATGAAGGTTCAAATTCAAGGTACACTCCTTGAACACTTCTCTTGCATTAAAGTTTCCAAATCACATGTACATTGAATAATCAACTCCCATTATGAAAACATTTCCATATTCCCATACGACCATCAATTTTGACCATGAATTATCTCAATCTAAAACATGTCACTATGGTCCTTCCAAACAATACCATACTTCAAACTATCCACAAGCAACCAATATTTTGGTATAACCTTAGAATGTTCTTGACAGTTGTTTAACAAATTTAGTCACACAAACTTCTAGTCCTTCTTTTTTCAAAATGCTTCGAGCATTTGAAAAATTAGAATAAGTGAGTATTATAGCATATATAATCAATACTATATCTAAAGCATATGGGACTAGATTAATTATATCTGATATCTGTTCAATCTCTCGCTATAATATTTTCATATATGGAATTTCCTATGTTGAACCATTTCAACATGATATTCACATATGTCTATGACTAAGTTCTAATAAACTATAAATTCTAATCATTTAGATTCAAAGAAAAGCATGAGTGCCCTCTACCTTAAGTCTACTGTAGCGAAACAATTCCCAAACTTTGCAATTTGCAAATTGAAAACTTTGTTCCCTACAAACAGTATTATCAACATGTAGTACTAGCATAAAAATTATGCTCTCACTATCTTTGACATGTACCCAGAAATCAACTGGACTTCTAGAAATAAATACTCTTGACTTTCTTACTGAAGTACAACTTTCTATTACACGATGATTCGATAAGTCTCCGATTACATTTCTTAAGTGTATACACCTTCATTGGATAGCATATGTGTGTCTTTAAACCCTTTCATAACTTATAACTATACGTCTTTGAATGTTTAAACAATTCCTTGCCATTTCTCACAGTTCAAAGTATGAAGAGGGATGTTGTAATCATATCGTGAATTTGAGAATGCAACTAACACAAGCAATATTCATACTGATCTTGATGAGATCCTTTGAAATCTACCAGTGAAAGTGTTTTCTCATAATCATTCTCATAAATTAGAGCGAAAACTTTTCCAGCTAGATTTTATGGTGAATAACTTCCCATCCATGTGAATCTATCATTTTCGACCTACAATCATAAGAAAAGGTTTAGCACAAGAGAAAATTCAAATTTAGCTTTCCTTTCATGGACTGAACTTTGCTTAGTCTAAAATTCTTGCTCTTCGGTAGCACAAGGGCCTACCAACGCTTCTGTGTTATTAGCAGCTCATCCATATTGATCAATGTACTTTCACTGACAAATGTGCTTTTTTACTTTTGCAGTTAAATGAAAACATAGAACTCATAAGCATTTCCAACTCAACTAGAAGTGCACACAAATAAGAATGTGTTAACCAAACATGATAGGTTATCAACCTCAGGTCGCATGCTAGTGATAACCAAAAATTTTATTGTCGGTTGACTCTTAAAACTCTTAAAATCAATACGAATCCCACTAACTTCTTGATATATTAATTTTTCTCTCACGGAACATTCTTTGACGAGCTAAAACAAATATTCAAAAGTTTGTGTGGATTTTCAACAAGAAAACACTTCACATAATAGGTATCAATTTATCCTTTGTTTCTCGATTAACGAAAAACATCACAACTCTAGTTCTATATGTGCTAGAGTAAGAAAAACATCTTTACTCCACATATTTCGAGGTCTTTTCAACCTTTTTAGTTTGAAATGAGTTTGAAGATACGAGTTGTAGTTACAAGAGCATGGCTCTACAACTTGAATGGAAACGAAGTATGACCCATCTCTTGATTGAACCATTTCAACAATATCCGGTCCCTCGTCTTAGTCATACAATTACACTAAGATGTTCTTCGAGGATCAATTGTGATATAGCTCCACAATCATTAAGATGATCATAAAAGATGATACTAAAGTATTCTCCTCTCATATCAGATTAGAGAATCTTTATCTTTCTACCTAATATATTCTTCTTATTCATTATGGTATTCTTTGAATCTTTTCAAAGTATCAGAATTATGCTTAATCTTATAACACAACCTTTTTTACCGAAACATAAGTAAATCATGATGAATAGTTATCACCCTTTGCTGTGGATCTGAATAGTCCATTTCAACGTGTACTAGATCCATTTGTCCTTCACTCGAATCACATAAACATCTGATCGATGAATTAGTCATAATTTTCCAATAAGAAGATTCTCATATACTATACAATACGAGTTGTACTACACCAGGTATCTATCCAGTCGGTGAAGTGATTTTTTTTCACTTGGTCAATTATGACAATACCATAAGCGATATCATAAGAATCAAATCCACAATTAATATTGCTAATATTCGAAATATAAACAACATTTTCAAAAATGTCATTACAAGGAAATATATAAAATGAGGCATCCAGATAAACCAAAATTTCACTTTTATTGAAAATAAACGAAAATTTGGATTTTTTCCTTACAACACATAAAATGAAGAACTATGTTTCTAGATATCTCCTAATAGTAATAAAAAGCTATTAAATTATCCTAACTCCTAAGTAGTAGCTCAAAATTTTGGTCATCGTACTATCTGACTGAAGTCCATCTCTCACGATCATATTTAGCTCACTCTACTTAAGCTTCTTTCTTTCTCTTATATCATGCAATTACATCAAAATGTGATCATCACATCATGTATTAAGAGTCTATGAATAGGAATTTGTTAAAACAATAGAGTTAGATAATGGATGTACCTGAAGTAGAGTCACACAACTTGACTTCACTGTCTCCTAGATCTTTCAAGTACTTTGGGCAGCTTCGCAACCAATGTCCCTTCAATTGGCAATAGAAACATATGGACTCTTTGGGTTTAACACATGAAAGTATCTCAGATTTAGACTTTCTCTTTACCATACTATCAAACTGTTTAACCTTGGCCGACCCGTTTCCATTAGGAAGAGAAATCCTTTTTGGACCACCATTGTCACCATTGTCAATTTCCATGGAAACTTTGGAATCAGAACCTTTAAGCACCTCTGATTCATATGTGCTCTTAAGCATTTCTGCTTCAACAACAATCAACATTTGGGTCAGATCAATTAGGTTCACGGTAATGTTCATCATATGAAAGTTCTCAACGAACTATTCGTATGACTTTGGAAGCGAAAGAAGAACCAAATCAATGGCTTGCTCCCTTAGGAAAACGACACCCATTCTATCCAACTTGTCAATGTACGATTTCATTTCCAGAACATGCACACACACATAATTTCCATCTTGATGACTACATGCCAATAGGGGTTGACTAGTTTTGTATGTTTCAACTCGAAGACAACCTGACGTTGGGAGAGTCATTGGAGGAGGAGGTGGAAGAGTTGAAGAAGCATGATGTACGGTTCCACCATTTCCCGAAAAAGAGAAAACATTTTCACGTTGATTAGAAAGTGGAGATCATATTTAGGAGGAAGAGGAAAACCTTTTCCAAAGTAACGAGGAAGACCATTATTTTGTTTATCCGTTTAACCAAACATATTAAACCAAATCTTATTTGGTTTGATCATAGTTAATATAAAATTATATTAAAAATTGATGAAACCTAATCAAATAAACCAAAATCTGATTACATAAGTATGGTATACTTTTGAGGTTATACTCGGGCTAATACGTCAATAATCAGTATCAACAATATAATAGATTTGTAGCCATAAGAATTTAAGTGGTAATTAGATTTGAAAAGAGAACTCACTAAAGTTCAATTTAGTAAATTGTATTTAGCATTTTATGACTAATCTAGCTCTCATAATGTTTTTTTACAACTATTTAACTGTGTTGACATTTAAGTTATTTATTGTAGAACGACTTGACATTCACTTGGTCATTTTTAAAAAAAAGAGGAAACTCCCTCCATTGCCATTCTTCACAGAATCAGAATTCGCCCTTAAAGTCGGCCTCGAAAAACAGATCAGGGTAGTGGTTGTGCATCTCATTCTCGGGCTCCCAAGTCCACTCCGAGCCTTTCCGGTGTTGCCACTGAACTTTAACCAAGTTCACTACCTTGTTCCTCATGGTCTTCACTCTCCTATCCAAAATCTCCACTAGCCTCTCAATGTAATTCAGGCGATCATCGACCTGAATATCCTCCAAAGGAACCACCACTGTCTCATCGGCTATACACTTCTTCAACTGGGAAACATGGAAGGTATCATGAATCTGACTCAACTCCTGTGGTAGCTCTAACCAGCAAGTCACCTTGCCCACTTGGGCCAACACTCTGAAAGGGCCAATAAATCTATAACCCAACTTTCTCTGCTTCCTGAAGAGGATAAAACCCTTCCAGAGTGATACCTTCAGAAGCACCAAATCTCCCACTTGAAACTCTAGCTCAGAGCATCATCGATTTGCATAACTCTTCTGGAGGCTCTGGGTTGTCAGCAATCTCTGTCAAACTTGTTGAATAAGCTCATTCGTCTTGAGAACTATCTCAGTTCACCCCATGACTCCCTGGCCAACCGTGCCCTAGAAAATAGGAGTCTGGCACCTCCTCATACACATAAGCTCAAAGGGAGGCATGGTGTGACAACCGTCAATTTTCGGTCAAGTCAAAGTCAACTAAAGTCAACAAGTCAAACCGGTCAACTCAATTTGCCCATGGGTACTAGAGTTTACGTTATGTAATTTCTAAACAACTTGCTATTATAATGAGAGATCATAAATCGAAAAGTGCGTACATCTAGATCTCCTTAACCTAAAATTGCGGTACGTGGCGAGCCAAACCGATAAAACAATGTTGCATACTCATCGGGAATATGCAAGATCCTTAAACAAGACTTAAAGGGGTTTACGGACCTTGCATTGCGAAGCCGGACACTCACATTCGTCACACACGAAACCGCTCTCAATCGTTTTCACTCTATCCCTTCATATTGAGAATCTCTCCCAAATCTCTCCAAGAATGTGAAATCTCTCCCAAATATCTCTTTGTATGAGAAATCTCTCCAAGAATGTCAAATCTCTACCAAATCTCTCTAAGTATGTGAAATCTCTCCAAAATATCTCTTTGTATGAGAAATCTCTCCAAAAATGTCAAATCTCTCTAAGTATGTGAAATCTCTCCCAAATATCTCTTTGTATGAGAAATCTCTCCAAGAATGTCAAATCTCTCCCAAATCTCTCTAAGTATGTGAAATCCCAAATATCTCTTTGTATGAGAAATCTCTCCAAGAATGTCAAATCTCTCCCAAATCTCTCTAAGTATGTGAAATCTCTCCCAAATATCTATTTGTATGAGAAATCTCTCCAAGAATGTCAAATCTCTCCCAAATCTCTCTAAGTATGTGAAATCTCTCCCAAATATCTCTTTGTATGAGAAATCTCTCCAAGACTGTCAAATCTCTCCCAAATCTCTCTAAGTATGCGGAATCTCTCTCAAGATCTCTCTCAACTTTCTATAATCACTCGGGGCATCCCAACCCTCGAATTTGGTGAAAACAGCCCAAAAACAGAAGTCTACGCGAAAAACGGACTTAAGGAGCCGAAACCCCTCTTAGGACCCGAACCCTTCTGAGCCGAAGGCTGCTGAACCGAACCTCACTCAAAGAACCGAACCCGAAGGCTCCTAGAACCGAACCTCACACATCACCCGAACCCGAACGTTTGGTACATTTTGGGTCTGATCACCTTCGCTTCTGAGACCGAGCCTTCGCTTCTGAGACTACCGAGCCTTCGCCTCTCGCTTCCTCGCCCCCCCTTCGATTCGCGCCTAGCTGCATTAGGGACCGAACCTCAGCCTAGGACCGAGAGGTCTCGCTGGAATGGCCTTTTTCTCCCGGTTTTCGACTAATTTTGCGTTTTAGGGCCGTTTTTAATTCTTTTAACACGGGATTTTCACCCAAAACTTTATTTTAACATATAAGACCCCTTAAGTAATGAATTATCACGTTTTGGGGATAAAACCTTATCCAAAAGAGAGTAGGTGAAGTACAAAGGTAGAGTGTTGACTTTACCTTATTTTATGACGCAGGCAACCCCATACCCACTCCATACCTAACCCACACTCCTCCCCACCATACCTTGTCACTTCCTTGTACTTTTTACCCCTCTCACAAGTCATCCCTACGTTTTTAGGGCTGGTCACTCAACCTCTCTCCTCATTTTCTTTCAATTACTCTCATTTCACCAAAGATCCAACTCCAACTTTTCCCTCAAACTTTTCTCTCTAATTCAAGATCCCAAGGCTGATCATCAAGTGTTCTTCCACTCTTGGTAAGTATAATTCATCTTCCTTGTGATTATTGCACTTCATTCTACTCAAATCATTGATTGCTTACGCAAACTCCATAACTATGATGCTAGATTCTCGAAAATCTTCAAGGCATCTCCAAGTGTTCTTGAGTTAAACACTTCCATTCTTCAACAATCATCTACTGAAATCACTTAAGGTGAGTTCATACCCCTACATTTTCATGTTTTCTCAAGTTTTTAGGGGGAGAATACAAGTAAAACAACAAGAACAAAACTAAACTTTTCTAACAGCCTTCATCGGAAAAGTTGGACCCCATTCACAGACTGTTTTGGACAATTTAAACATTTTTGTTTACAAAACTGTTTTAGGTGTAAGTAGTTCGAGTTCTTAGCTTTAAAATGACTACTTGCACATCTCCATACGATTTTGCTACAATTTATGGTGAGTTTTACAAAACTGCCTATCATCTCAAACACCAATCCGGACCAGTCTGTGATCATGGACTTGGTCACACAAGTTAGAGGTCCTTAAAAATTATGGAAACTTTATGAACCAACTAGACTCATTTTCCAAACTCTCAGAAGTTACGGAACTTGATTTGGACATTTTATGATTTTTCTACAAATTTTCCAATAACAGCTACAGAAAATGTTATAAATAGAAAAACACTATAAATTTCATTTCACCTTGTAACATGTTGAGCAAGGTATATATCATTATGTGATTATGTGTTATTTTAGTATGTGACATTTTTGTATTCATAACTAGATATACACCAGTTAACAAATGAATTTTCACTAGATAATACATAGAAATAACCAAGTGTTATAATTAACGTACACCCATTACATACAAATGTGTTATTAAACTATGTCAAGTATAGTTTATGTACTTTACTATTTCTACCCTTGTGTTGATAAACTATAATAGGTATAGTTTATGATACTTTACAAAATACAAATATATTTTCAGAAGGGTACATTTATACAAAAGGGAACTTTCATTACGTTAAGTGTAAATTCATTACAAAAGCGTTTTCATAAAAGAGTTTTTATACATTACAAACGTTTTGGGATAAACTATAATAGGTATGGTTTATGTTTCCATTAACACAGCGAACACATTTCAAAAGGTTTTATTCCCACAGGAAAAGGCTTTACACTTATGCACACCACACGCAAACTTGTTAACCTAAATTGTGAGACATTCTCTTCCGTACGTCCGAGTGCGGAATCTAATTCCTGCTAGTTATAATCAGAGTCTCCTGGAGGGAGAACGTGATAGTTGTGTATAGATCTATATTGGGTTTGACACCCCACACCTCGCTGCTAGCTACAGCCGGACCTGCAGGTCTGCGGGTGACAAGTGTCATTTCAGTTTCGCGACGCCTGAGAAACGTCGTGGCAGGTGTATTCATTCATTAGTATGATTATAGCGGCTCACATAGGGATCTAACAACATAAGTTTACAGGGTTTTGCATAAATCAAAAGGGGTTTTATGTCAATTTAAAATCACTTTTTATATCAATAATTACAGATATCATGGTATATTTTCAGTCTTGGTATTTAAGACCACACATCATTCATTACGGGATTTTTCTCAAATCTGAAAGGGGTTTTATGCCAATTTAAAACCACAATTATAGCTTTAAGTATGACAAAATACTTGTTCATTTCGGTCCTGGTATTTAGGACTACATGACTTTTATAAGGAAAATATTGGATTTTTCTTGGTGACATACATCTTCTTACAAAGATCGATATTCAAACTCTTACTGTCAAAAGCTTATGAACTCACCAACCTTTGTGTTGACACTTTTTCAAAACTACTTGTATTCTCGGGAATTCAGTGAAACAGGAAATCAACGACGTTTTGAGGATGGGACGATAAATCGTCAAACAGTTCATTTTGTATCATAATGTAATTGATTCGAATCATGTAAACATATACCTTGGTGTAACTTTTTCAATTATATTTATGATGGTTGTATTTACTTTGAGCACTATTATACTCGTTGTTGTGATACTCTACATGAAGTCCTCCACCCCCGGACGTTTCCGCCATCCTTGGTTTGGGGGTGTGACAGATTGGTATCAGAGCATTGTTTATAGTGAACTCAGTATATCGAACCACATAAGATATACAAACTATAAATGCATTGGGACAAAAGTCTCTGGTTTAAAGTTTTCAAAACAATCATACTTTTAGAAATAAATAATTTCCTATTAAAAGTATACATGCATGCATACATATTAAGGTCAGCATCATTCTCGAACAAAACAAAAGTAACGATTGTTGAATATCACAGGTAAGCTCGGGAGTGTATGATCAGTCTTGGGAATGGCATAGCCTGATCAACTATGCTAGTCCGAGGAGTGATTAGCACATGCCCAAGAATGGTTGTGATATGGCAACAAGTCTAAATACATACCAACACTACCACAATGAGAACATTAGAACAGAACACGTGTTTAAAATACTATATGAGTATTTTGTAATATCATAACTTATATGAAAACTAAATAGATCCTTAATAATAGGTCTATAGTCTCTAAGTGGATACCCTAAGATATTATATAACTTAGAAATCATAGACTTAGAATTTTTGGTCATTGCCTTACTTCCTTTTCCTTGTTTGGATGTGGATCTAGGGTAGGATCACTTATTCGAAGGTCTATCATATCTTGTTATATCTAATTAGTATGCACTATGTCATTATAGAAGTAACTAATACAGATCACCCCTATAAGTAATTAATTATAGAGTTAGACGCCTAGTAATTATCTCTTCCACTCCTATTCTCGCACGTACAACATAGTAAGATCCTACTTACCGGACGACCCCTACTTTCCCAATCTGAACCCAAGAAATGGTGAATGGTTATGAGGAGAATCAGAAGCAGAACCGGAGGTAATCAATCCTCCATGCATAGAAAGGGTTTCCGCGAACCGTTTCGACTACATCGAACATGTGCCCCGTTGGGCAATCGTGATCGAGGGTTGAATGTCGATAGCAATGGCAACAACCACCATGTGGAGACCAACGAGGGTGCTATGAACTCAACCATGGGGGACCAACTGACAGAGCCCTCCCAACGAAGACCTGGCAGATCGCGAACATCGGGGATTAAAGCAGGTAGACTACATCCCGAGTTTGGAAACTGCGCGCTACTACAGGCCCTGCTATCTCACGTACCTGAGACTCGGAAAGAGACTACTATTTCGGAGACCAACTCTCTGTTTAGGACTTTATCGCCACTCAGGTAGAGGCAAGAGAGTAACGGGGTAGACACACGACATTCAAAGAGAGGAGGATTGCAGCCAAGCATCGATTGACAGAGCTGCAAGATGCATCGACTTTGCCTCAGGCATCGCAAGGGACGGATCGTCGTAAGTAGAGTTCATATCGCTCACAAGACCTTGTAAATTAGATTCGTGAGTATGCATTGGTGCTACTCTATTCTAGGCGTAAGCACGACACTGGGATTTAAGCGGTCATACTAAACGAGGGATCTAGTTGCTATCAAAACTTTTCCATGCACGGATGTAAGGTAAACCTACATCTAGGTCAAAAAATTTCACTGAAACCATAATTACTAGAATCATAATTAACAAGATGGGCATAGGATATATCTAACAGACTCGAAGGTCTATTTGGTCTTAGTTATATAACTAAGCATACTTCAATTGGTCATAATAAGGACCTAGCTTGGGTCAAGTATAAGGGTTCACTTGGATACAGAACTATTGAAATACATGAGTTACCATATAAAGAATCTCATTATGAATTATTTCAGAACGCCCTTAACGACCGAATTACGTTACAAATCGATATAAGATAAAACTTAGTTAGAAACTCGCGACGTATAGCCATTCTAGAAACTCATTATCAACTCACCTTTAAACATTTTGTTGGGAAGTTCCTTCTTCATAGACTTATGGAGTGCGATCGTTTAGGCACTAATACACCGGGTCCCATCAAAGCTCCTCAGCCAAGCGTGTGTGGACAAACATGATTCTAAGATGAGTAAAGCTTAACGCCTATATGAAACCTACTCCTACCCACTGCCATAACTCCATCTCAGCAACGTTAGCAGGAACACTAAGAATAGTACATCAATGTGCCTAAATGTATATATATGAATATAAATCGTAAGAATGCACTTGAGATAATTATCCCCACTAACGAAGTCGTTTTTCATCGTGGAACAGAGCTATGTCTTCACCAAAGGGAAATCAACCAACTAGCAAGGCGCCAACTCTACAGATAGACGCTGCTACTTTTCAGGCTGCAGTCACGGCAGCCGTGGCAGCCGTCATGGCACAGTTCAATGCTAACAATGCCAGCAGAAATGGAAGCGGTACTGACAATACAGATTGTGGTAATATTCAGGAACACCAACGGGTGTCCGCCAGCGAAAATACCTCAGGTCACAAACCTACGAACAAGAAGAGAAAGTTTTGGAACATGAAAGAGCGCCACCAATCTCAAAGATTCACTAAAAGACAACAACCTATGGCCACCCCTACCATTACAATAGCAGTCACGACACATTCCTCGGCACTAGCCACGGGGTCTGCCACCCAAACGCCGGCCAGACCATATAATGGAGCACTTCCAAAGTGTAACCAATGTGGCTTCCATCACAATGGGGCTTGCCGGGAGATACACTGTAAAAACTGCGACAACAAAGGGCATACCGTCAGTTTCTGTAGGGCCCCGACGCAGTACATCACTCCAACCCCCAATACCAAAGTATTCCCAGGGTGCTTCCGATGTGGCGAAACAGGACACTTCAAGAGAAACTGCCCAACTAAGAAGAATGACGGGGGAGCCGGAGGAGTGTGACAAATGAACCAACAAGGGTATCAGGGAACCATATTAGGACTTTGTAATGTTCCAACGACAAAAACGTTTAAGTACCATATGTTTGTTATGAATTTGGTATGCTTGCTAAAGTCACCGTCTTTCTAAAAGTAGTTAAAATACTCTCTCGTTCAAATCAAACCAAAGACATTCATATATGATCTTGGGATCATTACCTGTAAGATGTGATGACTTTGTACATACATCGCGGTTAATTATAATCAAAATACTGAAGTCTTGAAACAAATAATTTCATCCTGACTACTATTTTGTGTCTAGTAGTAAGAATTGAGTGGGGCCACCCACTCGACGATTTCACCAACATCAACTTACATACGACATTCATATACCGCTCGATCGTAGGGAGACCTGTCAGGGATCATGATATCAAGTATCATTACTGGCTATCGAAACACACCCACTACCAGTGCTAGACACTATGGTATGAATCATCTACAATAATGATAACATCAATCAAAATGAATCACCCTGAAAAGAAACACACGATACTCTATCACTCTAGTGATCTCTCCTTGCGAATACAACTTAACTCGTGTTATCTAAAAAGATATTGCTATCATCATCCAATTTTCATTGATATAGCCCTCATCTTCCCGATTTAACGTCTACAAAAGGACCCTTCACCTAACCCCCCCTCCCCCCCCCCCCCCCGAACATCGAAACCTTCGTCGCTCATAAACATCCAGCACTGACCTATGGATCATCTCTCGCTGTAGAACCCCAAAACACGCACCAGAGGAGTGTTATACTTCCCGAAACCTTATCACAAGTATTTACAAGAGACCTTTGGGAATGTCGCATGTAGCAGACAAGGTTCAAGCATAGGAGCTTGGGACGGATATGGTACGAGTCCTGCCAAGAGCTTCGGGCCAAGATTGCCTAGAGGGACGAGTAAATGTCCTACCATTCAAAAAGGCCTAGTCGCGTAAACCAAACCCACATGCTTCCAACCGAGCTACAAAAACTATCAGGTCAAACCTGTCGAGCTACTCAACAATGAAATTGAAGAACCAAGCTTCTCACCCTGGAAAGCTTTGGTCTTATTCTTCAAATAAAAAGGCAAATTGCTCATAGTTCCATCGACTTCAGAGGCCCCGACAATATCTCCAGTAGAAACTGTTACTATCTGCCTCGCATAAACGAATAGGCCGACCAACCACAAGGAATGAGGTACCCTTCAGGAAGTGGACCTGAGATCTGAATATCACCAGTCGCGAGTATTGGAAAAGGATGTCCGAGGACAACCCTCCAAATTCAATGTGGACGCTACAAGTCCATAGTGATACCCCTCGGATGGGACCAACCCGCTCGCAGTATTCATAGGATATGCCATTCTTACTAGGATCCGTTAGTCATTGTCATTGTAAATGACTTACTTATCTACCCTCGTAGTAAGAAGGAAACCAAGGAAAGTAGCTACAACAAACCGCGAAAGCAATACGATCAGAGAAGCTTTTCCCAAAGTTCTCTAGATACAAGTTTTGGAATTGAGGACTCGAATTCCTAAGACACATCATTATCAATGTGGAAATCCTTAAGGACCCTTTCAATTGATCAAAACCGTTGAGAAACAGTCAGCACCAAAGGCGTCAGCAGGAATACACCAAAATTCCGGGTCTCGATGACCTACCGTCTTAGCTCCTTTGGAACTTCTCGTAAATTACAGAACCCCCTTACGACTTTGACCATGAAGGGAGCAACCCTTGACTGGGAAGAGAAGCAAAAGGAAGAAACCTTTAAAACTCCAGAATAAGAGACCAAATTCCTCTAGAAACCTTACTCTGGGCAGGCTTAGTATGCCTCGAAAAGCATGGAAATCCAAAACCCCAGATAATTATGCCTTTCGAGATTCTTGTAAGAATCAGCCCTGTAATCGCAACTTCAACCTACTCCCGTGAGCTTGGTAAAGTACATTCTACCCGACACATTCTGAACTTGCAGAAGTATCTATCCGACGAGACTCTTGTAATCCCCCTCGACGAGATCGAGTTCTACAAGAGCCTCACCTCCGTGAAAGAACCATACTGACTAGGGACCGAGAGGTTAAGCGAACGCAGCAACGCTGCTTCCCATTAGTGGAAGTTCGCTGGAATACTAACCAAGGACCTAGAGTCACTTGGGAGCGCGAGAATCAGTCAATTAGGAAGTATCCCCACTTCATGGCTCGATTGTTCATGCCCACTCCTTGCCTAAATTCAAAATTTCGGGACGAAATTCCCTCTAACGGGGGGATGATGTGACAACCGTCAATTTTCGGTCAAGTCAAAGTCAACAAGTCAAACCGGTCAACTCAATTTGCCCATGGGTACTAGAGTTTACGTTATGTAATTTCTAAACAACTCGCTATTCTAATGAGAGATCATAAATCGAAAAGTGCGTACATCTAGATATCCTTAACCTAAAACTGTGGTACGTGGCGAGCCAAACCGATAAAACAATGTTGCATACTCATCGGGAGTATGCAAGATCCTTAAACAAGACTTAACGGGGTTTACGGACCTTGCATTGCGAAGCTGGACACTCACATTCGTCACACACGAAACCGCTCTCAATCGTTTTCACTCTATCCCTTCATATTGAGAATCTCTCCCAAATCTCTCCAAGAATGTGAAATCTCTCCCAAATATCTCTTTATATGAGAAATCTCTCCAAGAATGTCAAATCTCTCCAAGAATGTGAAATCTCTCCCAAATATCTCTTTGTATGAGAAATCTCTCCAAGAATGTAAAATCTCTCCCAAATCTCTCTAAGTATGTGAAATCTCTCCCAAATATCTCTTTGTATGAGAAATCTCTCCAAGAATGTCAAATCTCTCCCAAATCTCTCTAAGTATGTGAAATCTCTCCAAAATATCTCTTTGTATGAGAAATCTCTCCAAAAATGTCAAATCTCTCCCAAATCTCTTAAGTATGTGAAATCTCTCCCAAATATCTCTTTGTATGAGAAATCTCTCCAAGAATGTCAAATCTCTCCCAAATCTCTCTAAGTATGTGAAATCTCTCCCAAATATCTCTTTGTATGAGAAATCTCTCCAAGAATGTCAAATCTCTCCCAAATCTCTTTAAGTATGTGAAATCTCTCTCAAATATCTCTTTGTATGAGAAATCTCTCCAAGAATGTCAAATCTCTCGCAAATCTCTCTAAGTATGTGAAATCTCTCTCAAATATCTCTTTGTATGAGAAATCTCTCCAAGAATGTCAAATCTCTCCCAAATCTCTCTAAGTATGTGGAATCTCTCTCACGATCTCTCTCAACTTTCTATAATCACTCGGGGCATCCCGACCCTCGAATTTGGTGAAAACAGCCCAAAAACAGAAGTCTACGCGAAAAACGGACTTAAGGAGCCGAAACCCCTCTTAGAACCCGAAAGTCCTCTTAGGACCCAAACCCTTCTGAGCCGAAGGCTGCTGAACCGAACCTCACTCAAAGAACCGAACCCGAAGGCTCCTGGAACCGAACCTCGCACATCACCCGAACCCGAACGTTCGGTACATTTCGGGTCTGATCACCTTCGCTTCTGAGACCGAGCCTTCGCTTCTGAGACTACCGAGCCTTCACCTCTCGCTTCCTCGCCCCCCCCCCCCCCTTCGCTTCACGCCTAGCTGCATTAGGGACCGAACCTCGGCCTAGGACCGAGAGGTCTCACTGGAATGGCCTTTTTCTCCCGGTTTTCGACTAATTTTGCGTTTTAGGCCCGTTTTTAATTGTTTTAACACGGTATTTTCACCCAAAACTTTATTTTAACATATAAGACCCCTTAAGTAATGAATTATCATGTTTTGGGGATAAAACCTTATCCAAAAGAGAGTAGGTGAAGTACAAAGGTAGAATGTTGACTTTACCTTATTTTATGACGCAGGCAACCCCATACCCACTCCATACCTAACCCACACTCCTCCCCACCATACCTTGTCACTTCCTTGTACTTTTTACCCCTCTCACAAGTCATCCCCACATTTTTAGGGCTGGTCACTCAACCTCTCTCCTCATTTTCTTTCAATTAGTCTCATTTCACCAAAGATCCAACTCCAACTTTTCCCTCAAACTTTTCTCTCTAATTCAAGATCCCAAGGCTGATCATCAAGTGTTCTTCCACTCTTGGTAAGTATAATTCATCCTCCTTGTGATTATTGCACTTCATTCTACTCAAATCATTGATTGCTTACGCAAACTCCATAACTATGATGCTAGATTCTCGAAAATCTTCAAGGCATCTCCAAGTGTTCTTGAGTTAAACACTTCCATTCTTCAACAATCATCTACTGAAATCACTTAAGGTGAGTTCATACCCCTACATTTTCATGTTTTCTCAAGTTTTTAGGGGGAGAATACAAGTAAAACAACAAGAACAAAACTAAACTTTTCTAACAGCCGTCATCGGAAAAGTTGGACCCCATTCACAGACTGTTTTGGACAATTTAAACATTTTTGTTTACAAAACTATTTTAGGTGTAAGTAGTTCGAGTTCTTAGCTTTAAAATGACTACTTGCACATCTCCATACGATTTTGCTACAATTTATGGTGAGTTTTACAAAACTGCCTATCATCTCAAACACCAATCCGGACCAGTCTGTGATCATGGACTTGGTCACACAAGTTAGAGGTCCCTAAAAATTATGGAAAACTTTATGAACCAACTAGACTCATTTTCCAAACTCTCAGAAGTTACGGAACTTGATTTGGACATTTTATGATTTTTCTACAAATTTTCCAATAACAGCTACAGAAAATGTTATAAATAGAAAAACACTATAAATTTCATTTCACCTTGTAACATGTTGAGCAAGGTATATATCATTATGTGATTATATGTTATTTTAGTATGTGACATTTTTGTATTCATAACTAGATATACACCAGTTAACAAATGAATTTTCACTAGATAATACATAGAAATAACCAAGTGTTATAATTAAAGTACACCCATTACATACAAATGTGTTATTAAACTATGTCAAGTATAGTTTATGTACTTTACTATTTCTACCCTTGTGTTGATAAACTATAATAGGTATAGTTTATGATACTTTACAAAATACAAATATATTTTCAGAAGGGTACATTTATACAAAAGGGAACTTTCATTACGTTAAGTGTAAATTCATTACAAAAGCGTTTTCATAAAAGAGTTTTTATACATTACAAACGTTTTGGGATAAACTATAATAGGTATGGTTTATGTTTCCATTAACACAACGAACACATTTCGAAAGGTTTTATTCCCACAGGAAAAGGCTTTACACTTATGCACACCACACGTAAACTTGTTAACCTAAATTGTGAGACATTCTCTTCCGTACGTCCGAGTGCGGAATCTAATTCCTGCTAGTTATAATCAGAGTCTCCTGGAGGGAGAACGTGATAGTTGTGTATAGATCTATATTGGGTTTGACACCCCACACCTCGCTGCTAGCTACAGCCGGACCTGCAGGTCTGCGGGTGACAAGTGTCATTTCAGTTTCGCGACGCCTGAGAAACGTCGTGGCAGGTGTTTTCAGTCATTAGTATGATTATAGCGGCTCACATAGGGATCTAACAACATAAGTTTACAGGGTTTTGCATAAATCAAAAGGGGTTTTATGTCAATTTAAAATCACTTTTTATATCAATAATTACAGATATCATGGTATATTTTCAGTCTTGGTATTTAAGACCACACATCATTCATTACGGGATTTTTCTCAAATCTGAAAGGGGTTTTATGCCAATTTAAAACCACAATTATAGCTTTAAGTATGACAAAATACTTGTTCATTTCGGTCCTGGTATTTAGGACTACATGACTTTTATAAGGAAAATATTGGATTTTTCTTGGTGACATACATCTTCTTACAAAGATCGATATTCAAACTCTTACTGTCAAAAGCTTATGAACTCACCAACCTTTGTGTTGACACTTTTTCAAAACTACTTGTATTCTCGGGAATTCAGTGAAACAGGAAATCAACGACGTTTTGAGGATGGGACGATAAATCGTCAAACAGTTCATTTTGTATCATAATGTAATTGATTCGAATCATGTAAACATATACCTTGGTGTAACTTTTTCAATTATATTTATGATGGTTGTATTTACTTTGAGCACTATTATACTCGTTGTTGTGATACTCTACATGAAGTCCTCCACCCCCGGACGTTTCCACCATCCTTGGTTTGGGGGTGTGACACATGGTAATGCTGGCATGATGGCTGTTGTTATAAGAAAACTCAGCTAATGGGAGATAGGAGTTCCAACTCCTATCGAAATCAATGATGCAAGAACACAACATATCCACTAGCATCTCAATAGTCTGCTTGCTCTGCCTATTAGTTTGTGGATGACAGACAATACTGAAATGCAGCTGGGTGCCCAACTCTTCGTGAAACCTCTTCCAGATTCTAAAAGTAAAACAAATATACCGGTTTGACACAATCGAAGTTGCCACCCAATGTCGAACCACTACCTCTCAGACATAAATCTCAGCTAATTTCTCTGCAGAGGAGCCTTCACCTATGGCTTGGAAGTGAGCACTCTTCATCAAATGATCCACTATCACCCAGATAGCATCAAAACCCCTCGTGGTCTTCGACATTTTTGTAATAAAATCCATTGTGATCTACTCCCACCTCCACAGTGGAACCTCCTAGAGCTGCAATTTTCCGTGAGGGCGCTGATGCTCAGCTTTGACCTTCCAGCATTTCAAACATCACTCTACAAACCATGCCACATCCCTCTTCATACACGGCCACCAGTAACTATGCTTCAGGTCGAGATACATCTTGGTAGCCTCTGGATGAATGGAAAATCTCGACTTATGGGCCTCCTCCATTAATACCCCTCGATCTCCACCTACATAAGGCACCCAAACCCGCCCGTAAAGAGTTAAAAGCGCCTAATGTCGATATCAAATGCCGAAATCTGATCGATCACTTGCTTACTTTTTCGATTTTCTTCCTTTATGGCCTTCGACTATGCTTCTTTGATCGTTTTGAAAATTGGGGTCATCACATTCATCCTCATACACACATCCTGAATTGGGGTACTAAGAGCCCTCCGGATCAAGGCATCGGTTACCATATTGGCCTTTCCTAGGTGTTATAGAATCTCACAGTCATAATCTTTCACTACATCCAACCACCTTCTATGCCTTATGTTCAGGTTAGGCTGATCCATAAGATATCTCAGACTCTTATGGTTTGTGTAGATGGTACATTGAGCACCATAAAGATAGTGGCGCTAAATCTTGAGAGAGAAAACCACCACCCCTAACTCCAAATCATGAGTGGAATACTTTGCTTCATGAGGCTTCAGCTGCCTCGAAGCGTATGCAATCACATGCCCCCTCTGCATCAACACAAACACCCAACCTTGCAATGGATGCATCGCAGTAGACCACAAAATCCTCAACTCCCCCAGCGAGGACAAGAATTGGTGCCTCACACAGTCTTTGGCGAAGAGTCTCGAATGATGCTTGATGCTTAGGCCCCCAACTGAACACAACATCCTTCCTCATCAACTTAGTGAGAGGAACGGAAATCTTGGAGATGTTTCGAATGAATCTCTGCTAATATCCTGCAAAACCGAGGAAGCTCTAAATCTCAGATGGAGACTTTGGTACTTCCCACCGCATCACCTCCTCCATCTTGGCTGGGTCGACCAAGATACCATTTTGGTTGACAAGATGTCCCAGAAACTGAACCTATCGCAATCAGAAGTCATACTTGGAGAACTTGGCATAAAGCCTCTCCATCCTCAAAACTTCAAGAATCTCATGCAAATGCTCATCGTGCTTTTCTATGGTCTTCGAATAGACCAGAATGTCATCGATGAAGACGATCACCGATCGATCCAATATGGTCCTGCACACCCGGTTCATGAGATCCATGAACGTCGCCGATGCATTGGTGAGTCCAAAAGGCATCACCACAAAATCATAATGTCCATAACGAGTTCGGAAGGCTGTCTTCTGAATATCCTTCTCTCGCACCCTCATCTGATGGTAACCAGACCTCAAATCGACCTTGGAAAACCAAGATGCCCCCTGCAAACTGATCAAAAAGATCATCAATCATTGGAAATGGATAACGGTTCTTCACCATCAACTTGTTCAACTCCCAGTAATGAATGCAAATCCGGTGTGAACCATCATTTTTCTTGAAAAAATGATTGGTGCTCCCCATGGAGAACTTCTCGGGCGAATAAACTCCTTTCCTAGTACCTCCTGAAGCTGAGTGGATAACTCCTGCAGCTCAGCAGGTGCAAGAAGATACGGTGCCTTGGCAATTGGCGTCGCACCTAGGATCAGATCGATCCGGAACTCCACTTGCCTCTTAGGAGGCGCACCAGAAAATTCCTTAGGGAAAACATCGAGGAACTCACGCACAACAGAAATATCAAGAATAGAAACTGATCTCTTCTCATCAACCCGGGTATCCACTACATATGCCAGATAACCCATACACCTATGCTGTAAACTCTGCCTCGCCCTAGCGGATGAACAGAAAGTTGATCCTGGTCTAGTTCCCTCACCGTAAATGGTCAGAACTCCCCCACTAGGATCTTGAACCGTCACCATCTGCCACACACAGTCAATCAAAGCCCCAAATCGGCTCTACCAATCCATACCCACGATCACACATACATCTCCTATCGTAATACGGATAAGATCTAACGGATATCCAACACCAAAAATCTCTAACACACAACCCCGATAGATGTCAGTAGCGGATAGAGAACACTCATCATGTATAGAGACTCTCAATGGCCTTCTCAAGGCCTCCCACAGAATACTAAAACCACAACAAAAAGATGATGACACAAAAGACCGAATCGCACCCGAGTCAAATAGCACAAGCACATGTATAGAATTCACAACGAAAGTACCTACATGAACAATAACATAAGCAACATAAATAAATCAACAAAATAATAAAGAACATAAGCTAGCCATGACGTCTGGAGATGCTCGAGCCTCCTCTATTGTCAACTAAAATGTTATCCCTCGAGCCCTCAGAGTCTCGGCCTTCCCCTGCCAGCTATCAGTAATACATAGGGTCGCAGGGGCCGAATTTTGAACTGCCCTAGATGTAAGCTGAGGACACTCGACCCTCAAATGACCCGTCTGGTTTCAATTGAAGGTAACTCGAAATCCCTTGAGGTAATCCTTAGACAAATGTCCCTCCTTGACACACATGTAGCAAATATTCCTTGACTGACAGGTCCCTCATGCCCTTTGCCGTATTTACTGCAAATGTGGCCCTTCTGGCCTCCAACTCTCGATTCAGTAGGCTTGGGCCGCTTAGTCAACGGATGCGAGTACACTAGTCTCCTATCTCTCACCTGGATCTTCCTCTCCTATCTAGCATGTGTCTCCAACTTAATCTCTCTCCTACTGGCATTGGTATGTAGTTCAAACAATGTCCGATACAAAGTGTTCGCCATGAACTCATGGATATCCCTCCTCAGAATACTCAGATACCGGCTCACACGTGCCTGCTTAGTCGACATGCTCAAGGCATAATAGGGCCCTCTCATGAAACATTCTGGTGATCTCAGTTATCGTTTATGTCTTATTCTTGAGAGACAAGAACTCCTTGGCCAACCTATCCCCCCTCTCTCTCAACCACTGGCACAAACTCATCTCTAAACATCTTAGTAAATCTCTCCTAGGTCTCCACAGAACGCTCTACAAGAGAATAATCAGCTATCACAAACTTCCACCAATCCTTCGCTCCCAAGCGAAGCAGATTCAGTGCAAAATGAACCCTTAGATTCTCCAGACAAAAGTAAGTGTAAAAACAACCCTCGACATCAGAAATCCATCTCATCACAGTAATCAGATCCTAGGTCCCATCAAACTCAGGTGGCTTCATGTTGTTGAACTCCTGGTACCACAACGAATCACCCCCCTGCGGTATCACAACAATAATAGTTGTGGTGGCTGGGGCAACAACTGATGGGTTTTGGTTATAAGACATCCTATGTGCTCATACAAACCCTAATGCTTGGATCTAGGTTTCTCTATTGTACATGCTTTGAATCCAAGACTATAAACCCTAATTCTAGCATATGGAAATCAATATTAACATATAATTATGTTTAAGATATTACCTTGATTGTTATGCAACAATAACAATCCCAATTCCTCCTTTGAATTGACTTTGGAAGGCTTAGAGTCACAAGTGTCACTCCTCTAATGGTTCACAAACACCATAAGCAAGAGGATGAAGAGGAAAGAGGATGGAGGCTGCCAAAACCATGTGAAAACCCTAGAAGATTGCTTGTCCACGTTTTTGAGCCTTAAGGGTTCTATATATAGTGAAGCTATTAGGGTTATCTAACAAGGAAACCCTAATTTGGTTGCTTAAGCCCTAAGCAACCCATAGACTCCTTTAATCAAGCCCTTGGATGATTTCCTTATGGGATTCCCATAAGAATTCGTCCACCTCTTGATTTAAGACAATCCATGGCCCAAATTGCAATTATCTTATAATTACAATTCCAGTCCCTTAAGTTTAATTAATCTCTTTTAGTCACAAAACTAATTACCAATTAATTATTGACTAATATTAATTAAATAATATGATTTCTCCTTTAATATATTATTCCCATAATATATTAATAAATCATATTTAATCCTTTCTCTCCATAATTCATCCTATCAAGTTGCTTTGGTGAAGGCAACCCAAAAGGACCATGCACCATCGGGTCAAGTACATACCAAAATAGTTATGGACTTAGACACTAATCCAATAGTCTCCCACTTGGATAAGTCTAATAACTATTCTGCGTATGACTTCAGATCCTGATCTTCAATCGTAGCTTTCCAAAGCCGCTGTCAACTCTGATCATATCAAATACGTGTGTCCTTAGATAAGGGATCATATATTCCTTCATTCTAGATATCATATGAGACATGATTTCAAATCATTCTCTTTGTACTACTTCTCGATTTTTGATTTATGACGACTGACTAATTGAACAAATCAAATTAGCCCTAGCCCGGCCGAGCATTTATGTTTGTCATCACTAAACCACCGAGGGGCCCACAGATATCGCTTTTATCCTACTTTGAATAAAAGGAATGGATAAACTTTGATACAATGCTCGCTTGCACTCACGCACCGAATCACACACAACAATATGTTTTATAACACCAAGTTACTAGTGCGTTTACATATTATCAATGTGCAACCGATTCGCAAGATACAACTCACACATCTCGTTTTCAAGAATATAAGATGTTATCGTCTCACCAATCACTCGTGATACAATTCAAAGAGTGATCCAAGTGAGCGTGGGTTTAATCCAATGCTCAAATCATATTCATAAGCACTCATGAACGTTGCAGCAAACATTTGCTTATGTCTAATGCTCTTTAGACAATCCACACACCAATTCATGACAGTCTTCATTCATATCTACTTCCAACATATGAACAACTGTGGCCCGTTCGAATAATTCGATTATTCTTAATAAACTCAATTATTCTGGAAGTCAAAACATGCAAATGTGAAACACAAGAATAATACTAATCCCATATAGCCTCAAACCTTTGAGTATAAATAAAACGCCTTTTATTTATCACCATATTGATTACTCATTATTTGTCATTTCGGGTAATCAACTTTTTACTTGAATTCCAACACTTGTCCCATGCTCCTAGCATGCACACAATGTTTACCTATGGTTCTTACTTTGTGAAATAGATCACATTGAACACATTTCCAATCCTTCACATTTCACAACTCCAAATCTATTTTTCATAAGTTAAAGAATATCAAATTCTTGTTACTTATAGAATATGCTATCCTTTTGTAATTTCACTGCACCAAAGTCACAAAGACTATTGCCAATGATGTTACAAAGTCCTCTATCGGAGATTGTTACAAGACAATTCCTTAGATATGATGTCTCTCACTCAAAGTACATTCCTTTGAACATCCTTTTGCATAAAAGTTCCTAATCTAGTCATAGATTTTCAATATTCAATTCCCAATATGGACACGCTTCCATATTTTCCATATGACAACTTATTCTTCATAGAATCTTATCTATTCCTAATAATGTCGATATGGTCCATCCAATATGAAAACATTTCCATATCTTCCAATACTATACTTCCAACTACTCACAAGCAACCAATCCTCGTCGAACTTGGATTGTCCTTTGATAGTTGTTTAATTATTTTAGTCAAAACCAATTCTTTTCCTTTTTCCCTCTAAATGCGCTAGAACACACTATGTACCCATGACTAAATTTATTAACATTTCTCAACCTAATCCTTTAGATTTGAAATGAAGCATAATATTCTCTCCCTTAATTATAGCAAAACAACTTTACAACCCTTACGACTTTGCAAGGTATAACTCTTGTTTTCTATAATTAATAATGCCAACTTTGAAATACGTGCCTTAATAATCATACAATCATAACATTTATGCTCCCACTATCATGATGATTATTATAAAACATAACACTTATGCTCCCACTAGCTTCGACATGTATTCACAAACATCTCAACTTCCAAAAAGACAATACTTATTGAATTTCTTAAGTTCATGTTTCTAATACTTTGTGCTTTGATAATCTTTTATCAAGGCTTTTTGAACTTATACACCTTTGCCTTCGATAGTTCATATGTGTGTCTAAACAACTAAGACTAATTGCCAAACCTCATAATTCAAATTATGGAAAGGGATACCGTAACCATAATTGAATTTGAGAATGCAATTTTACAATCACTATCTTCTTAAAATTTTTCTTAGTGAAAGCATTTCCTCACAATCATTTTCATGAAGGAGGAAATCTTATGACACTTAAATTTAAATGGCGTATGTGTTCCTATCCATGTGAATTTGTTAAAACCAAAGTTTACGACAAATTCAAACTCATATGGACCGAACTTTCTTAATCTTGATTTCTTGCCTTATGGTAGCATAGCTGCCCACCACGTCTTCCAAGTAGTTAAGCAGCTCACCCTTTCCTATCAATGTACCTTTCATTGATTAAGGTGCTTTGCCTTTTATGCGTTCAAAATGAGAACTCATAGAACTCACATGCATAATTAACTCATCACGATAGGTTGTAAACCTCAACTCATGTGCTAGTGATGATCGATAAGGTTTATTTGATTTGTTCTTGAAACTTTTCAAGACTATAAAGACTCCCACTGACTCCTTGACATATATGATTCTCTTGTCAAAACATTTCTTGACAAACAAATATTCAAGAGTTAGTGTAGCTTTTATCAAAACAAAACACTTCATAATTTTGGTCTTAGTTGGTCTTTGTCTTATCCAAGACATCACAACTTTCCACAATTGATGAATGTTATAAACCTTCTTAATACTATTCACTCAATGTCACAATCTTAACTTTAAGACTTGTTTTGGAATGAAGTATGATTGACTTATTGATTTAACCATTTCTTCAATTCTTGATTCCTCTTCTTAGACATACAATTGTACTAAGACTCATTTAGAGGATCAATTGAGATATGGTTCTTAATCATTAAGACCTATCATAAAGCATAAAAGGTACTCTCCCATCTTCTTAGAATGGAGAAACTTGTATCTTTCTTCCTACTCGATTCTTCTTATTCGTTCTGCTATTGATCTAAACCCTTTAATCAATTCAGAATTACACTTAATCTTATAAGTATAATCATATTTACTAAACCTTTAGTACATCATGACGAATATTTCGTTACTCTTATGGTGGACTTTGATCAACACGCAACTTTGTGTACTTGATCTCCTAGTCCTTCACTTGACACTTTGTCAATGAATTAGTTTAATTTCCAAATACGAAATTTCTCATTCATCGTGCATCCACGTTGCATGATTCCAAGTTTCTGTCCAATTGAAACTTGGGCGATGAGAAACTCTCCCTATTTGGTAAATTCTCGACTTTCCATAACATAATAAGAACCAAATCCATTACTGCTAATAATAGAAACATTTTAACATCAATTTTTCATACACGCCATTGTAAGGATAAATAAATAAAATTTAAAATCAAAATTTATTTTATTGCGGAAATTTTTTTCCTTACAATGCAACTCATTGAAAACTTATGCTAATACATCTTTCTTAGCAATCTAATTCTAACTCTAAGTAGTAGCTCAAGAATCTAATCTTCGAGAAACGCAATCGAAATCCATTCCTTCACGGTTAGATTCTGCTCACTTCTTCCCTTAAGCTTCCTTTCTTTTCTTCGATCCATCAATTGTAATCTTATCACATTATCTATTGAGAATCTAGAATAGAAGCTTAAAAGAGTTAGTTAATGGATTTTACCTATATTAGAGCCATACGTTTCGACTCTCCCATCTCTTAGATCTCTTAGGTAAATGGGGCAGCTTCGTCTCCAATGCCCCTTCTCTTGGCAATAAAAGCAAATCGACTCTTTTGGAACAGGACATGGAACTACTTCAGACATCGCCTTTCTCTTATGATCAACCTTTTCAATCATAGCATGTCTTTCATTGCCATTGTCTATATCCATAGAGGTCTCGAATGTAGATTCACCAATCAACTTTGCTTTTCTATTGCGCCAAATCATTGCTGATTCAGCAGCAATAAGCATATAGGTGAGATCTATAAGGTTCACGTCGTAGTTCATCATATAGTACTCTCTTACGAACTCACTATATGATTTAGGAAGTGACTGAAGAACCCAATCAACAGCCATTTCCTCACAGACAACAGATCCCAACATTCTTAACCTATCAATGTGTGACTTCATCCCTAGGACGTGTGCACACACCGGCTTTCCTTCTTTATGTGTACTTACCAAAAGGGCTTGAGTGATCTTGAACTTTTCAAGCCTTTGAACTTGTGGGTTAGGGAGAATAATAGGAGGAGGTAGAGGAAGTAAAGCATGATTTCTTGTTCCTCGATCGAATCGTGGAATGTCATCTTCATGTGGAATGTTTGTTCCACGGGATTGGAGAAGACCATAGTTGTCGAACTTTGACATCTACAAAACGGGAGAAAAACGAATTCAAGTTAGTTGATAGATTGAGTCCTTAGTAAATCACCCAAATGAAATACTAAGGCTAGGACCCAACACAATATTCTACAACTCGGGAGAGGGATGCCGTAACCCTAATTGCAGAATATTTGAAGGTAAGTGAATGACGATTCACTAATTTCCACCATGAAAAACGAAAAAAAAAATAAGTTTTAAATCTATGAAAACTCCTAGATCCTTTGAGATTCATTGAACTTTCAATGGCATGTTTAAATCTCGATATGCCCCTCTAGTTTGTGACTGGGATGCCGAGGATCACAAAGCGGGTGTGAATAACCATGCAAACTTACATGGTGCCCTCACATGTTACAGTCACCTATTCGATGTGCCGGTAAACCACACACGCTCCACCGAACTATGACAAACATTGAGTCACCCTTTGCTACCTTTGCTTAGAACCATTTAGTGTGTCGGTTAACCACACACGCTCCACTAACGTCTTCGCAAGGGCACAAAGTGTAATTTCATGGAATTGCATCAATTCACTTTTGCCTAAGTAACTAAAATTGGGAATTTTATGAAAACATTTAGTTACTTTTATACTTCATTATACTTATAATGGAAGGTTTTTTCCTATCCTACCCGTTCGGCTAACGACCCTCCACTAGTCAAGAGTGCGGTGGGTAAGAGTGGATACCCATTCAATCGCCATTTTATAGGCAATTTCTTTAAACACCCCTTATAGACCAGCTTTGTGAATGAGCCCTACTAACGGTAAGACTGACTTTTACTCATACATATATATATATATATATATATATATATATATATATATATATATATATATATATATATAATGTTATACCTTTAATGTTATATATAGTATAGGGTGTATTTTATACTTTTAAAATACTAGGTGGTCTAATTTAACAATTATACTTTTAATTCAATTAAATTGTAAACCTAAACTTTTATGGATTTATTAAACTTCTTTTAATTATACACCTTAATTAATTAATAAAACCATACGGTTGTAGATTTGAACTTTTTCAAAACAATACTAGAGTTTTAGAATTTAACATTCCTAATTAAACTTTTAATCAACTTTTAAATTCCAAAACTTGAGGGCAAGTTTTGAAACATTTCAACACATTAGGGTTTAGAATTTAAATATACATCAAAATTAAACCATTTAATCAAAATTTAAATTCCAAAACTTGAGGGCAAGTTTTGAAACCTTTTTTCAAAACATTAGAGTTTTAACTATTTAAATTTCAAAACAACAAAACTTTTGGGTTCAAATTTAAACTATAAAACCTAAAGGGCAAAATATGAAACTTTTCATAACAACAAGGATCAAATAACAAATAATTCAAATTAACATTTAATCACATAATTATCCATATTTGATTTATTTAATGATTTCTTGCAAAACAATTTATCAATTTAATCAAAATAATTTAAACAATTATCACATAAGGAAACAATTATCTTATTAATTGATAAATATCTTCAATTAGATCAAAAATATAGTCAAATATATCATATAATCGGATTAATATTGATCTAACATGATAAGGTAACCATCCATAATCAAAAACAGCAAGAAATCCCGAATATACCTCTGTCTGACGCACCGACTTGCCGAGTCATCCTCTGGAACTCGCCGAGTAGGGGCAACTCGCCGAGTCCACAGTGGGACTTGCCGAGTGCATCAAGCAGAACACCAAAAATCGAATTTTTCAAACATATCAAGCATCAATATAATAGAAACCAATCATTGCTCTGATACCACTGATGGGTTTTGGTTATAAGACATCCTATGTGCTCATACAAACCCTAATGCATGGATCTAGGTTTCTCTATTGTACATGCTTTGAATCCAAGACTATAAACCCTAATTCTAGCATATGGAAATCAATATTAACATATAATTAGGTTTAAGATATTACCTTGATTGTTATGTAGCAATAACAATCCCAATTCTTCCTTTGAATTGACTTTGGAAGGCTTAGAGTCACAAGTGTCACTCCTCTAATGGTTCACAAACACCATAAGCAAGAGGATGAAGAGGAGAGAGGATGGAGGCTGCCAAAACCATGTGAAAACCCTAGAAGGTTGCTTGTCCACGTTTTTGAGCCTTAAGGGTTTTATATATAGTGAGGCTATTAGGGTTATCTAACAAGGAAACCCTAATTTGGTTGCTTAAGCCCTAAGCAACCCATAGACTCCTTTAATCAAGCCCTTGGATGATTTCCTTATGGGCTTCCCATAAGAATTCGTCCACCTCTTGATTTAAGACAATCCATGGCCCAAATTGCAATTATCTTATAATTACAATTCCAGTCCCTTAAGTTTAATTAATCTCTTTTAGTCACAAAACTAATTACCAATTAATTATTGACTAATATTAATTAAACAATATGATTTCTCCTTTAATATATTATCCGCATAATATATTAATAAATCATATTTAATCCTTTCTCTCCATAATTCATCCTATCAAGTTGCTTTGGTGAAGGCAACCCAAAAGGACCATGCACCATCGGGTCAAGTACATACCAAAATAGTTATGGACTTAGACACTAATCCAACAACAACAATCTTAGTGACAGCGGCATAACACTCGTCAAAACTCTTAATCAGCGTGGTCTTGATAGACACAAACATCTTTGGTATAGCCTCGCTGATCGTTGCGGCCACCTCAGTGGCAAAAATCCTATAGATCTCATCATCACTGACACTCGTCCTCTCGGGGTCGTTGAAGCCTTAACCTCAGGTACCCACCATACTGAAATACACAAGAAAACCATCAGAATCAGGCTAAAGTGCATACAAAAACAACCACACACTCCTGCAAGCTCCTTAGTTCCACAAGTCATCCTCTCAAGACCCTAAGTTATAAGGACTTTAATTCTCAAAATTAGGTATACCCTCGCCCTGTTGGTTCCTCAAAACCACTACTAAGCATCTAAACACTCATTCTAGACTACTCCCCAGCACTGCTCCGCCTCACAAGATTTCTATTGTCCTCGCCATATGCCTTGCACAGACCAATCGTACACATTACGAGACTCGATAGACATTGGAATAAATGATTCTACATCAAATCCACAACCAAAAACAGAATAAGAAGAAAGGCTAAATCATGCATTCTAAGGCTATAAAATCATAACTATGTACAATTATACAACATACACCAAGTAAATAGCAATGACTGATTCAATCTCATAAGAACAGACTCCTAGGCTAAAGACATCACAAATCAGGATATCATACCACACCATTCCTGTAGGATCCTTAGCCTACCACTAACTAGAATGCAGTTCTATCATCTCATTAAATATCAGCTCTACATTACTCATAATATGAATTGAGATATTTTGGGAAACTAACGCTCGAGCTCTAGCTGATTGTACACATTGCTTCACTAGGTTTTTCTCGTGTAAAAATCTTCATTTCTTCGAAAAGTTTTTATGAAAATCTTTAGATCCTTAGTTTGAGTTTGGAATTCCCCTAGAGTTAATCCAAATCCCTCAAACTAAGGCTCTGATACCAAATTATAATACCTCAAATTTCGAACCAAAATTTTCATTTTTAAATTGCCCAAAATATTGTTCATAAACCAAATCATTAGAAAATCACAAGTATCAATTACAAATATGTAGTGACCAGATTATGATGACATGTGTGGAATAGTAAATATCAAGTGAATCAATCAATCATGAAGAACACAAAGAGTACATAAATTTTGTTTAAGCTCTCATTAGTTCTAGTAAACTATTACAAAGTGGGTCTTGCAATAATTCTCTCACTAGTCTAAAGTCTCCAAAATGGGTCTTAGTTAAAATGAGAGCCACTCACTTCCTATTTATAGGAAAGGCTAAACCTATTACACATCACAAGAGGGTAAGCCACATCCGAATAGACCTTTGCACCTTAACATTCTCTCCCTCAAAGTTAGGATTAGATGTCTCGACTTCAATTTCCAAATGAACTCCAAGTGATCAAGACCAACTCCCCCTCAAAGTAACATTAGTCTTCGAATCCACTTTGAAAAGAAATACCCGAGAAGCTTTGAATACCCATTTCTACATTCTCCTCCTTATTAACAAATGATTATAAAACCTACAAAGGATAAGAAGTGCTCGAAGAATAAACGTGACAAAACTCCCCCTCGACGTGTGACAAAAATGCAACCACAAATATCTTGCACGAAAAACAATCACAAAAAGCCGTGAAAATTTTCCAAATTTTGTGAAAATTTCGACTTTTGGGTGAGGGTTGGAAGAAATTCGAAAACTGGGTAAAAACTGTCATTTACACAATTCTGTAGGGACTCGTTGCGCCAAAACAGCTTCAAATGCGAAACTTTACCCCAAATGCGCGAATAAGCATAAAGTGACAATTCACATAAGCTTTAGGGACTTAATCTGAAAATTCTTCCCACTTCAAAGAATTTTACCCCCAAGTCAAAACTAGGTAAATTTTGCCAAAACGCTGAAACTAGAAAGACTCGAATCGAAATATTCAAGTGTTCTTCCCCAATTCTGTTTCCAGTTGCGAACAAGGAAGAAGCATCAATCTCAAATTTGATTTCTACTCTAAGCAAGGAACTTTCAACCCCAAGGCGTTCGACCCCAAGACTCCATCTGCTTTTGACTCACAAGCAACATGGTTTTCGATTATCAAACCCAAAATGAGTTCGGCTCGTACTCAACAACTATCATTGTTGAAATCAACTTCAACTCCAAGTAATGACTTTCGATGCTTCATTGACTCGAACCAAGTACATCACCATCAGTTCGACTCGGAAACAACAATCAATTCCAAGACTTTTTCTGTTCGACTCCTAAAATTTGCAAATTCGACTCCAGTTGTATCTTCCTTGTAAACTTGAATGAACATACTTACATCACCGAAATCGACTCCACATCATACCAGTCAAAATTGATTTCGTGTTCAACATAAGCTTTTTGACTTCAAACAACAAACAGTTTTGACTCAATCCATTATAAAGGAAAATGCAAACTCTTGATTCGAATTGTGTTCTTCTCCAATTCGGTCCAGACTACACGAAGTCTCAATGGGCAAACAGTACGTCTTGTGGGTTATCAACAACCCTAGATACTACCCAAAGTCTCAGTCACACATAAACAATATAACACAATAATAACAGGTAGACCTAGCTGATCATCATAGATACAACTATTCTACCACACAAGTAAGAATAAGTAAGGAGACCCACCTGATATTGACGACAAATAAATCTCACTCGAAATGTCGGAACTTGACTCCTCCTAATAACACAACAAGTAACCCTAGTCAATTAAGGTTATAACCCGAATCATATGTCTAATCCCACAACTATGCCCATGAAGGGCAAAAAGACCATTTTGCCATTCCATGGTCCAAAACACTAAATCTTTTAACCAAAGTCAAAAGTTAGCAAAAGTCGATAAGTCCACACTCTCGTCCGTACGCAGGGCGTACACCTTCCTATGTGGGGCATATAGCTCGAGTCAACAATCAATGGGGACGGACCTGGTTACACAGGGCTTAGCCAGGACTACGCCCGACGTACTCTACTTGGTCCATACTTAACAACTTTAATGTCTTAATCCTTTAAGACGCTTGTCCCAACTTCATATATGACCATTATAGAATGTCTTAACCCATAAATTCACCGACTTTAAGCCTTTACATGGCTAGATAGGGCACAATACATAAAAATCTAACTTATACAACACTCTAAGTTACTTAACTCATGCATGGGCCAAGGGAAACGATCAAGCAACCATTTTTATAAATTTAAGCACTCTAATACATCTAAAAGGAAAACCAATATGCTCTGGAGTACTCCATACTCACAAATGTCCAAGCTTTGGGACAAAAAGCTCATAAAAACCCATCTAATGATATCTAGAAAGAACATCAACAATGCATGGACTTTATACCTTCAAAAGATGCACAAGATGAAGGAGTTTCAGGATCCATAAGCTTGCAAGCAACACCACCTTCTTCAAGGACCTTCTTCCTTAACAAGAATGCACAAAATCACCAAAAAAGACTCCAAGATTCTCACTCTCAAGGATAGGGTTCGATATCTAGGGCTTAAAGGGAATGGAGGCTGATAAGAAATGTCCAAGGGAGGCATAAGGTGGATTAAATAGGAAGCAAACCCCTAAATTTAGGGTTTAGAGCCCGAGCTAGTACGCCCGCGTATCACATGTACGCCCAACGTACTAGCATAAGCTCCGCGTTCCAGGTCTCGATTGTGTATGTTGCGCATACCTTACGTACGCCCATCGTACGGGCCGAAGTGCAAGGCTTTTGACATAAAGGACCAAATATGCAAACTTTAACTAAGTCAAGGATAAAAGCGAAAATACCTGAAAACTGAATGTTACACCACCACTACTACCATCGTCACCATCACCACCACCTCTACCACAACCGCCATCACCTCTGCCATCGATCACCACCACCACCACTACCTCCACTATCACCACCTCTGCCACCACCAACACCACCTACGCCACCACCAACACCAACAACACCATCGACACTACCACCTCCACCCCCACCAGCAGCCCGTAAACTTTAAAAAACAATCTTTTTTTATTTTTTTTTTATTTTTTTTTTTATTTTTTTATTTTTTTTATTGAAGATTGGAAATATAAAAAAGAAAACTTTTGATCTATATCTTATTTGGTAAAAAAAAATCAATTTTTTTTACATGTTCAAAAATAAAAACACATAACAGCTTGATTGTTTATATTACGAAGCGTTTTTTTTTTTTATTATTATTTTTATTTTATTCATTTTTAACTTTAAATTATCATCTCATGTAGTGACGAGCACCTTTAGATTTAGTTTGACTTTTGTAGACGATAACTGACTATTCAATAGTCAAAAGAGCGCTACAAATGGTTTTATTCGAAGGGTAAAAGAATCTGGTTACAATATCATAAATTAAAGGAAAACTATTGTTGCTAGAGATATCTTTTGGTAAAATCTCACTTAAAAATATTTTATTAAAAAATATACTACAAATTCTGATCCAAATATTTAAAATGCTATGTTTTGTTTTCAAATTCGTTTTGAATTCCTAAGTCTATCTTTTTTTAAGAATTAAATATAATATGTAGAGAGTCCATACCAAATTATATTGGACTTAACTGAATAACTATTTATTTGGTTTTTAAATGAATTATCCAGTCAAACATATTATTTTTTTATAAGATTTATTTGCTTAGAACAACAATACAAGAAAATATCACAAGTAACACTTATATAAAACAATAAATATGAACCAACAAATGTCCATATTTTCAGACTGTTTTACTTCATAGAAGTAATAAATGTTGATGAAAAAACATAATCCGTTAGTTATATTAATGGACAATATTAATAATCCAATATTTTTATCCACACTATTCGCTGACCCAACATTTGTAATCAATTTATAATATTTTTTAAAAAAAGAAAGAGAGTTAAATAGGCACAAGTGTCGAGATGGATTAGATTAAGGGTTTGATTAAAGCTAATATAATCGAGGGATCTATAAATACGGAAAACCCGATGCCATTCTCAACACAAACATCATCACATACAGCGAGAGGGCACTTCTTGCTTCTCTGTATCATATCACTCTCCTCCCAATTCCTTTTTTTCGCTTAATGCTTTTTCAATTAAGAAGAATATATCACAAGAACGACTAATCACCTTATGAAATAAACAAATCCCTTCAACCGTTTCCTCGATTTCCGTCGATTTTCAGGTATTTCTCTCTCCCTCTTTGGGCGTGTTCGCAAAATTCTTTGATCAATGTGTATGTCTGTGTGTATGCATCTGCATGTGTTCATCGATTTGAAGATTGTACGGTTACTTTCAAAATGTATGGAGTGTTTGTTCTTGATTCATACTTACCGCGTGGGGAAGGGGGAGTTTTTACGTGATTTTTAGGGAAAAATTTTCCATGGTTCCGTGTAGGAGACAAATTGGGATGGGGGTAGTAAGGTAATTTCACAGAGGGAACCCTTTTATTGACTGACATGCAAATTTCGCATTGATTTCAAAGCAGGGTTTTGCCGAATAATCGTGTGAGTGGTTTGCAGTTGTAGAATTCTATTTTAGGGATTGAAAAACAAGAATGCAGAAATTTTCTTGAACGTCTCTTTCCTTGATTTTTCCAATTTCTTTTCTTTTTTGTTCATCTAGTACGTAAGAAACTCTTTTTTGTGAGAATTTTCATCGAAGTTACTCAAGAACATACTTTACAAATTGAGATATGAATCCATGTTGATCAACCCATAAGTTTAATCTTTACATTTTTTAGCAGCATGTTATGTTTATAATCTTGCTTTACATGTGCAGTGAACATAGGATCATATGGATGAATTATATAAATAATAATAAATTATATGGCAGTCAAAAAGTTCTGTCTTTTAGAGTCTTCAAGAAAATCCCAAGAAAGTGCTTTAAACTTTTTCTTTACATCGGAATTAATACTGTTTCGATTTCTCAAAGCATGCCCAAATTCAACATCTTAGAAGCAAACTTGATGTCCACAAATTTTCTTGAAATCTGATCAAACTCATATGTTTCTTGATGCATGCAGGCTGATCTGTTCTTGTGTTCATTAGCAGCGTGAAAAAATGGCGACTGAAAATCCAGCTCAATGCCCACCCCCTATGAAGGCTACATCAGAAGGGGTCTTTCAAGGAAACAACCCCTTGGATTATGCTCTTCCTCTTGTAATTGTACAAATATGCCTTGTTCTTGTGCTCACTCGTGTTCTTGCCTATCTTCTTAAGCCATTAAGACAGCCTCGTGTCATTGCTGAAATCATTGTAAGTTTCTATTATCATAAATTCATAATCATCCAGCTGTTTTTATTTGGAATCCTTTGTTGTTTAAGCAAACAACCTCGTGCACAACTATTTAGCTTAGTCCTATTTTTGTGGAACGTGCCATTGATGATTGATTATTATATTGTTTTATCACGATCTTCGTGGAAAATCGTTTAAAAAAAAAGTAGGGGTTCTCCTTTGGGTTTGCTTACTTTTTACACGATCCCTTGATTAAAAAACAAACACCAATAATGCAACATAGGGAACAATAAAAGAAAAGAAACATGAAATCTATTGTATACTTTATTTCACAGTCAAAAGCACTTCCACATGGTCTATTGATGTTATTTCACTTCTTTTATTCATATAAAAAACGTTACATTTTGACTTTTAAAAGTTTCGGTAGGTGTACTAGTATTTTTTTAAGTGTCCAATACACACATTCAAAGAACCTATCACTTTCTTTCATAGTTGAAACTTGATACAACAAACTCATTTTTCGAAATATGCAATCATGTTTAGTGACCAAAATAAGCAGTAATTAATACTGTAGCCACTAGAGCAGTGACTATTGTAACTAGTAACCAGTTTCACGTTTTTTACCAATTTATGTTGATATTGTTTTGCAGGGTGGGGTTTTATTGGGTCCATCGGCTCTAGGGCGTAATACAGACTACCTTCATGCGGTTTTTCCTAAAAGGAGCTTACCAGTGTTGGACACATTGGCTAATTTAGGGCTTCTGTTCTTTCTCTTCCTCGTTGGACTTGAGCTCGACTTACAGTCACTTCGTCGGACCGGAAAGAAAGCTCTATGCATAGCTTTGGCCGGAATCACATTTCCGTTCGTCTTGGGAATCGGTGTTTCCTTTATCCTCCAAGACACTGTCGCCAAAGGCACAAGAGAAGCCCCGTTTATCGTTTTCATGGGTGTCGCGATGTCCATCACCGCTTTCCCTGTACTAGCGCGTATCCTAGCAGAACTCAAACTTTTGACCACCGACGTCGGTAAAATGGCCATGTCAGCAGCTGCGGTGAATGACGTGGCGGCTTGGATCCTACTCGCGCTTGCAGTCGCACTCTCGGGCAGCGGTCGGTCTCCCCTCGTTGCCCTCTGGGTGTTCTTGTGTGGGTCCGCATTCATCCTTCTGATGTCGTTTATGATCCCACCAATTTTCAAATGGATGTCGAGAAGATGCCCGGAAGGTGAACCGGTGGATGAGCTTTACGTTTGTGCAACTCTCGGTGTGGTTTTGGCTGCAGGGTTTGTGACGGATACTATCGGGATTCACGCGCTTTTTGGGGCTTTTGTGGTGGGCGTTTTGATTCCTAAAGAAGGCGCGTTTGCAGGGGCGTTAGTGGAAAAAGTTGAAGATCTTGTTTCGGGTCTGTTTTTACCGCTTTACTTTGTGTCGAGTGGGTTAAAGACGAATGTAGCCTCCATCAAAGGGCTTCAATCTTGGGGGCTACTTGTTTTGGTTATATGTACTGCTTGTTTTGGGAAGATTGCAGGAACTGTTGGTGTTTCTATGTGGTGTAAGGTCCCTTTTTCAGAGGCTCTTGCTCTTGGGCTTTTGATGAACACTAAAGGGTTGGTTGAACTCATTGTTCTCAACATCGGGAAAGATCGTGGGGTATGTATTTTTTTTCTCTTTCTTTTGTAAAATGTAATGTTTTTCTTGTGTTTTTGTTTCTTGATTTATATTTTTTTTTTCAGGTGCTTAATGATCAAACTTTTGCGATATTGGTTCTGATGGCGCTTGTGACGACATTTATCACGACGCCTTCGGTTATCGCGGTATATAAGCCTGCAAAAGCACCTACAAAATCGGAATACAAACAGAGGACAATTTACAGGAAAGGATTTGCCTCGAGTCAATTCCGTATGTTCTTCACATTCCATGGAATCAGAAACCTACCAACAATTGTCAATCTCATTGAAGCCTCACGTGGGACTGGAAAGAAGGAGACGCTTACAGTCCACGCGATGCACCTCATGGAGCTCACAGAGCGATCTTCTGCTATCCTCATGGTTCACAAAGCCAGGAGAAACGGACTCCCCTTCTGGAAGAAAGATCCCAATGTCGATTCCGACCAGATTGTGGTGGCTTTTGAAGCGTTTCAGCAACTCAGTAAAGTGTCAATCCGACCAACAACCGCCATTTCTGCTGTTTCAAGCATGCATGAAGATATCTGTAGTGGTGCAATGGCTAAGAAGGCAGCCATGATTGTTCTACCTTTTCATAAACACATGAGGATCGATGGTCAACTCGGTACAACTCGTGCAGAATACAGGTAGTTAAATTCGTCTTACTACAGATCCAATTAGCGATGGTTTTTTGACAGTCTTTAATTTTTTAATTTTTTTTTTAAAATAATTTCAGGCATGTTAATCGGATGGTTTTGGAGCATGCTCCATGTTCGGTGAGTATCTTGGTTGACCGTGGGTTTGGAGGGAACTCACATGTTTCTGCAAGTAACGTTGACTCGCAAGTGACTGTTTTGTTCTTCGGAGGTCATGATGACCATGAAGCTTTAGCTTATGGAGCTCGTATGGCGGAGCACCCAGGGATCAACCTGGTTGTGGTCCGGTTCATTCTGGATCGTGACATGGCCAATTCAGGCTCAGTGGGTGTTGATATCGATGAACCCACCACTATCGAGGCACGATCAATGGATGACGATGTGATTGCGGATTTCAAGGAGAAGGTTATGAAGAACACCACCATTAAGTATGAGGAGAGGGTGGTCGGAACTGCTTCAGGGGCAATCGAGGCGATTCGTGAACATAGCCGGTGCCACCTGATTCTGTGTGGGAGGATGCCGGAGGGTGAGCTGGTGGCGTCCATGAGGCAGAAGAGTGAGTGCCCGGAGATGGGACCAATCGGGAATTTGTTGATCTCGCCGGAGATGTTGTCTCCGGCGTCTGTGTTGGTGGTGCAGCAGTATCATACTCAGCTGTCGATGCACTCTCTGGCTTCTTTGAAGGAAGATGAAGTGACCACTGATCAAGGAGAATATGACTCTAATTAACTATAAGTTGCTGTGGATGATTCGGTCTGGACCGGGCTGGATCTCGTTAAGATAACTAGACCGGAGTTCTGGTTGCTTCACATTTCTAGACCGGACCGGTGGTGGTGATCTAGCGTTAGTGTATATGAGAGGAAAATAAAAAAAAAGGACGTACATGTGTAACAATGCACATTTATCGATTTCGTGGAATGTTTGGGTTTATGTAAATCTTTTTTTGTTTTTGTTTTTTCTGAATATTTCGAGTACTCTGTAATTATGCTCAAAAAGTTGTACATTATTATGTATGTGTTTTATCTCATGGAAGAAGCTCGAGAAAAGACAACTTTACATTTACATCTTTCTTGTTTATTCACTGGAAAAGTTATTCTGTTTGTTTTTTTTTTTTGTTTTTTTTTGTTTTTTTTTTTTGGTTTTCCGTAAAATCCATTTTTATTTATTTATTTATTTCTGGTTTATTTTAGAGAAATAGAGAAAAAATGATGTAAAAAAGGATTGCGTTATCTGAATATTTTAGGAAGAAAATATTAATTTAAATTTGTGAATTTTCTTTTTCTTGTAACTCAAATAATATGAAAGTTTTAAGCTTTATTCCATATTATTTTAAAATAATAAAGATAAATTAGAAGTATAAATAATAAATACCCCCTCCCCTTAATTTTAATTCCTTTGTTTTTACCTTTTTTTTTTCTTCAGGAATATAGTATACGTATGGTTGGATGGCATAGTGGAAAACTTTGACATTTTCTTGTGATTATAAGTTTTATAATGTTAATTATTTGAGGATAATAGGAATATTCCATGATCTTGGGTCAGCAAAACTTTGAATTGTTGGAATTAAAAGACTTACATTTTACGTACGTGGGGTTTAAAAATCAAATTTGGGAACTATTATACCACTTGTTTATGGTTTATAGCATGTGTGAAGTTCAATTATTGGAGTCGATAAGTTCTTTTATGTCAAAAAGTCAAACCTCACTTGGGAGTTAAATCTATAAATAAAAAATTTCAATTTTTTAAAACATTATAATAATGAATTATAATTGGCGTGCTCCCAAATAGGTGTACATGGAATAACACAATGTTTTAAAACCCGGGTTGACCCGGTCGGTTCAACCGGTTGGACCGTGACTCAGGTAGAAAACAGTCAATTAAGAACGGTTTTTTGTAAAAATACGCACCGGTTCGAACCGGCCGGGTTTCCCCTAAATCGTGGTCGAACCGTTTTATATTGAACTGGTTAAAACCGGATTGACCTGTTTTAATAGTGCTTGGATACAAGTAGCGAACAACAAAAATATGTTTTGTTTTGTTATTTGTACTCTATGTGTTTTTTTATTGTGTTTAGATTGATTTATACCATGTTTTCATATGTTTTTCAATTATTAAGGGTGCGTTTGGTTGTGGAAAATTTTTCAGTTTTCTAGGAAAATTTTCCAAGAAAAATGGAAATTTTGAAAACTTGTTTGGTTCGTTCACTTTTCCAAGGTTTTCTAAGAAAATGAAAATTTTCAATTTTCCAAATTGTATGTAAGTTAGAAAAGCGAGTTCTACAGTTTTCCAAAGTTTTCCAAATTTCTAAGGTGGAAAATGAAAACTTCACCGCTTCCAACCAAACGCATTTTTTAAAATTTTTATTGCAAACTAAAAATGAAAACTCAACTCTCTTTTCTGAAAACATTTTCTTAGAAAATGAAAACAGTTTTTCACAACCAAACGCGCCCTAAACTTTGTGGACATCAAATTACAGGTTTTATATGTCTATGTATTATGCTAGAAAGTAAAAATATATGAAAATAGAAAAATACCATAAATCGGGTTGACCCGACGGTTCAACCGGTTGAACCGTTGACCCGTGAACTGGTCATCACACCGGGTCAACTAAAAACCCGAATTTTAAAATATTGGAATAACATCAACTTAATATGTTCGACTTTCACAAAATAAAATAGCAAGACGTCTTTAGATATTTTATTTAAAGGGCTTATATCTTTTTAAAAAAAAGTGTCATTTATAATAACTAGAAAGGTTATCCCCGCTATGCGGGAGCCAGAAGCTTTCAATATTGTTTCCGAATCGATAAATATGACAATCGTAGATAGTGCAAGGATGAAAAGCCCGAGCTTTGCCCCAGACCGTTTTTTTCATGTTTTTATGAAAAAATATAAAAGTTTTGACCGCAAAGACCTGAAATGTCAAAATGGCTCAAAAATTAAAGGGGTGAGATTTAGCAACTTTTTAGAAAAAGGATCAAAGTTATCATACCGTTGAAGTTTTGTGGCCAAACTTTAAATATTAAAAGGTTCCTAAAAAGTGTAAAAAATATTGATTGCAATGACCAAAAGTGACAAAATGGCTAAAGAATGAGGAGTAAAGTTGCCAAAAAACATCCAAATTTACCATTTCTAATTTTGAAGCCAAAAAATAGTATAAGGACCAATTCTGCCAAAAAATAGCAAGTTTACTATTCCTAACATTCATTTCTTTAATATATATATATATATATATATATATATATATATATATATATATATATATATATATATATATATATATATATATATATATATATATATATATATATATATATATATATATATATATATATATAGGGTTCATGCGAAAATGCAAATAATTTGTGAAAACAAGAAAACAAGAAAAACCTATGATATTGTGTCACCTCAACATTATATTTTGGAAAATAATTCATCTAAACTTTGAAATACATGATGATAATCAATGATAAATGAGAAATTGTTTCATATTAGCAAAGTATGATTTTTAATATTTTTTATGAAAACATAAATTTAAAAATGATTAAGGACGTGAAAAAAAATATAATTATCAAAACCGTCTTTAAATTTATATTACCATAACATCATCTAATGTAAACTTACTATCTTTAATTTATTGCTAATAATTTTTTTTTTATAGTACATGTGTTTGATTTTCATAAGATAAAATCTGTTTTCGCGTTTTCGCAAGATATTTATATTTTCGCATGAACCTACTTCTATATATATATATATATATATATATATATATATATATATATATATATATATATATATATATATATATATATATATATATATATATATATATAAAGAAAAGCTGTTCAAATCTACTTTTTTTTCAGGTTTTTTGTTTATTATTATATCATATTTAATTTTAACATTGAATCATTACACATCTATATTTGTTTTGGTATTAAAGTTAAGTTCACAACTATTTACTATACTTAACCATTAGATTAGCCGAATTAGTATCATGGAGAGAGACCGGGGAGGGGGAGGAAACGTCAACTTTCGCCGAGAGGAAGGGAATGTCAATGATCTCCCAGAAGGGGGAAACCATAGTTAGACCAGGATAAATTGCCGAAAAGGACAGTGCAAAGATCGACAACGAATCACCCGAAGGAGGTGGATACAATATCCACATATTTTTTCGTTGGCAACATACCATAAGATTGGAGTAAATCAGATATGTGGAGAATCTTTCAAGGGTGTGGGAAGGTTATAGACGTGTATATATCTAGAAAAAGTAATAGACAAGGTGTAATTTTTGTTTGCCATGTTCATCAATGTACTTAACGTAGGAGACATGGAAAGGAGGTTGAGTGAAATGAAAGTTGGGAACTTAGTTCTAAGTACAAATGTGGCGAAATACAAAATCAATCAAAAGATGGCCATAGATAACCGAAAAAAAGAGAAAATCAATCGTAAATGGCAAGATATGAGTTCTTTCCCAAACCACAAACATCAACCTCGTATCATTTATAGATAGGAAAAATGATAGAAAATCAAGGTTTTGATTGCTTGGAAAAACTAAGAGTCGTGACTTATACTTTCAGGTTAAAGTATTTCGATGGTACCATCAAAATCTCCAATCGGATATGTAACATTCCAAAATTCAAGACCAAAAGTTTCGTTTTGATTAATTAAAAACCGCTTAATAAATTTTGCTCAATCATTTAATAACATTCTTAATATAACAATTATCCGAGTTTTAAATCTCAAAGATCATTTAGTGCGGAAAACATGGTGTGATGCGCTATGATCGCCCCGAGCTCCTTCCTTGGAAAAACATTAGTACCTGAAACAAATAGTTGAAAACCGTAAGCACGAAGCTTAGTGAGTTCCCCAGATACCACATACCATACATATCAACTGATCCATACATGCCATACGTAACCATGAGCCATACATAACAAACATATCTATAATCAAGTAAGGTGCTATTTGCTAAACATAGTCTTGCTGGTATGCCACAGGTCGCACGTGGTCTTCCTTGTCAAGCCTGGGGCCACTCCCTGGGTCTTACATACAAGTGCCAAGGGCCACCCCCTGGACTTCCATGCAAGCATCACGAAGACAACAATACATACTACTCTACTAGGCTACTCAGCATACGGTGTGCCAGGAGCCACCTCCTGGTCTTTCATACATAACAATATACAGTATGCCAGGAGCCATCTCCTGGTCTTTCATACATTTTGCCTAGGGCTAACCCCCGGGTCTTCCTACCATACATAAACAAATACAGTGTGCCAGGAGCTACCTCCCGGTCTTTCATACATAGTAGCATACAGTGTGCCAGGAGTCATCTCCTGGTCTTTCATGCATACTAGCTAGGGCTAACCCCTAGGTCTTCCTACCATACATAAACTAAATGGGCCAGCATTGGTGCCTTAGACCCATATAAACAATGAGGAGACTCACCTCACAATGCTGAAGATTCGCTGAACACTTCTGACTGCTAACCGACACTTCTGAACTGATGACCCTTCAGCTTCCCAAACTATCAATACCTAAAACAACATTTAGACCATAATAATCCAAAAGTCAACCCTGGTCAAACTTGGTCAAAGTCAACGTCAAAGTCAACCTCCAGTTGACTTGACTTGCCGAGTTGATCTACCAACTCGTCGAGTCCATACTCCTCCAACACCATACAACCCCGAATCCACTCCTTGAGTCTCGCAATAACTTGACGAGTTCTCCTTCAACCATACAATCGGGACCAACTTCATCCGACTCGCCGAGTTCGACCTTGAACTCGTCGAGTTTATCATCCTCATATGAATGTGTCTAGGTTGTGACTCGTCGAGTTGTATAAACAACTCGTCGAGTCTATCTTCATAAACTGAGGAGATTGCCTTAGACTCGCCGAGTTCTTCCTTGAACTCGTCGAGTACGATGAACTTCATGACTATTATGGACTCGGGTCGACTGAGTCCCTTTCCAAGCTCACTCATACCCTTAACAGAAGGGTTTTGGGGCAAGAACTGGCCTGACTCACTGAGTCCCACAACTGACTCGCCGAGTCTCTCTATGTCCAACATTATTCAAACGATTTCAGACAAGCTTAAGGCATCCAAGACCCAGATCTGGCCTCCTAGGGTCGTGATATTAGACAAAGCCATTACCTTTGCACCCATGCATGACCCTTTTTGCTCAAAAGGCCAAAACAACTCCTTAAACTTTGCATGGAGAGGTATAATGGCATAAAGCTTCCACCTTTATGCCTCTACTACTCTAAACACCTCTAAATCTGGAAGGATCTAGCTTGGGGACGTATAAATCCCACAAGACATCCTTCTTGGATCATAAACTCCATAAAAAGGGACATAAAGAGACCTATCAAACTAGAAGTCAAGGTGACAAATTGATTACCAGAAAATGAAGAAGATGAAGCAAACTTCCTGGATCTACAACCTTCTCCTTGGACCTCCAACCTCCTCCTTCTTTTTCTAGACTTCAAAAACACTCTAAATCCTTCAATAAAGGCTTACACACTCAAAGAGAATAGTAGGGTTTCGTGGGACAGGTTCTGGACAATGGATGCTACAAATGAGACTGATAAAGTGGGAATAAGATGCTTAAATAGGACACCAACTCCGGATTTAGAGTTTTCCCAAAACCTGGCCAACTCGCCGAGTCAGTCCTCTGACTCGTCGAGTAGGTCACTTAACCCACGACCAAAATCGTGCTCCTACTCGTCGAGTCACACATCTACTCAACAAGTCACTCCCTTATTTGAGGTTTCCTTTCCTTTGTAGGCCTCCTGAATTCAGGGTGTTACAACTCTCCCCCACTTAAACTAGACTTCGTCCTCGAAGTCCGCCACGGTTCACTACCTTACAATCTAGTTACCACTTACCACTAGGTACACTCTTCGTCCAACCGATCCAATCCTTGGAAATGTCATCTTCAGAATAATCCGATTTCTACTACCTTTGAGTACAACACTTTTACCCAACTGGTAGCCCTACCGGTACTCCCAGTGCACTTACACTGATACACAAGGGGTCCACCCCTTTTCCCCTTACTGCCACCTTCCCTTCCAAGGCATCTTCCTAACAACAACCTTACCAATCTCCTTCGAGGACCAATCCTCTGCTGAAACCAAAATCCCGGTCACTCCCAGTGTCGGAATATTCCCACAACGATGCTCCAATACTGAAAACTCCAATCAACGTGAGAATTTAGACAATCCTTCGGGTAGCAGATCCCTCTCTGCTACGTGTAAGTCTCAGAAGCGAATAACATCAATGAGCCAAATCATCTACTCTGAGATCATTACATTCTTTGGTGAGCAACTCAGCACCACCCGATCAGCTCCTGGCTTCTACACCAAATCCCTTACCATCATTCCTGCCTGAAGTCCTACTGACTCCCATCCGCCTACCGGATGAAACGGGACCGCCCTGGTCCTAACTGATCTATCATTACCCGAAATACCAGTCCTCTACCGGTTACCGAACGCATGAACATTCCCTCAGTCGCTCTCAGCGACTTAAGAAGATACAACGAGTACTTGAATTACTCTACCAACCCAGCCACTCAGGCTCTAGAAGATCTAGGATCCCCGATCCCCTACCTTACCCTAAGGTCTCTACCAAGTCTCACCTGTTGCTAAAAGAACACGGGCCTCGCCCACGGGTCTAACCCATCTATGCTTCGGAGCGGCCTCTCCCACAGGTCTCACCTATCCAGGGCTATGTAGACCCACTCCTCCTCTAATATCATCTAGCTAAACTTTCCTGATTCTTATCATGCTAACTCGGAGATACGGGACCCCGCCCACACTCCGCTAACTAAGCTGCTAATGAATGCTACAGCTTACCCGTAGTCTTACATCACTCCTGGTCTCCAATGACCTACCTCCTTCCGAATCCAATCATAATGTGGCCCACTCACATCCGAGCGGCTGCTCCGCCCTATCTTGAACTATCTGAAAAACCCTGCCAGCGAATCAGACATCTGATACATTCGTACTGTCGAATAGGGACCGACAAATGCTACGGGCCACCCCGTAGTCTTACTATACTCGTTCTATGAACTAGTGAATGCTATAGGCCACCCCATAGTCTTACAACACTTCTGCGCTACCAGCCAACTAATGCTACGGGCCACCCCGTAGCCTCACCACACTTCTACGCTATTCGTCGACTAATGCTACAGGCCGCCCCGTAATCTAACTGTACTCATATACGATTGCTACGACCACACCGCAGCCTTACAACTCCCTTACTCTATCTGCTAACTAGTTAACGCTATGGTCCACCCCATAGTCTTACAACACTCCTACACTATCTTCTAACCATTGTTACGGACCACCACGCAGTCTTACCGCACTTCTCATACTATCTGACCACTGGTGAATGCTACGGCTATCCGGTAGTCTGTCAACACCTTCCACACCGACTGGCTGGTAGTGGATGCTACGTCTAACCGATAATCAAGCATACAAGCACAATCTAGTACCCTAAGCTGTACTCATGTCCTAACTGAAACTCCCAACTGATTATTCTGAAACCTGCTATTAGACATCCCGAGAATGCGATCTCACAATTGGCAAGTTTTCCGAACTTCCAATTCACACTATCCTCAATTCATACAGCCGCCTAGGCCATCCTTCTCCCTGACAGGAGAGCGAAACTTATCCCAGTTTCAAAACCGCTTCTGCTCCCGTAACATGATTGTTTCTCCCCCACTTAGCTTCGGCTAAGTCTTTACGGCACGCGAAAGTCCGACAATTTCCATTCCTTCCTTCCTTACACAATAGGCATGATAACTACTATCTCCTTAATCTTGCTAGCGATCCGTCAGTAGCCCACTCCAAATACCGTACGATTACTGAATACTAGATAAACACTTCGTGCATCCCCGATACTGATAATCCCCTGAGCTCAAACTGACGTCCTTAAGGTCCGAATAACTAATGCTCAGAGCAACATCTTCAGTGATAGACCACTTCCCTTGATGCTTCCAAAAGCTATCCCAAACACCAAGACTAGAACCACTGAACCCTGATGATGGTGGATGACTACTCCATGGACCCTGCCCACCGACCTCCACGTAACGCTCCTGAACCGTTTTCGGTTGTAACTGAGATAATATTGGACACTTCGAAACTGAAGTGAGAGATGACCTTACACTAGCTACTAATAGTTCCCGGTATATAATTGGCATATGACAATTCTGAAAATACAATCCGAATACAAGCAGAGAGACAACTCATACATACTATCACCTGAGACCGAGGTAAGAACAATCCTAAAACATGTAGAATCGAAAATAGCCATTGATACATACCTGCAACATTCCCTGTTGTAATCCAGATCTCCCTCATCTGTCACTGCAAGGCCCTACCCTCTCACCTATCCGTAATCCTCAAAGTTGTCGGGGCAGACGCACTCCCTGCTCCTCCCTTCCTCGTCGGGCAGTCGACCTTCTTGTGGCCCACCTGATTACAGTGAAAACATAATGTGCTTGCCCCTTATGGGCAGTCCCTACTGACGTGACCATCACTGCTACACTTGTAGCAACCTGAACCCCGGGAACAAAAAACTCCCTCGTGTAGTTTCCCGTATGTGCTGCACTGACTTCGACCCTACTGACCTACTAATCGCTGATCTGAAGTCTTGGGTCTCTTCCTGGGGCCCTCCAAAGTATACATCTGATCTGACATCCTCTTCGCAATGTGCTCTAAATCAATCTCCCTTTCCCGCGCCTTGGCATTCATAGAGTCCGGGGTTGGGCATGCCGAGAAACTGACATGCTCTCGAATATCATATCTCAACATGTCATGATAGTGGGTCCTCTGTATCTCCTCATCCTTTGCATACTGAGGCACCAATAAGGCCCTCTCCCGGAACTAGGTGGTAGTCTCCGCCACCGATTCTGTTGTCTGTCTCAAGTCTAGGAACTCCCTGGCCAGCTGCTGAAGCTCCACAGCCGGCACAAAAACTTCGCCTTAAACCTGGTCACAAAGTTGGACCAGGTCATAGCCTCAATGGATGAGGCTCCCAAGGAATCAACAAATGACTCCCACCAGTCTCTAGCTCTGTCCGTCAAGCATCCTGAAGCAAATTGAACCTTTGACCCCTCGGGACAGAAGCTTGTCAACTGTGTATACTCAATGTCTGTAATCCATCTCCTAGTAACAATGGGGTCCTTCACCCCGTGGAAGTCTGGCGCGCCACTCCTCCTAAAGTCCTTGAAGGATAATGTGCGCGATTCCGACTGACTGGATGCCATATCACTTCAGAACGCTCAGATCCTGCCCCCGAGTCTGATCCTGATCCTGACCCAGATCCTGATCCTCCTGCTCCATGTCGTGTGGTCACCATACTGAGAATAAACACATAAACGCCAAGATCATACATACTCCCGAGAGGTCTCACACACCATCCAGTTTTCCTGGTTCCATCTCGGCCCTCCTTGACTCGAGTACGGATCCTTTGCTTCCAGTAGTACGGGCCTATACTACCTTCCACATCTATCCATGCTTTCCTCAAGGATTGCTTCAACTTCACCAAGTCCCTTTGCCGATACCCTTTCCCACTAATCTCGTCCTAGGCTTTCTGAGGGAACCCTCCGACCTACTCTCTGCCATTGGCTGCACTAGGAGTCCCTGCTTCCTTTTCCTAACTAGCTTGCAAATACTGTTACATATCCGCTCACAAGTATGGAAAACATTAGTATGAAAAGTGCGGTAAGACTGCGGGGTGGTCCTAGTGCAAATATTGTTCAGAATTTGTCAAAAGTGAACCTAAGTCACGCATTCACCAATGGTCAGATAGTATGAAAAGTGCGGTAAGACTGCGGGGTGGTCCTAGTGCGAATACCGTTACATATCCTTTTGAGAATGATCATCTAGTGTGGAAAACTTGGTGTGATGCGTTGCGATCGCCCCGAGCTCCTTCCTTAGAAAAACATTAGTACCTGAAACAAATAGTTGAAAACTGTAAGCACGAAGCTTAGTGAGTTCCCCAGATACCACATACCATACATATCAACTGATCCATACATGCCATACGTAACCATGAGCCATACATAACAAACATATCCATAATCAAGTAAGGTGCTATGTTCCAAACATAGTCTTGCTGTTATGCCACGGGCCGCATGTGGTCTTCCTTGTCAAGCCTGGGGCCACTCTCTAGGTCTTACAGACAAGTGCCAAGGGCCACCTCCTGGTCTTCCATGCAAGCATCACAAAGACAACTGATGAGTTGAAAAAGTCTTTAGATCATTTAAGATCTTCAACAGGTTAATAGAAAACGACTAATCAAACAATGTAAACACGAGTTGAATCAAAATAGAGCTTAATGATTCCGATATAGTCACACTTCATCAGAGCTCGATCAAGAACTTCCACTGTAGAGGTGAGATAGGGTATTACAATACAATCAATAAAATAATAATGAAAGCGTTAATGATAAGATTGCATGCATGCAACTTATATAAAAAACCCTAAAACAAAACACACGTCTGGACAAGCCCAAATCGGTGACAAAACTGGACTAATAACCGAGCCTAAAACGCAACACAATAGACCCAACAATCTCCCCTTTTTCATCAATTGGGGCGAGACTTCACTTCGGTGGAGGTTGAGGAGTTCGTTTCACAACCTTGGTATGATGGCAAGTAGAGTCTGTCTGAAAACCATATACCAACGAAGCATATCTGAAAATAGCTTCTTGTCTGCCTCACTGTTTTGATTACACCCATGGATAATCTCAAGAATGTGCTCCGAGCAGGAATTAGAGAATAGGTGTTTATCCGCAAGAGCAAATAGACACCTTTGACCCTCGCATCTAAGAAACATAACAGTCTGAAACCGTGGGTCTATTTTACCCTTCACCATCAGCTTAATGTCACATACCTTCCTGATTGGCTTGATTGAGGGCTTCTTTCGTGTAGCAATGGCAATCTCCTGATCCCTCTTAGCTACTTCACGAATGTGACACACCATGATACGCTTGATGTGACCTATAATTGGATCATACTCCTTTGGGTTGGAAAGTAAGATGTTGTTTAGGAGAATCCAATCATGTGGATTCAGATTTGGTAAATCAGCAAGAGAGATCGTATGAACCGAACCGTCTGATCCTCGGGTCACTTTGAGCTTCATATTAATGAACTTCCTTGCTGGAATAGGTTTCAACACTTTAACTGTTGTGATCTTCTTGCTACTCCAAGTCATGTATTGTGGTTGAGAGAACTCATGATAGTACTCAAGCAATTCTTGATCAACCTTCAAGTCAGGAGAAGGAATCGCCACTGTAGACTCAAAGCAATGAAAGATGAAAGCCTTACGAGTGATTGGCATATCAAATTGAGAATCTGTAGAATTCTCAACATCGAATGAAAGAACAGGCTCTAGCCAATGTGAGATTGGAACTTCAATTACCTCCTTCCGAAGCCTTTCTAACGACCGCAGAGGAAACTTCAATTTCCTTTGTTTAAGTAGATTCGCTTCTCTCTCTTCATTCTCCTGATTAATCGCTTCGTTAACTCTTTCTTTAATCTCTTGAACGGTGGGCTTGACTTTGTGAGAACTTGATTTAGGAGCTGTTTCTTCTATATCATAAACATCGTCCTCATCATCAACAATGCCTTTTCCTTCATCTTGTATACCAGAACCCGAAGATTCTTTCCCCTTTGGTTCAGTAACCACCTTCGGTTGTTGTGGTTTCGGTTGTTGAGGTTTCGGTGGTTGAGATGAAGGCTTCTTTTTTTATCCCCTTGTTGCGGAGGGACAACAGACTCCGAAACACCCTCAATTCGACTTAGAATGTCAAGAGCATGCCTCAACTTCTCAGCCAAATGATGCCGAACTGAGATCGTAAGAACTGAATCGTGGGCTTCAAGAAGATGAAAAAGAATCGAGTGTACATCACCAACTGAGCTTTTTACCACATACTGCTCAGAACGCAGTGCTTCAAGTTCCTTGTTTGCTTGATTGAGCTTCAAAGTCTGGGTTTTGAGTTGAGTGGTTTTTAGAGAAAGGTCATCCATCACTCTGTTTTCCAAGGCAAGATCTGCCTGAAGTTGTTTATCCAAACGCTCAGAGACAGATACTTGATGCTTGACGTGATCAGATGTTAGGTTCTTTCGAAATGCCTCAAAATGCTCTTTCTCTTGTTGAAGAGATTAAGTTAGGGTCTAAACCGAGGCATTGACATGGTTGGCATTTTGCTCTGAAGCACCCTGTAAAGAGTCAAGAAAAAGATTAGCATTATGAATTAGTTTATCGACTTTTTCAGTAGCTTCGGTGCAGACTTGGTTGAAGCATCAATAGTTGAGGTGGCGTTGGTGATTGAAGCTTCGTGTTTCTTAACCCAGGTGGCCATCATTCCTTTCATAGCAGAATCAGAAAAAGAATCATGATTAGATGAGTAGGCCATAAGCTTGTCTAGCTTTTCATTCAGCTCATTGAGATGTCACTTGGTGACAGAGGCATCATCATCATCGCTTTGCACCCTGTAGGGATTATAATAGAAAGAGTCAAATTCGACTTCTGATGTGTATTTTTAATGTAGTAGTTTTTTATTTATAATTCCTATTTTATCGCATCTAAACCACACCTTACAGGCAGTGAACCCGATCGAGTATAGTATAGCTTTGATAAGCAAGGGTGTCGAACACAAGGGGAACGGTAGTGAATTAATTTAAAATATTTGATTATAGGTTACAAAGCACATGAAAGGAATAAAGAAATGGTTTATTAAATCTCAAACGAACAATTAATTGACAAATCTCGATAAACTAACTGGAAAACAAATCTCTTCAGGTACTTTGGTTTAGATAAATTACACCTTAAAAGCATAGACAATTGCATACATAAATTCATTTATTCATGTTCACCGATTCCTAAAATGATTAGATTCGCGTTCACTATTACTAATCCTTTAGCAAACAAGTTAATTCAAACACTGATCAGTTGATTAAACTAGCATGTTTCCTAGTGTTCAGTTCGTATCAAGCAAGACTTGTAATAATAGTTAATCAAATTACTAATTCAATTTAACCTCTTGTTGATGGTTTATCACACAAGGCTCACACATTAACTTACTTATTTCCGAGTTAATCCTAGTTTCACATTCGCTATTCCTAGTCATATAATCTTGATGGTCATCAAAATCATAAGAGACAAGCAACCAAACAGATGTTCATACAACTTAATTTACTTGACAATTAACAGCAAATAATTATCATTAACACGTAAGGATCTTTTAACAAGCTAGGCAAGATAAATTAAACATAAAAAACAATCTAATCTAGCAATTAATCTATAAATCAAGGTTTCATTCAATCATAAACACAAAGTAAAAGGTTTTTACACCTAAATTAGAAAGTAAACACATAATAGTATCACAGTGGAATGCTAAGCATGGTCACGTTAACAAACCACATGATTACCAACATGAATCCGCTCTCTAATCCCTTAGATCTTCGCTCCTATCAGCTTAACGGCCTTCTGGCCGCCTTCTAGACCCTCAAAATGGCAACTATGAAGTTTTCTTGTTGCACAAGTCGAAGTGGAATATCATCGATTATTAAAATGGTGGAATGATATGGGGTATTTATAGTTGATGGAGATGGAATTTATATGGAATATTAGATTTGGATTGGAATAAGGAAAGTAATGGTGGCTTGGGGATTAAGCAAATAAAAATAAGATAAGTGGTGCTTGGGGAATAAGTAGCTTGGAGGGAATTTCCGTCCAGCTTTTATGCTTCATTTTCAAGGCCGATTTTGGATAAGATAAGTGTCGAATTAGCCAAAAGTCCCTCTCACATAAGTCGTAGGAAATTTCGTCTAGTTTTCAGAAAATTTTTAATCTCGTCAATTGGACTTATGAGTCATCAAATATTTCGGAAATACTGAAGAGGGGTCAATCTGCCAACAATATCCTTTTTGCATCTTTTCAGCTCCATTCTCTTTATTTTGCATTCCATCTCCCATTTTAACTGTATTCAATATTTCAAATCATATTAAGTATATTTTAGTTCTAAATAATAGTAATAAAGGCTAAAATATTAAGATATGTTATACATAAATATATATAAAAATACACATATCAACTTCCTCACCCCCAAGTATTGTGTCAGTTTCTGTTGATTGTGTAGGAGAGAGAGGTTTTGAGATAACAGGGCACAAACCTCAGGTTTGGTAGTGTGGGTAGCAGTGACGGTGGTTTCTTTAGAGAATATAGGAGTAGGAATAAGAACAGTTGTTGTGGGTTGGGAGGTGATAACTGGTGGGATTGGAATTATGGATATTTGGATTGAGATAGGTGGAGGTGAAGGTGGGTTGGAGCGAACTGGTACCTCATGCATAGGCGAAATTAGAGGTGTACCACCACGGACCGAACCTTCATCGTCTGAGTCAGAACTTTCGCTTTCGCTTGGTGGAGTGTTTGGTTGCTGATCTGAGGGAGTGTAGTCTGAATCACTGGTGGAAACATGTCGTGGATTCTTGGCCATTTTCTTAACCTTTTTCTTCTTCGATTGTGAGTGAGCTGCCTTCTCAGACTTTCGCTTCTTTGGAATAGTTACCTTGGACAATTGACCCTCATTCTCCTTCTTTTTCAAATCAGGCTTTTTGCCCCTTTTTGCTGGTTTATCAGCTTCCTCTACGGACTTGATCATCTTTGGATTTAACTCCCCTGGCCTAGAAGATGGAAGGTTCTTGTATTCTTGGAACAGTTTGCTTGCATCAGGCACACAAGCATACATAGAGGCTGGAATAGACCTTTTGAAGGGAAACTTGAAAGGATTGGTGACTATGATCTTACTCGTACGATAAGTAGCGATCGGAGAAAGTAATGAGTCTGCCATAATAGGGACGTGAAACCTTTCCATAGCCCAGTGAGTAACGATAGTCCAAAACCTTCCACATGATATTTCAGAATGACGCGAAGCAGAGGAGAGACTTTGCACCAACTGAATCCAAAGAACAAATCCATAATCCATGTTGATTCTAGTGTAAAGACCATAGAGAAGGGTCATGAAAACCTTGCTGGCCCCATCTGAACTAGTAACCCTCTCAGAAAGGTCTTTGAACAATAGAGTGAAGAGACCATTCCATTGAGGAGGAAGGCAAGACTTCTTGACTTTAGTCACTGTCGTGAGGAGTTCCGTATACCCCATATTGTAGAACATTCAAAGAGTTGAGTAGTGGTGATGGAGTCAGGGTTGACCATGGAGGCTTCGTAAGAAAGCCCTAGCAGTGAGCAAAACCGATTCTTGGAAATCAACATCTTTAGATCGAGAATGTCAAAGAAAACCCTCTCTTTTGTCTTGTCGTATGTTGCAGTAGAGTACACCTGAGAGAGAACAGACATTGGGACTGATTCAACCTTCGTCAATGCGATAACGAGTGGAGAGTACTTGAGACATTCCACACATTAAGCATATATGGATCATATGTAAACGGTGTGAGATCGACCAGAAGGTTCTGATTCGCCTTGATAGAGAGAAGAGTCGATTGAGTAGAAGTTTCTTGGACTGAAGAAGATTCTGCCATTGTTGAAGCTCGATGAAGAAGATGATGAACAGTGGAAGAAGAATCGCCAGTATTCGTCTTTGAAAAGTATGAGAGCAGTAAAAAGGGTAAAGGTAATTTGAGAAAACCCTTTTTACTATCAATCAGGAGAGAGAAACAAATCACAATCATATCACAAGCGAAAATATCTCAATCGACGCCTAGAAAATCGTGATTGGACAACTGTTACATCGAAAAAGGCGAAGACAGGCGTGACATCAGCTATCATTTCAAATTCACGCGCCTTTCCATGTTCATCTCATCCTTATCGTTCCAGATTCCAGACCCTTCAAATTCATCATGACTCATCCTTTTTCTTTTAAAAGACTCCATTCCATCATAATGAACCGATGCTGTATTTCTGAAAATAGCTTATTAGAAACCGAACCAGACTTTGGAAAATCAAAGATTTTCGTGCAAGATAGTGTCAAAGATAAAGAAATAAAGCAAATAATTTGTGAGATATATGTGATGTCTAGGAAGACATAAAATAGTGGATCCCAGGCACGAATCTCTACCTTCAAAGTCAAGAAAGACTTCAAAGTGCTTGTTTGGTTTCCCGTTGAATTACGATCCAATGTCTGTAAAGAGACATTGAAAGGCATCTTTTTATATAAAGCTATTAGGGTGGCTTACGCTTCAATACATACATGGGTACTTGACATAAAACTTGTGAGACCGGTGTAGCATGTTAAACAAGTAGGTTTGGATCTTTTTCAATGACTTGGTGATATTTAGGTAGAAATCTAAGAGACAAAAATTAAATTAGATCCTATGGGAAGAAATGCCTTGGTGATAGACAATTTCATAAGTACCTCTTAAAGATAAAATGAGATTTCGGGGTACATCCACAAAAGTGGGTCGTTAATTCATAGGTGAAAGCTAGAACATTTGATTGTTCACCATCAATTTATATAAGGTATTGAATTTTGGGTTTCACTTAGATCTTGGTGAACGAAACTAAGATCATTAACACATATGTTTGGTAACTGTAAACCTCAGTGGTAAGTGTTGAGAGTCTCAAGGGTTAAGTTCATGAAACAAAAAAGATGGAGAAAAATGTTGAGGTGGTTAAAGAGCCGAAAGTACCTCTGATATATAGAAGGACCATGCAGAAAACACTTAACCCAAAAGGAAAAGAGTAAAGTAGCTCATGACTAGAGTAAATTTGGCAGCCTAATTGGGAAGACAAGATTTGTATATATCAAGTCATTAAGGCTTTACTCAGAGTCTTTGGAGGCTTTGGTCGACATGTAGTAGCATGCTTCTAGGGACACTTAGCTAGTACAAAGATTAAGAATAATACCTGCCCCAACTCCATCATAAGAAGTAGTCCATAACCTTGAATAAGAATAAGACTTAAGAAACAAAATTATTTTTGATCTTTTGCTATTTTCTTAAGGAACATAAAAGACAATATTTTCGAGTTTTGTAGTGATTTTTCTGAAAAAGAAATAAAAAACAGAAAAGAAAATATTTTTGGATTTTATGAAATTTTCTAAAAAGAATTAAAAATATAAAAGTAAATATTTTTTGATTTTAAGAAAAGTAAGAGAAAAACATAAAATAAATTAAGATACAATAAAGTGTACAAAAGATACAACCGAAATGTCACCATTGTATATGAGGCGAAATGGACCGAGCGCTCGGTTCATTTTGGTTCCCGAAAAATCAGGACCCGAAATAGACCGAGCGTTCGCTCTATTTCACTTCCAACTTTTAATGAGGCGAAAGCGATTTCGGTACAGATTCAGCTTCCATCATTCCTAAGCCTTGTAAGATTTTATTAAAACTTGCTTCAGGCAAGACTTTTGTAAAGATGTCAGCTAATTGATTAGTGGTTCTTACAAAATGTATTTCGGCATTACCGTCTTCCACGTGATCCTTAATAAAATGATACCTCAGTGCTATGTGTTTCGTATTAGAGTGTTGCAATGGGTTGTGACATATCCTTATTGCACTCTAGGAGTCACAATATAATGAAATTTTCTTCATGTTCAGGCCATTGTCTCGAAGTTGACTTTGTATCCAAATGACCTGTAATATACATGATGCTGCAGCTATATACTCTGCTTCAGCTGTAGAAAGAGACACACATGTTTGTTTCTTTGATTGCCAGCTGACAAGTTTGCCATCAAGGAACTGGTATCCTCCAATAGTGCTCTTTCGGGCCAGTCCACATCCTCCTAGATCAACATCAGAGAATGCCTGAACAAAAAACCCTGATTTTGCTGGGTACCATAGACCGAGAGAAGAGGTTCGCTTCAAATATCGAAATATATTCTTCCCAGCTAACATGTGAGGTTCTCGTGGATTAGCTTGAAACCTGACACAATAACAAACAGAAAACATTATGTCTGGTCGACTTGTTAGATACATCAAGGACCCTATCATTTGATGATAGAGGGTCATGTCAGCAGCCGGTTTGTACAAAGAAGGTGTTAACTTTGTGCCAAACGCCATAGGAACCTTCACTTTTGAGTCTCCTATCATTCTAAACTTGGCAAGAAGGGTCTTCGTGTAAGCCTCTTTAATAATAAAAATGCCTTCGGGTCCCTGTCTAATATTTAAGCCAAGGAAAAAGTTAATTGGACTCATTGAGCTCGTTTCAAACTTAGTCTCCATTGACTTCCTGAATTATGCTATTAAGCAAGGATTCGTGGAACCGAAGATGATATGATTGACATAAATTTGAACAATCATAAGGTGGCCACCCTCTTTCTTACGAAAGAAGGTTGGGTCAACTGAACCTTGTTTAAACTTTGACATTTTTAGAAATCGAGTTAATGTTTCATACCATGCTCTTGGTGCTTGTTTTAGACCATAAACCGCCTTGTCCAGAATGTAGCAGTGATCTGGATACTTCTCGTTCACAAAACCTGGTGGTTTCTCTACATACACCATTTCTTCTAATTCTCCATTTAGAAATGCACACTTGACGTCCATTTGATATACTTCAAAGTTCTTGTGAGCAACATAAGCAAAAAAGATTCTTACTGATTCTAACCTTTCTACTGGAGCGAAGGTCTCTTCGTAGTCTATCCCTTCTTCTTGACAATATCCCTTCACAACCTGCATTGCTTTGTTACAAATTACATTCCCTTCTTTGTCCATTTTGTTTCGAAATACCCATTTCAGTCCAAATACAGATGCGTCCTTTGGTGTAGGAATCAGTCTCCATACCTTGTTTCGCTCAAACTCGTTGAGTTTGTCTTGCATTGCCTATACCCAATCAGAGTGATTGAGTGCAGTGTTGACAGTCTTTGGTTCAATTTTGGAGACAAACGAAGTAAACATGCAAAATTCCACTTTAGAGAATAATGCAGTTTGCTTTGCTTTCAGTTGAGAACGAGTAATAACTTTTTCTGATGAATCACCAATGATTTGGGTTTTTGGATGATATTTTATCCATTTGGTGAGAGGAGGGCAATTTGGATCATAGGAGGGATCCAACTCAGCGTTTACTTCTTCTCCGAATTCTGACTGAGTATCATCATCATTTGTATTTTCATTCTCCCCCTCAAATGATGAGACAGTTCCGGCTTCAGGCATTGAATTCTCCCCCTTAATTGGACGTTCGGTTGATATGGTAGTTGATGGGTTCTCCCCTGGAATGATAATTTAGGTTTATCAGATGGAGATGAACCCTGCCCCTGAAATGTAGAACTTTCTTTTGGAGGTTCGCTTTGACTAAGTTGTTCGGTAGTTCCCGGTTGTTCTTTTTCCATATCCTTCGTTGCGTCATCAATGATTTGCTTCAAGGTATCAATCTTATTTTCATGTGACTTTGCTTCAGAGTGAATGGCTTTCTATGGTTCATCGAATAATAACATGTATTGCTCAAATAAATTCAAAATGGAAACAGTGACTTGATTAGACGTTGGAAATATTTCCTCCATTGAACCTTTGGTTGTTTGAAGCTTCTTGACATAGTTGTCATCGAAGGTGACATAATAGGTTTCTTCGATTCTCTTGGAACGTTTGTTCAGAACCCTATATGCCTTGGAGTTTAATGAGTAGCCAAGAAAAATCCCTTCGTCAGCTTTGACATCAAACTTGTTTTGGTACTCCTTTGAATTAAAAATAAAGCATCTGGAACCGAACACATGGAAGAACTTGACATTTGGCTTACGATTGTTCATGATCTCATATGGAGTAATAGAAAAACACTTGTTGAGAAGAGATCTGTTTTATGTGTAGTAAGCAGCAACAATAGCATCAGCCCAGAAATATAAAGGCAATGAGGCGAAACTGAGCATGGTCCGGGCTAATTCACACAATGAGCGGTTTTGCCTTTCAACGAAACCATTTTGTTATGGAGTGTAGGGAGCAGAAAAGTTGTGAGATACTCCCCTTTTATCAAGAAAGTATTCAAATTCATTGTTTTTGAACTCCACCCCATTGTCACTTCGAATATTTCTTACCAGCTTTCGCAGTTGAAGCTCTATTTGCTTCACAAAAACCTTGAGCTTTGGTGTAGCCTTTGATTTTTGTTTAAGAAAGAACACCCAGGTGAAACGAGAAAAGTCATCTACTATTACTAGTATATATTTGTCACCACCAATTCTTTCAATAGTCCAAGGTCCACATAAATCTATATGCAGAAGCTCAAGATGATCTTCATGTTGACACGTGTTAGATGACTTTTCCTGCTTTGCTTTCCCATTTCACATGCAACACACATATGTTCTTTACCAAAATTGAGTATTGGAAGCCCTCGCACATGATCACCAAGAACTAGCTTGTTGATGTCTTTGAAGTTGAGGTGCGAGAGCCTTCTGTGCCATGACCAACTTTCGTCTGAGTGTACTTTCGTTAGCAGACACACAACCGGCTTCCCTCGAATGGGATTGAGGTTAAGTGGGTACATTTCGCCTTTTCTTTTGGATTTTAATAGAACTGTTTTGGTATTCTTCTCTACTATTTCAGACCCTTCATCATCGAACGAAACCTTCAGTCCAGTTCCCACCACCAGTTGTGAAACAATGATGAGATTGTGTTCTAAGCCCTCTACGTATGCTACTTTTTTGATCGAGAATACACCATTTGAGATCATTCCATAGCCTTTTATTGTGCCAAATGAGTTGTTGCCATACTTGACACAACCACCATCCGTAAGAGCTCGAAACTCCCAAAGCTCTTCCTTTCTCTTTATTATGTGGTGTGAGCAGACACTATCAATGTACCATTCGTCGTCGAACTGCTCGTCACGCATAACCTGCAAAAATCAAACAGATTTAGGTACCCAAAGTTTCTTGGGTCCTTGTGAGCCTTTTACAGAAGAGGGTATAGCAATAGAAGAATCAACCTAGTAAGTTCGTTTTATTAGGATTGTTTCATCTTTTCTTTTGATTGTAAAACTTTGATTTTATTATCTTTTGACGCTATAACCTTAGGTTTAGGAATTGGATATTTATTGTTTTCTAACTTTTGGTTTTGTTTCCTTAGGTTAGTATTCATCTTCATTTCGTCTCCTGAGACGATCTTCCCTTTTCCCTTCACATATTCTTTAGGATTGTGCTTTGAGTGAGAGGAATGTGTTTTAGAAGCGAAACCTTGCTTTCGGGTCCTTTCGCTTGTGGATGAGGAACCGAAACTGCCCCTTCGGTTGTTGAGTTGAGAATCGAAACCACTCTTTCGGTTTCTTTCGCTTCTATTATGGGGACCGGAACTTCCCTTTCGGTTTGCTTGGCTACATGAATAGCATTGAGTACAAGAAGTAGATTGATTCTTTGACAATCCTTTATCCTTAGCGGTTGAACTCTTGCCTAATGGAACATAATTTGGGTTTTGGGACTGCCAAAACTGTTTCCTTTCAGTGAGATTCTTCTTGTATCTCCTTTTACGTTGATGTTTCTTTTCAGACACCTGTTTGGGAGTTTTATGGACATTAACCTTCGGTTTCGATCTTTCATCATGAGTTTTGCTCTTTAACGAGGAGGTTTTGCTTGTCACCTTAGCTGATTCACTTGGAATCTTTTTGGTACCACTGGTTGTTGGCATATCAAAATGTGCAGGCTTGTTTAGTGGTTCTGCCACATATCTGCCTTTAACCCTCCATGATGTTTTCTCAGATAGACCGACCGTTTCATCAGCATTGTCTATTGGTGCCAACCAGAAAAATTCATCACATCCTTCAGCATTATCTTCGTTGACTAATGCTGTGAGTTCGGCTGTTTGCTTCTGTGTAACACCGGTAACTGCATAACCTTGATTTGGCGTGGTTTGGACCTTCTGATACACCACAACCTTTTCTTTCATAACTTTGGACTTATTTTGGGACAAACAATCAAATTCAATCGAGTTTTCAGAAATGAGATTTTTGGTAGGTTCGGGTTCGCTCTTCACAAATTCAGAACAATCTACCTCATCTTCTATAAATATTTCATTCATATCATCATCCTCATCAAATTCAGAAGTATTTTGAATATTAATTTTTGTTTCTGAACTCAAATTGGCATTCAACGAGTCAAATTTCTTCATGGTTTCGGTTTTAATTTTCAATTTATCATTTTCGTCCAATAAATTCTTAAGCATGTCCTTGTGGTCTTTGGACTGGATAAAAGATTCAATTTTGTCAAGACCAATTTTATAGCCAGGAGAAGCTTCATCAGACGAGACAACAACTTCATAATCATAAACATCAACATTAATTTCGTCCTCCTTTAATTCAAGGAAGGGAAGAATCATACTGTGAGTTTTCCTTCCTATTTCATAATCCAGATGCAACTGAGTGATATTGGAATATAAACATTTAGCAATTAAACAAAAAACATTTCTCTATTTTAAATGCTTCAAATTATCCCTTTGCAATTAAATTGTCTCATCTTTAATTCTAATTAACTCTTTTTCCTTTTGTTCAATCCACATTCGCCTCTCCTCACTCTTCAAAGACACCCTGCTGAGTTGATCAGTTAGGTTAGAATTTGTGAGGAGATTTTGGGTTAAACTACCACTTAAACTAGAAAATTTCGATTTTAATCTGTTCAATTATTTTTCATAGTTTGTGATAGGGATTTTTAATGATTCGAGAATAGATTGTACCTTCTTGATTAACTGGTCGCACTTATTGATCTGCTCACCAACAGGCTTGGCAGCGAAGCACCTGTCTTCTCATTCCTTCGCTTTATCTTGACCCCTATTAGTGGTATAACCCCTTATCTGTGACACTCCAGCTGTCACCATCAAACACTTTCCTTCAGTAGCATACTCATCTTCTTTCGCCATAAAAGCCCTGCCATGTGTAGGCTTTCTCACTTCTTCATCCTCTGAGTCAGTAGACCAGACGTCAACACCACCAAATTCATCATCTGCAACATTTTCCTGCACAATAAGAACATTCATAGTGTTATTTGCATCAACTTTCTTCTTCATAATCTCTTCTAGCTTTCGCAGGTAGTATGCTTCATCATCTTCACTCTCATTGTTATCTGTCATCTTCCTCAACATACAGTCCTTGGCAACATAGTTTTTGCCTCCACAAAAGTGACAATTAAATCCTGAGTCACTTGACATCTTGCTCTCCTTCTTCGGTTCTTCTTGCTGGGGAGTGATCTTCAGTTCCTCCTTTGTCTTTTCTGAACTGTAGTTTCCTTGCTATTTTCGGTTCTTATAAGTAGGAAACCTTCTGCGAATGAACTTCTTTGGGTTTGAAACCATCAAAGCATATTCTTCATTGGTCAGATCAAATTCAAAAAGATCTAAATCTTCTTCTTCTTCAACTACATTCTTTCCTTTGGAAATTAGGGCCAAAGAACCCATGCTAGAAACCACATTCGTTTCTTTAGTCATTGCACCTTCATGTGACTTTAGTATCCCCACTACCTTCGCGAAAGAGTAAGCCTTGAATTGTTCATGGGCCTTTACAGTAGACACTACAACCATCCATTCGAATCTTAGGCCATTCATGAATGTAACCTTCTGCTTAATAACTTTCCTCTCTATGCCATGCTTTATCATTTTGCTAAGAAGATGATTAAAGCGATCAAAGGCTTAGATAAGCTTCTCTTCAGGTTTTTGCTTGCAGTCTCCAAACTCTAAAAGCAATAGAGTCTGGATCGAATGTTCAAGATCCTCATTGGTAGAATTCAACCCTTTCAACCTATCCCAAACCTCTTTTGCCGTCGTGCATGAGCTAAGCAACCAAAAGGTGTCAGACTGTAGGGCAAATCTGATCATTCTAAGCGCTTTAATATTGCATACAAACTTATCCTTTTCATCTTGAGGAACATCTTTAACATCAACCATAAGTTGGTTGTACTCCTTTTGAGTCTTTATGATTCGGTTTGTGCCAGAGTGAGCGAACGGACCTATAGTGATCGCTTCCCAGATTAAATACCCATTGTCTTCAGAACTGATCACATAGTCTTCAAAGTGATGCGTCCATACTTTGTAATCCTGAGTATACAGAATGGGAATCCTAGTTGTGGATCCAATGCTCTTGGAGATATTGATAGGGTTTGTGTTGGAATCGTCGTGTGACATGATGATATTGCGAAAAACTTGCTCAAGATCAGACTTGTAAACAAAGTTAGGGTAAAATAGAAATCCAAGAACTACATCAACAACAAGATGACGGATTCAAACATAGATCAATATTAGAGGAAAACCCTGAAACCTTCTTCGACAAAAGAGATGCGTATAGATTACATAGTCTCCTGCTCTGATACCAATTGATGAGTTGAAAAACTCTTTAGATCATTTTAGATCTTCAACATGTTAATAGAAAATGACTGATCAAACAATGTAAACACTATTTGAATCAAAATAGAGCTTAATGATTCCAAAATAGTCACACCTCAGTTGAGCTCGATCAAGAACTTCCACTATAGAGGTGAGCTAGGGTTTCACAATACAATCAATAAAATAACAATGAAAGCGTTAATAATAAGATTGCATGCATGAAACTTATATACAAAACCCTAAAATAAAACATAGGCTAGACAGGCCCAAACCGGTGACAAAACTAGACTAATAACCGAGCCCAAGACGCAACACAATAAACCCAACAACAACTATACATACTACACTACTCGGCTAATCAGCATACGGTGTGCCACGAGCCACCTCTTGGTGTCTCATACATAATAGTATACAGTGTGCCAGGAGCCATCTCCTGGTCTTTCCTACATATTGCCTAGGGCTAACCCTCGGGTCTTCCTACCATATATAAACAAATACAATGTTCCAGGAGCTACCTCCTGGTCATTCATACATAATAGCATACAGTGTGCCAGGAGCTGTCTCTTAGTCTTTCATGCATACTGGCTAGGGCTAACCCCCGGGACTGTTGGATTAGTCTCTAAGTCCATAACTATTTTGGTATGTACTTGACCCGATGGTGCATGGTCCTTTTGGGTTGCCTTCACCAAAGCAACTTGATAGGATGAATTATGGAGAGAAAGGATTAATTATGATTTATTAATATATTATGAGAATAATATATTAAAGGAGAAACCATATTGTTTAATTAATATTGGTCAAGAATTAATTGATAATTAATTTTGTGACTAAAAGAGATTAATTAAACTTAAGGGACTGGAATTGTAATTATAAGATAATTGCAATTGGGCTATGGATTACCTTATAATATAAGGTTGGATGAATTCTATGGGGAAACCCATTAGAAATCGTCCAAGGCTTATTAAGGAAGGAGTCCATGGGTTGCTTAGGGCTTAAGCATCCAAATTAGGGTTTCCTTATTAGATAACCCTAATAGCCTCACTATTTAAAGGACCCTTAAGCCCCAAACACGTGGGGAACAAGATCCTTAGGGTTTCCTCACTATTTAAAGGACCCTAGACCCAAGCATTAGGGTTTGTATGAGCACATAGGATGTTCTTATAAATAAAACCCATCAGGGAATTCCTACAATACATAAACTAAATGGGCCGGCGTTGGTGCCTTAGACCCATACAAACAGTGACGAGACTCACTTCATAATGCTGAAGATTCGCCGAACACTTCTGACTGCTAACCGACACTTCTGAACTGCTGACCCTTCGGCTTCCCAAACTATCAATACCTAAAACAACATTTAGACCATAATAATCCAAAAGTCAACCCTCGTCAAACTTGGTCAAAGTCAACGTCAAAGTCAACCTCCAGTTGACTTGACTCGCCGAGTTGATCTACCAACTCGTCGAGTCCACACTCCTCCAACCCCATACAACCCCGAATCCACTCGTTGAGTCTAGCAATAACTTGATGAGCTCTCCTTTCACCATAGAATCGGGACCAACTTCATTCGACTCGTTGAGTTCGATCTTGAACTCGTCAAGTTTATCATCCTCATATGAATGTGTCTAGGCTGTGACTCGTCGAGTTGTATGAACAACTCGTCGAGTCCATCTTCATAAACTGAGGAGATTGCCTTAGACTCGCCGAGTTCTTCCTTGTACTCGTCGAGTACAATGAACTTCATGACCATTATGGACTCGGCCCGACTGAGTCCATTTCCAAGCTCACTCATACCCTTAACAAAAGGGTTTTGGGGCAAGAACTGGCCTGACTCGCCGAGTCCTACAACTGACTCGCCGAGTCTCTCTATGTCCAACACTATTCAGATGATTTCAAACAAGCTTAAGGCATCCAAGACCCAGATCTGTCCTCCTAGGGTCGTGATATTACACAAAGCCACTACCTTTCCACCCATGCATGACCCTTTTTGCTCAAAAGGCCAAAACAACTCCTTAAAATTTGCATGTAGAGGTATAATGGTATAAAACTTCCATCTTTATGCCTCTACTACTCTGAACACCTCTAAATCTGGAAGGATCTAGCTTGGGGACATCCAAATCCCACAAAACATCCTTCTTGGGCCATAAATCCATAAAAAAGGGACATAAAGAGATCTATCAAACCAGAAGTCAAGTAGAGAACTTGATTACCAGAAAATGAAGAAGATGAAGCAAACTTCATGGATCTACAACCTTCTCCTTGGACCTCCAACCTCATTCTTCTTCTTATAGACTTCAAGAACACTCTAAATCCTTCAATAACGGCTTACACACTCAAAGAGAACATTAGGGTTTTGTGGGACAGGTTCTGGACAATGGAGGCTACAAATGAGGCCGATAGAATGAGAATAAGATGCTTAAATAGGGAACCAACTCCCGATTTAGGGTTTTCCCAAAACCTGGCCAAATCGCCGAGTCAGTCCTCTGACTCATCGAGTAGGTCACTGAAGAGATTTGGAATCAAGTTTGAATGTAATTCTAGAATCAATTGAGTAAAGTATTTAAACGATGAACACGAGAGTAAATAGAATCTTTTTTCAGCTCATATTATGCCTTTTAGCTTACAAAATACAATGACTAAACTGTAAAACTGTGTGTAAAAGTGTTCTCCTAGATCACTAGTACATCCCCTATTTATAGGAGAAGAAAAGCATAACAAATATACTAAGGACTAAACGTTAAGTCTTGACTTTATAATCCCTGAGTAAAATAAGTATATATACGAAGACCCATACATACGAAGACACAAGACTCTTCGTAACAACTAAACTGACTCTTTGACTATTACAACATTTTAGCCCTAACAATCTCCCCCTTTGGAATCAAGGTCGAAGTCTTCATGAAGTCAGTGCTTGAACGGCATACATCAGCACTCTTCGGATCTCTGTATACCAAGAGATAACCTTCTTTATCTCTTTCTTATCTCCTTCTGAGTTTTTCTTGCAGTGGTTCATACGAACAATTAAGTTCGTATATTGAGAGTTGCTTTATCTTTCCACTTCACAAGTTTGAAACAAAAATCTTTTAGCTCTTCCTACTTTATCTTTCCCAGCAAAAACTATCCCCAATGGTTTTAAGCAAATTTCACCATCTTCATACTTGTTCAACTCATTTTGCTTCTTTGTTGGTGCCATTGGTGCAGTTATATCGAATCCTTTGACTGTAGCAAGTTCCACATCAGTTTGAGCCAAGCACTCGAAGTAATTTTCCAAGTATATTTTTATGTGCTTGAACCCAAGGCTAAATACATCAGGCTCAGTATCTTGAAGAATTGAAAACGATTTGTCTTTAATCATCAAGGCAACATTGATGAGATCATAAGTATTCATCAAAGGAAAATATGCCACAGTAAATTCTTGAATTTTTCCACTTGCTCTTGCAACAACGTATTTGATGTTGTCAAACTTCCCTTCGAAAATGACATCTCTCTTTTGATGGATATCACTTTTTGTATCTTCTCCAAAAACCAAACCTCTTCCTGAGCCTTTCCCAACACCGCATGAAACCGAATTTTCATCTTCTTTCCCTCTTCTGTTTCTAGTGACTTTGTTTCGGCTTTAAACTGTGGCATAACAAACATCATCTCATTGATTGGAAAATCAAGTTGACAAAAATCAGTGTTTGTCACCACGTAGCTTTTCTTAGGAATCTTCTCAAATGAATACATATGATCAAATATCACTCTGGATTCAATAGTTTCATAATTATATACTTTTGATGGATCACCCTTATCAACTTTCGAATCATCCAGATCTCTTTGTCTCATTATGCTTTGTATCAGTCTCATTCTTTCTACTTCAGTTGCCACCTCAGCTTTCTTTTCTTCCTTGGACTTTTCAATAACAATCCCTTTGCCCTTATCCTTTTTATTTGACAAATCAACATTTTCTGAAGAAGATACACCTGTTTGCTTTCCAATTACAACTCCCTTTGAGATTGGTTTTGAAATTGGAACTGTTGTGATCACAGTTGAAGTAACTGGACCAGCAGAAACAACAGTTGCCTTTGCCACCACCTTCGAAGGATATACCTTACCAACTATATTCGCATCTTCTATGGTTGTCTTCATCCCTTCACAAGTTTTCACTTGTTCCCCATCCTTTGTCTGTTCTATCTTTTCTCCCCCTTGCACCCCTGTGAAAGCAGGTAGGGCATCTGATACAGTTGGTAAAAGGCTGGAAATGCGAAGTAGTGGAATAAGATTCTTGTGTAAAATGGCTTCAAAGTGAGAAAACTTCTGAGAAAGAAATTATTGTGAAATTATCGGAGAGACAGACTTCGAAGATAAGTCCTTTAATTCCTTCAACAAGCCTACCAACTCTCCAAAGTTTTGTTCCTCTTTGGCATAAAGAGTTGTGAGTGTTGGATTCATCTGTTCGTAAAGTTTGACATATCTGGTGACTGCATCACAGATGATATCAATTTTCTGATTAGCCGAAGCGTAATCCTGTTTTACGATTTGAACTTCCTTTTGCATATCTTCTTAAAGTTCTCTGATTTGAAGGTTAACATCCTCCCGTACCTTTTTGACTTCTTGTACGAAGAGCACATTGCGCTTCTTCGTAACTATCTTCAAGTCTTTCAACTCTCGTACAAAATCAGTCCTCTGAGAATTAATTCGATTCTCAGTAGAAATATCATGATTATCTACTTTTTCAAGGACTCTACTTTCTGAATCCCTAATTAAACCAGAAACCTTCGAAATTATTCATCCTTCCATCAATTTCATTAAAGAATCAACCTCCAAACTTGTAACCCCAACACTACCCACATCTGCTTGTGATTGCAAGATTGAATTTAATTTTGAATTCAGAATCTTGAATTGCTTCATCGTCATCAGCATGTGGTCTGGAAAATCTTCTTCAGAATTATCAAAGTGAAGAGCTTCGAATGTTCCTCCAAAGCCTTCATTATCAGTTCCAGCATCAGTAGCCATAGTTTCATCAACCGGTGAAGATGAGTTCGGTGGATCAGTAGATTGAGTAGAAAAATTTGTAATGAACGGTTGATTCATAATAGATTGAAAAGTTGGGGAATCAGTAGTTGATGTAACCTGAGGTAAAGAGACAACATGATCGTGTTCAACAGTTTCGAATCAGCAGGCTTCGAAAGAGTAAGAAGCGGACTGGTCTTTCCTTTTTCTTGAATTAGGACTTCAGGTGTTTCAGGAACTTGCTCTTCTTCCTCAGTTCTTTGATTCTTCTTAATAAACTTTGCAAGATCCTCAGCCCTTCGCTTTTTCGACGATGGAGAAACAGGGGCTGGAATTTCACGGACCACAACACCCTGATATGTGATTTGAGTTTTCTTAACAATCTGAGATGAAGATGGACGCTTGAATTTGAGTCGGCGAAAAACTCCCGTCTTAGATGGAATAGTCTCTTTCTCCTGAGACGCTTCGATAGTTGTTGTATCATCAACAGTCTTCGAAATAGGTGAAATAATCTATTGAGAAACTTCTTCGACTGTAGTTGGTTTGACCGTAGGTGATTTCTTCTTTTTCTCATCCTTCTCTATTCTTTCCGAAGACCCAACATCTATCTTCTTGAATTTATTTGATTTCTTCTTCTCTGCTTCGTATAACATACCACTAACAACTTTTGTGTCAATTGATTGAAGATATGACACCAACACATTATTTGTTGGATTCAACTTTTTGAGCATCACATCCGGAATACGAGCAATAGATGTAAAGATAGCAGAATCATCAACAAACTCCTTCGGACTGCCATACATATGAAAAATGGATTTTTCTTCATATTCAGGAACTTCAATCCTCTCCTTTGTATATACATATTGAAGAATAAGACTCCAATATCTGGCACACGAAATCCCCTGCCTGAAATTGGTCTTCGAAATGCTTGTCAAGAACTCTGTCCATAGCTGTTCAGAGTAATCAACTTGCAAATCATAATAAAGCCCAGCCACCATTGCGTAGACTTCCATTCTCCCTTTGTCGAGACCCACTGTTCTTCCAGTAAGACTGTTAGGTCCAGCTTAGTGTTTTGTCTATTGGGCTCGTTAGCTAGTCCAATGTTTATCTCCGGTATGGGCCTGTCCATCCGTGAGTTTTGTAGGGTTTATTATAAATAGATGCTTGCATGCATCCTAGAACGTAATGATTAGAAACGATTAGAGAAGTATTGTTCAGCATATTCATCGTTCTTATTTTGTAACCCTTGAATCCTCTACAGTGGAAGTTCTTAGTCGAGCTCTGCTGAGGATTGAGTAATCTAATCATTCGACACATTCTGATTCATACTTGTGTTTCGTTTTTACTATCTTTACGTTCATTACTTACCTGTTACAAAGATCTAATCGATCAAAGAGTTAATTTTTCTAACTCTTCAATTGGTATCAGAGCAGGAGGCTGTGTAATTCATACACATCTTTTCTGTGAAAGAGTTTGCGATTAGGGTTACTCCGTATTAACTAATATTTATTGAGCCGTCATTCTATAATTGACGTAACTCAGCATTTATTTGTTTTGCCCTAATATTACATATTACAAGTCTGATCTTTCAAACAGGTTAAACGATCAAGCATGGACGAGTCACAATCTAATCCCATAAACATCTCAAACAGCATTGGATCAACGACGAAGATTCCTATTCTTTACACCCATGATTACGAAGTCTGGGCGCATCATTTTGAAGATTATGTCATCGGATCTAAAGACAATGGATACCTTATTTGGGAAGCAATCGTATCTGGACCATTTGCTCACTCAGGAACATCAAAAATCATTAAAACTCAGAAAGAGTATAATGATCTGTTAAAGGACGTAAAGGATGTTGCTCAAAACGAAAAGGAAAAGTTTCAGTGCAACATTAAAGCATTGAGACTGATTCGATTCGCTCATCGATCAGATACATTCAGGCTGGTGAGTTCATGCAGCACCGCTAAAGAAATCTGGGATAGGCTGCGAGAGCTATATTCCACGGATGAAGATTTGGAGCATTCTATTTAGACCTTGCTTTTGTCTGAGTTTGGTGAATTTAAACAGAATTCTGATGAAACTGTTACTCAGACGTTTGATCGCTTCAATCATCTTCTTAGCAAGATGATCAAACACGATATAGAAAGGAAGCTAATTGAACAAAAAGTAACCTTTTTGAATGGACTTAGATCCGAGTGGAGCGCGGTTGTGTCCACTATTAAAGCTCATGAGCAATTTAAATCTTATTCATTGGCAAAGCTGGTGGGGATTCTGAAATCCCAAGAAAAGATTGTCTTGCAAGAGAAAAATGTGGTCTCAAGTTTGGGGTCCTTGGCACTCCTGTCTAAAAGCAAAAGTGTGGTAGAAGATGAAGATCTCAACTTAGAAGACTATGATCTTACTTCTGAAGACTATGCAATGATGGTGTCGAATCCAAAGAGGTTCATTAAGAAAAGGTTCCCTACCAATAAGAACCGAAATTGGCAGGGAAGCTACAGTTCTGAAAAGGTTAAGGAGGAACCGAAGACAGCTAAACCAAAGAAAGAGGTGAAAGTTGAAGGAGATTCAGGTGTGAGCTGCTACTACTGTGGAGGAAAGAACCACTATGCCAAAGACTGTGTTCTAAAGAAAATGACAGAGAAGGATGAAGAAAAAGATGAAGAGGCTGTGTTGATGAAAAAGTTGGAAGAGATCAAGAGAAAGAAAGTTGCTACTAACCCTTCGATGAATGCTTTAATTGTGCAGGGTTCGGCAGCGGATGATGAGTTCGGTGGCGTGCAAGTCTGGTCAACCGACTCAGAGGATGATGAAGTTAGGAAGCCATCTCATGGAAAGGCGTATGATGCAAGAGGTGATGAAAGCAGTGGGAAGTGTTTGATGGTGACAGATGTATCTCAAATGAGGGGATACAATACAGACGGTGGGAAAGAGGACACCAAGGAGCGAGAGGAGCTTCACAACAAAACCTCTCAGTGTGCAGATCAATGAGCTTGATGAATTGATCAAGAAGGTACAATCCGTTTTTGTTTCATTCAAAGTCCCACAAAATTCATATGAAAAAGAATTAAAAAGCTTAAATTCAAGAATCTCAAATCTAGATAGTAGTTTAACTCAAACACGGGTCACCAATTCTAACCTAACTGACCAAATAAGCAGGGTGTCATCCAAGAGTGAGGAACGGAGGATGTGGATAGAGCTGAAGGAGTTGGAGCTAATTAAATCTAAGGACGAAAACATTTATTTACAAAGAGACAATTTAAAACTTCTGAAACAGAGAAATGTTTTTTGTTTAATTGCTAAACGTCTTTATGCTAACATCACTCAACTTCATCTGAACTGTGAAATAGGGCAGAAAATTCATCGCATGATTTTGCCCTTCCTTGAGTTTAAGGAGGATGAAATCGATGCTGAAGCATATAACTGCGAAAGTGTAGTTTCGTCTGATGATGTGAATCCGACTTATATGTATGGTCTGGACAAAATCGAATCTTTTATAAATTCCAAGGACCATAAGGACATGCTGAAAAACCTTTTGGATGAAAACGATAAACTGAAACTAAGGACCGAAATCATACAAAAATTTGACTCATTGAATGCCAACTTGAGCTCAGAAAATAAAATTGATGTTGAAAACGCGTTTGAGCTTAATGAGGATGATGATATGAGCGTAATTTCTATAGAGGATGAAGTTGACTGTTCTGAGTTTGTTAAGAGCGAACCCGAAAACCACAAAATCTTATTTCTGAAAATTTTGTGGAGTTTGCTCGTTTGTCCCAAAATAAGTCCCCGATTCTTGAAGAAAAGGCCGTTGTGTACCAAAAGGTGAGAACAACACCAAATCAGGTGTATAAGGTCACAGGAGTAATCGAACATCAGACAGCCGAACTCACTGCCATAGTAAACGAAGATAATGCAGATGGCTGTCATGAGTTTTTCTGGTCTGCTCTTATAGATAATGCTGACGAAACCGTTGGTCTGTCAGAGCGAACGTCCTGGAAAACCAAAGGTAGATATGTGCCAGAGCCACTAAACAAGCCTGACAACTTCGATGTGCCAAGTACTAGTGGTACAAAAGAAGTTCTTGTAGAAGAAGTCACTCCTACTAGCGAAACATCATCTGTTAAAAGTGAACCGGCTGACAGGAAGCAAAAGCAAAAAGCCAACATCCACCGACAGCCAAAGCAAGTGAAGGATCAAAATCAGCAAAGGAATCTGTGATACAAAAAGAATCTCTCAAAGCGAAAACAGTTTTGGCGATCTCAAAACGCCCATTTCTCTTATCATGAAAAAAATTCAAAGTCGGAGAAAAGTACTGTTAGGCCGCAAGAAAGTAATAACAACCGCAAGGAGAGGTTTGGTTCTAAAAGGAATAACAACCGAAGGGAAATGTTTGGTTCAGAGAACACCAGCTACCAAAAGTATAGGTTCGGTTCCGAGAGCAAAAGTTATCGAGGTTCAAGGTTCGGTCCCACTAACCTCAGGTCAAGAAAACTTCTCAGTCTAAATTCTCTCGTTCTAATTCTTCTCAACCCCATTCTAAATCCAGTTCTGTTCAAACTCAAAATCCAAAATCTTCAACAGATTTGAAAGGAAAATCGAAGGTTTACTCAGCCAAGAATGATCAAAAGCATTCCAAGGCCCAAACGCCTGAACCTGAATCCAAACCGACTGTAAAAAATCCTAACAAAATTAAAGTTTTCACTATTAAGAAGAAAGATGAAACAACTTTAATAAAAAGAACATATCTTGTTGACATTTCTCTTACTATTCCTGTTCCTGTGAAAGGCTCACGTGGACCCAATAAACTTTAGGTTCCTAAATCTGCTTGATTTTTTGCAGGTTATCAGTGACGAGCAGTTCGACGAAGAATGGTATATTGACAGTGGCTGCTCACATCACATGACAGGAAGGAAGGAAGAGCTGAGGGAATATCGATCTCTTCCAAACGGCGGGAATGTCAAATTTGGGAACAACTCATATGGCACGATAAAAGGTTATGGGATGATAACAAATGGAGACTTCACGATTAGAAAGGTTGCATACGTTGAAGGACTACAGCATAACCTCATCAGTGTATCTCAGCTTGTTGGAGGTACCGGTCTTAAAGTTTCATTTGACGATGAGGGTTCGGAAATAATTGAGAAGAAAACAAAACGAGTGATTCTCAAATCAGAGCGCAAAGGCGGAATGTTTCCTCTCAATCTCAAACCTATCAAAGGAAATCTAGCTATCTGTCTGTTATCCAAAGCACATTCTGGCGAAAGCTGGCTGTGGCACCGAAGGCTCTCCCATCTCAACTTCAAGGATATCAACAAACTTATCACCGGAGGTCATGTTCGGGGTCTTCCATTGCTCAAGTTTGATCGAGAACATTTATGTGTTGCGTGTGAATTGGGGAAACAGAGTCGTCAAAGTCACCCATCCATTATAAACACTAAAGTCGTTGAACCACTTGAGTTAATTCACATTGATTTGTGTGGTCCATCATCTATCGAAAGCATTGGCGGTAGCAAGTATATTCTTGTTATTGTTGATGACTTTTCACGTTTTACATGGGTGTTCTTTCTGAAGCACAAATCTGAGGCAACTCTCAAGCTAAAGATGTTTATCAAGCAGATTGAAGTGCAATTGAGGAAAGTAGTTCGCAACATCAGAAGCGACAATGGGTTGGAGTTCAAAAATAAAGAATTTGAAGACTTTTTGGCAGAAAAAGGAACCAGTCACAACTTCTCAGCCCCCTACACCCCTCAACAAAACGGAATTGTCGAAAGACGAAACCGATCTTTGTGTGAGGTGGCTCGAACCATGTTAAGTTCCGCTTCTCTACCTCAATATTTCTGGGCTGATGCTATTGCTGCAGCATGTTTTACGCAGAACAGGTCCTATCTCAATAAGCGTTTCACTCTTACTCCTTATGAGATCAACAATAGGAAGCCAAACGTTAAATTCTTCCATGTATTCGGCTCACGATGCTTTATCTTCAACTCTAAATAACATCGTAAAAAGTTCGACGTTAAAGCCGATGAAGGAATTTTTCTGGGATATTCTCTTACTTCAAAAGCATAGCAAGTTTTAAACAAGCATTCAAGGAAGATTGAAGAAACATATTATGTGACTTTCGATGACAGCTACGTCAAGAAGCTGAAGGCCACTGAAGAAACAGTTGGAGAAATTTTCTCTCAAATAGGCCAGGTCACGGCCTCAATTGCAAATTTATTTGAGCAATTTGTGGAGTTATTCGATGAACCGGAGAAGGCTACTCTCTCAAAAGCCAATGCAGCAGACAACAAAGTTGACCATCTGAAGCAAATCGTCGAAGACGCTGCCAAACGAATGGATGAAGGAGTATCAGTTCCAAATGAACCTCCTCAGCACGGTGCTTCAGTTGAGGGGGGAGAATCCACCTTCTTCAAAACAACCGAGCTCACAAATTGAGGGGGAGAATTCCATTCCAGTTCCACCCGAAAGCTCAGTTCCACCCGAAAGCTCAACTGCACATGAAATCCCAACACCGCCCGAAAGTCCTGTAGCACCAGAAAGTCAAGCTACACCTGAAAGCTCATCTGTCGAGGGGGAGAATGTCGATGTATTTTACGACGATTATAGCCAATCTGAATTAGAAGAAATGGTGAATGCTGAATTAGATCCATTCTATGATCCAAATTACCCTCCTCTTGTCAAATGGACCAGAGATCATCCCGTTTCATAGGTAGTGGGTAATGTCTCCGAAAAGGTCTTGACCCGATCTCAACTGAAGGCAAAACAAACATCTCTATTCTCAAAAGTAGAGTTCTGCATGTTTAACTCTTACGTCTCAAAAGTTGAACCGCAGACAGTTAACACTGCTCTTGATCACTCTGATTGGGTTCAAACTATGCAAGACGAACTTAATGAGTTCGAAAGAAATAAGGTTTGGCGCCTCATTCCAACTCCTAAAGATGCCTCGGTTGTTGGTCTCAAATGGGTCTTCAGAAATAAAATGGACAAGGAAGGCAATGTGATAAGAAACAAAGTTCGTCTAGTGGTGAAAGGATACTGCCAGGAGGAAGGAATCCATTATGAGGAAACTTTTTCTCCTGTAGCTAGGATGGAATCTGTTCGAATATTCCTTGCCGACGCTGCACACAAAAACTTTGAGGTCTACCAAATGGACGTAAAGTGCACATTTCTAAATGGAGAACTTGAAGAAACGGTGTACGTGGAGCAACCTCCGGGATTCATCAATGAAAAGTACCCCAATCGCTGCTTTATTCTGGACAAAACGGTTTATGGGCTGAAACAAGCACCTAGGGCCTGGTATGAAACGCTAACCAAGTTTTTAAAGATGTCCAAATTCAAACAAGTTTCGGTTGACCCAACCTTCTTTCGTAAGAAGGAGTGTAACCACCTTATGATTGTTCAAATCTATGTCTATGATATCATCTTTGGCTCAACGAATCCTAGCTTAATAGCTGAATTCAGAAACCCGAATGCATCTTTATTAACCAGGAAGCATATACCAAGACTTTCCTTTCTAAATTCGGAATGATGGGAGACTCAAAGGTTAAAGTTCCAATGGCGTTCGGCACCAAGCTCACTCCATCCTTGGATAAGCCAACAGTCGATATTACGCTATATCGCCAGATGATCGGTTCTTTAATGTACCTTACTGCTAGCAGGCCTGATATAATGTTTTCTGTTTGTTACTATGCTAGATTTCAGGCAAATCCTGGTGAACCTCATATGCTTGCAGTGAAGAACATACTCCGGTATCTAAAACGAACTACCTCTCTCGGCTTATGGTATCCAGCAAACTCAGGTTTCTTCGTTCAAGCCTACTCAGATGCAAACCTTGGAGGTTGTGGACTAGACAGGAAGAGCACCACTGGAGGCTGCCAATTCCTTGACGAGAAGTTGGTTAGCTGACAATCAAAGAAACAGACTTGTGTATCTCTGTCTACAGCTGAAGCAGAATACATCGCAGCTGCCTCCTGTACATCTCAAGTGATTTGGATCCAAAGCCAGCTCAGGGACTATGGACTCAATATGAAAAAGATCCCACTATATTGCGACTCCGAGAGTGCAATTAGGATCTTTCATAACCCAGTGCAACACTCCAAGACTAAGCACATAGCACTGAGGTATCATTTTATTAAGGATCATGTGGAAGATGGGAACATCGAAATTCATTTTGTTCGAACCACTGATCAACTGGATGACATCTTCACCAAAGCTCTTCCTGAAGCTTCTTTCAACAAAATTCTACAAGGGCTAGGAATGATGGAATCGGAGTCAGTACCAAAAATTACCTCTCCAGATCAAAAGTAAGAAACGAAATAGACCGAACGTTTGGGTTCGGGTCTCATGTATGCCGAAATGAACCGAATGCTCGGGTTCAGGTCTTGTTTTGGTGTACCGAAATGAACCGAACGCTTGGGTTCGGTTGTATCATTTGATCTTCGCTTAATCACTCAAAGGTAGTTTCTTTGGTTGTAAATCTTTCGTATTATTTTTCCAAAAATTTTCTCACCCGAAATAGACCGAACGCTCGGGTTCGGTTTCAAAATTTTCTCAACCGAAATAAACCAAACGCTCGGGTTCGGTTCCAACAATTATTTTTTTGTATTCATTTTTTTATGTCTTATTTTCCTTTTTATCAAAAATTCCAAAAATATTCTTTTATTTTTTTAAATTCAAAAACTCCAAAAATAATTTTTTTATTATTATTTATTTTTCTCTTTCTTTATGTTATTTTAATTTTGGCTCTTATCTTTTTGTATGTCTCTTTATGGGTAAATCATTTCACTAGCTAAGTGTCCCTAGAAGCATGCTGTTGTATGTGTCCAAAGCCTCACCTGATTCTGAATAAAAGCCTTACTGACTTGGTACAAACAAACCTTGTCTTCCCAATTAGGCTCTCATATTTATTCTAATCATGAGCTACCTAACTCTCTTCTCACATGAGATAAGAGTTTTCTGCTTAGTTCTTATTTTTCACAGCAGAGGTACTTTGGTCTCTTTACACCATCTATATTACTTTTTCTCCATCTCATTCGCTTCACAAACGTAACCCTTGAGACTCTCAGACATTACCACTGAGGTTTATGGTTGCACAATTTCTGTGTTCATGATCTTAGCTTCGTGTCACTACGTGCTAAGTGAAACCCACAATTCAATACCTACTATGCATTGACGGTGAACAATTATCTTGCTCTAGCTTTCACTAATGAATTGACGGACTTATCCATGGGGGTACAACATGAAATCTCTATTTTTCTTTTGAGTGATTCCTATGAAATTGTTAAATCCAATAACATTTCTTCCGTTGGGATTCAGTTTTAATTTTTTTTTGAGATTTCGCATACATTAGTTTACCTTGCTACTTAAATTATCTCCAACCTACTTGTTCAATAGACTACATTGGTCTCACAAGTACTTCGTTCGATTTCTATCTTATATCATGATCATGAATTATGAATCAAAGCGAAATCCACCCTCATAAGCCTAATTAAAAGAAGCCTTTCAACACTTCTTAACAAGTGTCTAATCGTTATTCAACGGGAAACTACACAAACACTTTAAGGTCTCTCTTAACTTTGAAGGACGAGATTCGTGCCTGGGATCAATTGTTTCGTGTCTTTATTGACATCACCTAATCCCTCAAAAGTGTTGCTTTATTTCTTTTTCTTTTACACACTCAACACGAAAATCTTTTTGATTTTCCAAAATTCTGGTTTCATTAATTTCAAGACATTTTAATCGGATTGGTTGTTATAATAAGGTTGTGGTTGATATTGATCCACGTGGGCGATTTTATTTTAAAGATGCCGTTAAACTCTAAAGGGATAAGATGACAAAATGATGAATCAGGCGGGAGTCCAATCGATTTGATTTCAAACGGCACAAGAAGGCAAAGCGTGCGAATTGGAACCGTTTCATCTCCAAACGGCGCCTGATGGGAAGGCGTGTAATTAGGGACTGACACTCTTTCTCCTGCGTAATCATCGGCAACACCAACTGCACGCGTCAATCGCCTCCGAAAAACTCTTCGTTTTTCAATCAAAGATTTGGGAAAGATTCTTCTCTCTCCTTTACCCACAGTATAAAAGGCAATGTAAACCACCGTTTACCTCTTTACTACACCTATATTTCCAGAGAGCAAGAAAATCGATCCAACCTCTACTGTTCATCATCTCTCCCATCTTCATCACAACAATGGCGAATTCTTCATCAATTCATGCAACTTCTCACATCTTGCCTATTCGTCGCCAGCAGAGTTTGATCATTGATCTTACTCCTCAGGCATACGATGCTTTCATGTTTCCCATCATCGAATGCCTGAAATAATCGCCAATCGCTCCTGCTCTTACCAGGGCTGAAGCTGTTCCCATGGAGTTCCTGTCACAGATTTTTGCCACAGCTCACTACGATAAGGTCGTCGACAGGATTTTCTTCGATGTCTTCGAGCACAAGGCATCGATTTCCAAGCAGATGTTTTGTACGTTGTTAGGGTTTGAACCTGATTCGTCGAGGGTTAATCCTGAAACCATTCCGATGGGTCATCTGTTCAACATGCTCTACAACATGGGGTACACTGAGGTGCTCACAACGGTCACGAAATTCAAGAAATCGTGCCTGCCCCCTCAGTGGAATGGGATGTTTACTATGCTTTTCAAGGGCTTGTCTGAAAGAAGTGCTGGATCTGATGGGGCAAGTCGTCTGTTCCTATCCATCATGTACGGGATCTACAATGGTATCAATATGGACTACGGGTCGGTCCTATGGTAACAACTCATTCAGAGTCTTTCTTCCACTTCTCGACATTTAGAGATTTCATATGCCCGGTTCTGGACTCTTGTCACTAAATGGGTGATGAACAAGTACCACGTCCCCATTGTCGCTGGTGCTCCAATGTCTTCGATTGGTACTTTCCATACCACGAAGATCATTGTCTCTGACGCATCAAAATTTCCCTTCAACGGGTCTATCCTTGAAACAATGTATGGTGATGTTCCTGCCGACAGCCGGATCATTAAAACGTACAAGGAGTTCTGACGTTCTGGTCCGAGAGACCTTACTCCAGAGATGATCAAATCGATTCATGATGCTGACAAGCCTGCCCCCAGAGGAAAGAAGGCTGATAAGGGAAAGCAGGTTGCAATGGGAGCAAAAGGCCCATCTCCCAAGAAGAGGAAAACCACTAGAGCCGCCCAATCCCCTCCAATAAAGAAGCGAAAAACCCAACCAAGGCGAAAGCTAATCATCACTTCGTCCTCAAGCGAATTTGAGGAAGAGGGTTCTGATTCTGATGGATCTCAACGTGGTAACACTCCGCCACGTTCGCCTACACCAGAGATTCATATTTCCACTTCTCCTATTTCCTCTCCACCAGTTACAATTCCTTTTTCCATTCCCCCCATAACCTCCACCACTCAAATTCCATCCACCTCCATCCCAGTACCACTACCTATATTTACCGAAGCAACAGCCACCACCACTGCAGACGTAAGAACCAACGTATCTGATACGGGGGTTCATACTGACGCACCTAAATCCACCTCAGCACCCGAACCCACACCAACAACCGAACACACCACCCAACTCGAACCTACTACTACTACTACCGAGCCTCAAGCTTCACCACCACCATCTTCTCCTGCTCATGCATCAGAGGGTGAAGAACCACTCCTTTGCGGGGAGGACATGACCTTTGATTCGGTCTATTACAGTCCGTTTCAAGTTCAAAGTGACGATGATGACGATGCTCCTGTCACAAAGAGGTATCTCAAGGAGCTACATGACAAAATCGATTCTCTCATCGCCTCATCTTCCACATCACAATCCTCAATATCTGAAGCTGCCATTCAGAAAATTGTTGATGCTTTTTCCAAAGCTCATCAAGTTTCTCTTGATTCCGCCACTACAGCAATTGACGCCTCAACCAAAGCTTGTGAGGCAGCGACCGAAAAAGTCGATAAACTATTCATTGATGCTTCTTCCTTGTTGAAATCTTTACATGAAAACGCTGAAGCCACCACGACAAAGCTGGAACCCTGTTGGATATTATTCCTTTTATATATCAGCTCAGATACCGATTGTTGGAAATATAAAAATCTGATCACTGCGACAAAAGGCTCGGTTACCGGTCACTGTGTGATAGATATATAAGTTTAAGATATAAGATGTAAATATATATAAAGAATAATAATTGCGGAATAAGTATAAATATGAAAGCTATAAATGACTGAAAGCTATAATAATATAAATGACTATATTTAAATGACGTAAAGCTATAAATAATATAAATGACTGTATTTAAATGACATAAAGCTATAATAAAATATATATATATATATATATATATATATATATATATATATATATATATATATATATATATATATATATATATATATATATATATATATATATAAGTATATAAATATATATCAAGTAGGTTCGTCAATAAATTGACTGAACTGGACTCGTGGAACGACTGGTCGATATTTGTTCTCTTGGAAGGACCGGTCGATATTGGGACTCTTGGAACGACTGGTCGATATTTGTTCAAAGATCAATCCGGTATTTGATAAGTAGTAAAAAGTTCATTTTCATGTAAAATGGATTGTTTACAAAACAGTGCAAAGTACACGAGTCATGTATTTGTATACGGGTATCGGGTGTTTTGAGGAGATTTGATGAGGTTGGAGTGGGTATTTGGAGGGTGTTAGGAGGTGGAATAAGGTTGTAATTTTGGTGGTGTAAGGCAGCAAAGATGGTGAAGTTGAAGGAGCTTTGGGTGGTGATGGATGTAGATTTTCGGAGTAAATCTCTCTGGATAGCCAATTCTCTCTCGCGTCTCTTTGGGGTTTCCCGTGGTCAAAATCGTCCACGAAAATTTCTAGATGTAGGTAATGTCCTGAAGAATTGATGGTGAAAATCTCCCTAGTAGTATTTTGGCTGTGTTGTTCTCGCTTTTTTGTTTTCTAACATGAAGATTCTGAACTCAAAAACAGAAATCTCTCTGGATAGCCAATTCTCTCTCGCGTCTCTTTGGGGTTTCCCGTGGTCAAAATCGTCCACGAAAATTTCTAGATGTAGGTAAGGTCCTGAAGAATTGATGGTGAAAATCTCCCTAGTCTTTTTGTGCTTGTACCGAGCCCAGTTGTCTTCGTTTCTGACTTGAAGATTCTGCTGTCGAAAAACAGCAAGTGGTGATGGTTGTGGTTATTTGAAAGGGGTATTTTTGGAGGAGGTTTAAGGATGGTATTTGGAGGGTGTTAGGAGAGTATTTTGAGGTTGTTTGGAGGTTGGAATGAGGTTGATATAAGGTGGTGAAAGTTTATGAAGATGATGATGTTTGATGGGTTGAAGATGAACACCTTGAGTTTGAATGAAGAAGATGAAGATAGTTGATGATGTTCTTCATTTTTGGTTGTTGTTGATCTTGATGTTCTTGGTTATCTCCAGGGATGAAGATTGAGAGGGTGTGGTTTTACAAAGGAAAATTCACTATGACATATGAATCTCTCTTAGTCTCTTATATTCTCACTTACTCTAAACATACACTACATACACATGTATATATATGAGAAACAAATATCTAGTAGTAGTACACTTGAGTGTAAGTTGAAAGATGCAAGTTGATGTAGAGCTAGGAGCAAAGAACGTGGGAAGGTTTTAGGCTTCTTCATCCTTGACTTTTCTTGACTTCCTCCTTTGTTTGACTTATTCAACACATATACATATCTATATATATAATACATATATATATAACACATACATATATATAATACATATATATACATACGTATATATATATATATATATATATATATATATATATATATATATATATATATATATATTGGTGAAACTTTTTAGTCACACAGCTAATTTTCTCGTCTATGCGCGTGCTTTCGTATTTTCCGTTTTATCACGCATTCATGCAACCTGAAATAACTGATAATATTTGTTAGATTGTATAAAAACAGTTCATCTTATTTCAGTTATGGTCACATACAAGGTTACATAAGAACATTTTTCAACAATTTCCCCCTATGTGATCATTGCTGAAATAAGGACAGGTATGATATAATCATATTGACAGTTTAACTTTTGAAGATTCGAGATAAAAGATTTGTCAATAGATAAGATATATATAAAACCATAGCAATTGATTTGAAAGTTTGTGACTTGGTTTAACATATCTTATGTAAAAGATTTTCAGAAATTTGTTTCCGAATCAAAGTCTCAGGTTCGGTTATCAAAGGGTAGCCATATATGTATCTAAAGAAATTTCTTAAGATTTTATAGCATTATTAATGACGACAAGTGGTTTAACAGGTCGATTCAGATGAACGCTCATAGGTATAGCTCACACTTCACTTGGGTGTTTAGTTGTTCTGGCAGCAGAACAAGTTAATGATCACTAAAAATGAGTGATATCTCTCTCTGACGACTCACAATCATATTGGAGGTGTTCAACTATGCTTTTCTTGAAAGGTCACTTAGTCTCATTATTAGATAATCAATCACATAAGACTGGTTTCGGCATTACTCAGCGGGTTTCTTCATTCATGCCATTAACTTTCTCTCTCTCTCCGTCGGGAAATACATGTAGAGGGGTTTAGCAATTTTCATAGTGCAGTTTGCAACTAAGAACTTTCATTGATGAAGGCTACAGTATCCCGGGAAATCCTTTGTTGTTGCAGCTTTTTCTTTGATGGTATTCTTTTTGTTGATCAATATCCTTTTTGTTGTAAAAGGATATTTTGTTTTAGCATCGAGAATTTGCTACATTTGAGAAAATTGGGATTTTTGAGAGTATCTATCTTGCGGGATTAAGATATCCCTTTTTGTGAAAAATGGTTAAAAACAGATCACGAGATCTTTTGATGTTTGCTTTGAAATAACCATTTGATTGAACTTTGTTTGAAAATACCAAATGTAGAGTTTTTTTTTGTTTTGTTTGGTATTTCTTCGGTGAATGATTTGGCTTTCTTGTTGATTCCTTTTTATCTTGTTTCGTCTTTTCTTGTTGATGGATCACGGGATCTCAAGACATCATTTTTGGTTGGCTTATATCTAGGTAGGGATTAGTGGCATAAAAGACAGTTTGTCTAGTATGTATGAAATGAATGTATCGTCCCTGGTCATTTTGATATCTAAGCAAAAATGAGACCGTGACAAGGTATAATCGGATATACCTTATAAGCAATAGTGACACACCTAAGCTCACAAGAAATGAATTCCACAATGATTCAGATTGATGAGGCACAAATTCTCACATGGGTTTTTGTTTTCATCTGAACCTCCTAACCTTATGTCCCTTTTTGAAATCATCAATAATGAAATAAAATTGAAGGAAATAAAGTTATGTACATTATGAAAAGTAGGAGATTTGAACCTTCACTCCAATTGAGAATCAATATGACTTAATATCTTCATCGAGCATAAGCATCTGAAAATTAAGTCAAAAGACGATTAATCACAAGGTTCTATAAAAGCTTATTATGGCAAGTCTTTTATAATATTTTGAAGATTTGTTTTTCTGAATGTTTTTGGAAATATTGGTTATTTCAATGTTTTTGGTTTTTTTGAAAAGAAAGCAGTTTTCAAATGTTTTTGAATTTTCTTTTTGAATGAAAGTAAACACACTTTTGTACAAACAAAAAGTAAAAGTTTAAGGATGGATGTTATCTGGATTTAACATTCCTAGACGGCCTAGGAAGTATTGAAACTTCGTTTCATCGAGAGCCTTAGTGAAGACATCGGCAATTTGATCTTCGGAGTTGATGAAGTGTAGTTCGATATGACCCTTTTGAATGTTGTCTTTGATAAAGTGATATCGAATGTCGATGTGCTTTGTCATGGAATGGTGAACGGGATTGTGAGAAATGGCAATTGCACTAGTTGAGTCACAAAATATGGGAATTTGTGAGATTTTGAAGCCATAGTCACGCAGTTGAGTTTGCATCCATATGACTTGTGAACAACAGCTGGCGGCAGCGACATATTCAGCTTCTGCTGTTGATGTGGATACACACGTCTGTTTCTTTGAAGTCCAACTCACTAGTCTACCTCCTAGGAATTGACAGCTACCAGATGTACTCTTCCTATCTAGCTTGCATCCTCCGTAGTCTGAGTCGGTGAAAGCGTTCAGCTGAAAATCGGATTTAGCTGGATACCAAAGGCCAAGTTTGGGAGTGCCTTTAAGGTATTTGAAGATGCGTTTCACAGCAACTACATGGGATTCCATAGGATTTGCTTGGTATCTAGCACAAACACATGTAGAAAACATGATGTCAGGTCTGCTGGCAATGAGGTACAAGAGTGATCCGATCATTCCACGATATCTTTTCTGGTCAACGGGTTTGCCATTTAAGTCTGCATCAATTTTGTATCCAAAAGCCATTGGGGTTTTTGCGGTATTGGATTTTTCCATTGAAAAACGAGTGAGTAGGTTTTTGACATAATTCTCTTGGTTGATGAAAATGCCATCAGTTGACTGTTTGATTTGAAGTCCGAGAAAAGTAGTCATCTCCCCAATCATGCTCATTTCAAATTTGCTCTTCATTAGATCTGCAAACTTAACACTTAAAGATTCATCAGTAGAACCGAAAATAATGTCATCAACATATATTTGTACGATTAACAGATGTTTATTAAAGATTTTACGAAAGAGTGTTTGATCAATTGAACCTCTTTTAAAACCTGATTCTTCGAGAAAGGTTGACAACGTGGCATACCAAGCTCGAGGTGCTTGTTTCAAGCCGTAGACAGCTTTCTGCAATTTAAAGCTGTGATCTGGAAATTTGGGATCTTCGAAACCTGGTGGTTGTTGGATGTATACTTCGCGATCTATCTCTCCATGTAGGAATGCACATTTAACATCCATTTGGAATACTTTGAAATTCTTATGTGCAGCATATGCAAGAAAGATGTGAATTGCTTCAATTCGGGCAACTGGAGCATATGTTTCATCGTAGTCGATTCCCTCTTGTTGTGAATATCCTTTGACTACAAGACGTGCCTTGTTTCGACAAATGATTCCTTGATCGTCAGTCTTGTTTCTGTATACCCATCTTGAACCTATAACAGTAACATCGGGTGGAGTAGGAACAAGATTCCATACGTCGTTTCTTTCAAATTCTGCTAGCTCTTCTTGCATAGCTTTTACCCAATCTGGATCTTTTATAGCAGAATGTATGGTTTTGGGTTCGGTCGTGGATAAGAAGGCTCCAAATAAACATTCATTTGTGGATGCGCCTCTAGTCTGAATGCCTATGTTGGGATCTCCGATGATTTGGTCTGTTGGATGATTTCTGGTCCACTTTATTAAGCGATTCTCTTCCGCTATAATAATTGGAGTTTCAGTATCCCATTGTTCTTCTCCGGGCGTTTCATCTTGGAATAGGTTTGAAGGTTCCCCCATAAATGATGCATCGGGATTGTTTTGGCTATTTGGGGTTCGGGTGTTTAAAGGAGGATTTGGTGTTTGTTCCAAAGAGGAAGTATGTGTTGGTGGTTCCCCCTCGAATTGATTTGCATCATTTTGGTTTGTTTGTGGAATTACTTCACTGGGTGTTCCTGTAGGGTCAATTAAAGTAGTTAGAAGTTCAGAATTGTAAGCGGTTTTTGGTTGTTCAAAAAGCAAATCAAGATCGATTTCAATGTCTATGTCAGGAGAAGGTGTTTGTTGAATTGGATTTTGAAAAATATTTTCAATCATTTTTGAACCAAAATGTTCACGATCCAATTTCCTAACATAAAATTCATCGAAATGAACATCGGTACTTTCTTCAATTACTCTAGTACGTTTATTCAGTACTCGATAAGCAGCTGAAGAAAAAGAGTAACCAAGGAAAATTCCTTCGTCCGACCTTGATTCAAATTTTGAAAGGTGATCTTTATTATTCTTTACGAAGCATCGACAACCGAAAATATGGAAAAATTTGATGTTTGGTTTTCGGTTGTTAATGACTTCATATGGTGTTTTATGAAGATGTTTATGGATTAAGGAACGATTTTGAGTATAGCAAGCTGTGGCTATTGCTTCTGCCCAGAAGTATTGTGGCAGATCAGCGAAGATAAGCATTGATCTTGCAGCTTCACATAGAGTTCGGTTCCTTCTTTCGACAACACCGTTCTGTTGTGGAGTGTATGGGGCTGAGAAGTTGTGTTCAATTCCTTTGTCTTTGAGAAATGAATCTAGAGTATTGTTTTTGAACTCTAAACCATTATCACTTCGGATTCTTCGAACAGGTCGTTTCAACTTCAGCTCGATTTGTTTGATGAAGTTGATCATCTCTTCAGGTGCTTCTGATTTTAGTCTTAAGAAAAAGACCCAAGTAAAGCACGAGAAACCATCAACGACAACAAGAATGTACTTCTTCCCTTGAATGGTTTGGGTTTTGGCAGGGCCACAAAGGTCTATGTGCAACAACTCTAGTGGTTCGGACACACTAGATTCTGAGATGCTTTTGTGAGTGGATTTGGAAAGTTTTCCTTTTTCACATGCGGCACAAAGAGTTTCGTTATCAAGCTTCAGAAGTGGTAGCCCTCGAACAAGATCATCGCCGATTAATTTGTTGATGTACCCAAAGTTTAGATGGGAAAGGCGGCGGTGCCATAACCAACTAATATCTGCTGGGGCTTTAGATAGCAGACATATATCGGGTTTACCATAGATAAGATCCATGTCAAGTGGATACATATTTCCGGCACGGTCAGAATCAACTATAACATCTTTGGTTTTGGCGTCCATGATCAAGCTTCGTTGTTTGGTGAAAAGAACTTCAAGATTGTTATCACACAGTTGAGAAACACTGATGAGGTTGTGTTTCAGGTCATCGACGAAGGCAACTTTCTTTATGGTAAAATTACCATTTGTTATGTTTCCATAACCTTTGATTTTTGCTTTCATGTTGTTGCCGAAGGTAACATCTTGATTGGTTTGTATAGGTTTGAAGTCACGTAAGTAGTTCCGGTTTCCTGTCATATGCTTGGAGCAGCCACTATCAATATACCATGTATCATCATTGGGTTCTCCAGCATTAAGTACCTACAATCAGACAGAAACTTTAGGTACCCAAATCTGAATGGGTCCTGGTTTGTCAGTTGTTATTTTGGGTGCTTTTCTTAATGAATTTCTTTTATCATTTGACTTCACATTATTGTAATGGTTTGGTTTATAACGATGGAATGGTTGAGGTTTGATTTGATCTATCAATTTTACCCAAAATGCGATTTGTTTTTGAAAACCTGTGGGTTGATAAGATCTGTGATTTGGTGAAAGATATCCTAGATGTGAAGGTTTGTTTGAAAAGTTTTCTTCATATCTGGGATGTGATGGGCGGTTTTGAAAAGCTTTTTGAGGATGATGGTTTGAAACTTTCGGATGTGATGGTTTTTGAAAGTTCCTTGAATGATTAAAAGTAATATCTTGAAAGCGGTTTTCAAAAGGTTTTTGAAAAGATTTTGGTTTTTGTTTGGAAACCTGTTTATGAGGTATGACGTTTGGTTTCTTTGGTTGTTTTTCAAAAAGGTTTGGTTTGATTAGTGGGGTTTTGGTGACTTGAATGGATTTTTTGCTTGTTTGTTGTTTCTTGGAGTATTTTTGTCCCAGACTAGTTTTTCCAACAATTGATGAAGTCATTGTAGGAAAAGCAGTTGGTATAGAAGTACTACCATCCTTATAAGAGGAATTTTCTCCATTCAAAAGGTTTTTGAGTTTAGTGGTTCCATCAGTATTTTTGATTTGGTGAGTTAAAGAACTTGCAGAGTCTGTTTCAGAATTTACAACTCTTTTGAAAGACTTTTTGGAAACACTGAAAGCAGTATCATCTGGACTACAGTTGATAACTGTTTCGTCATCTGAATCTTCCTCATTAACAGATGTGAAAAGATTATGTAGAGTAGATTCAGAGTTTTCACAATTCGTCATGTTTTTCTGTTTTGCTTGTTCAATTTCAAAGGATTCTCTTCCAATTCCTGGTCTATAATTCGTATCAATTTTGCCAGTTCCCAAGGTGTTTGCCTTGGTGAAAATATCATCACTTAGTTTTCTGGCAACTTTGATAGAATCCATATTCCATATCAGTCTTTTATTCTCGGTTTCAAGAGAATTGATTTGTTTTAAAGAATCAGTCAGCTTTTCATTTAAAACATTGTATTTGTCAGTTGATTCTTGAAAGTCTTGTTTCAACTGAAGGATTTCCATTTCTAAAACATCTTTTATTTCAGAAGAAATGACTGACTGATTTTTTAGTTCCAAATCCCTTTTCTGAATTAGGGACTGATTTAATTGTTCCAAGACGTGATTATAATCTTCTGATTTTCTTTCAACGTCTCTTTCCAATTTGCTTTTCGTTCTTGTTAATTCTCCAAATTTGAGTTGCAAGGTTTGTAACTCAGATTTGCAAATATCATAATTGACCATTGTGTCATGATATGTTTTGAGATCAACTTCCAGACTAGTCTCAATTTTGGTTATGTGGGACTCAAAAATTGTTTTGGAAAAACCAAGTTCAGAGATCATAGACCATACCTGTTCTATGACGTTTGGAGCTCTTGAAGGTATTTCAACACCAGCTACGAAGCAGAAGTTTGATTGTGTTGGTTCGTGTTCAGCTTCGTCATCAGAAGTTGGCCAGTATTCCACACTTGGTTCATGGATTGCCATCAATGCTCTTTGCTTTTCTTGGTTTTCCAGTTTCTTCAATTCATCGGCTCTTTGAGCATAGTATGCTGAGTCTTTGATTTTGGTTTTGTTTTTGGCTCGACATTCTCTGGCATAGTGATTTGTTCCTTTGCAGTTGTGACAAATGATCACTTCTTCATCACTATCATCCTTTTGACTTTTAATCGGAAGTCTTTCAGGTGTTTGAGTTTGGGCTTGTTGGGAAGGTTGAGAATGGTTTTGTTGGAATCTAAAATTTTGGTTGTTTTGAAAACCATTGTTTTGATTGTTGTAACCTTGATTTTGGAAACCTCTATTTTGATTTTGAAAACTATTGTTTGGATTGTGATTATGACCTGAGTTGGGATCGTTTTGAAATCCCTGGTTTTGAAAACCTTGGTTTGAGTTATTTTGGAAAGAAGGTCTTTGAGAATTTTGTCCAAAGTAAGGTCTAGGTTGAAAACCTGAGTTGTTTTGACCAAAAGATGGTCTTGGTTGAAAACTTGAGTTATTTTGTCCAAAAGATGGTCTTGGTTGAAAATTTGGTCTAAAATTTGATTGACCATGATTTGGGATAAATCTCTGGAGATTTGTGTTTGCAACCAACGCACACAGTTGTTGATAATCTGCTTCATCATTTGAATCAGACTGGAAGGCTTGGTTTTGAAAAGATGTAGTCTGATTAAAATGATTAAAGTTTTGATCATTGAAAGGTGTTTGGTTTTGAGAAGTTGTGGACACAAGTGCAAGTGGTCCTCCAAAAGCTGCAATGGTTGGTGGGTCAATCGAGGATTCATACGATTGAAGTTCTCCATACAAATTGTACAAAGATTCGGTATGAATAGCTGGATTTCCCTGAATAATGAGTTTAACCATTTTCCAGCTTTCGAACAGATTGTTTAAAAACTTGAGATTTATCTCGTGTTGTGTCTTTTTGATACCCAAATTGTTCATTTTAACCATAATCAAATTGAACCTATCATGAGCATCATGGATGGTTTCTGATGAAAGCATTTTGAAATTATCAAATTCATTCAAAACAGATGTTCTTTTGTTTCCGATGATTCTTTTATTTCCACAAAAACGATTTTTCAAATTCTCCCAAATTTGATTTGCGGTTAACAGTATAATGTCATCCATTTGACTTAGAATACTGTGAGGTATTCCAGAAACAAGTTCCTTTTTGGCTTGGAGTTCCAACTTTTTTGTAATTTCAACTTGAGTGGCTTGATTTGTAGCAAGAGTAGCCATATTTTCTGGAGTAACATATGTTCCTTCTACACACTTCCAGACATCTTCATTTATAGCATTAAGATGAAGATTCATACGGCCAACCCACGAATTATACTCTTCAGGAATAAGTATGGGTGCCCGTGAACCAGATCCTAAGCTATTTGCAATGGAGACAGAGTTCATGTTGGAGTAATTTGCCAAAGACATTTTTTGAAAGGATTTTGAACAAGTGATATTAAAATGAAATTTTTAAAGAAAAGCTTATGGAAGGTTTATAAACGCTATAACCAAAAGTTTTTCGACAAAAATTTCAAGGTAAATCACACAAGCTCTGATACCAATTGTTGGATATTATTCCTTTTATATATCAGCTCAGATACCGATTGTTGGAAATATAAAAATCTGATCACTGCGACAAAAGGCTCGGTTACCGGTCACTGTGTGATAGATATATAAGTTTAAGATATAAGATGTAAATATATATAAAGAATAATAATTGCGGAATAAGTATAAATATGAAAGCTATAAATGACTGAAAGCTATAATAATATAAATGATTATATTTAAATGACGTAAAGCTATAAATAATATAAATGACTGTATTTAAATGACATAAAGCTATAATAAAATATATATATATATATATATATATATATATATATATATATATATATATATATATATATATATATATATATATATATATAAGTATATAAATATATATCAAGTAGGTTCGTCAATAAATTGACTGAACTGGACTCGTGGAACGACTGGTCGATATTTGTTCTCTTGGAAGGACCGGTCGATATTGGGACTCTTGGAACGACTGGTCGATATTTGTTCAAAGATCAATCCGGTATTTGATAAGTAGTAAAAAGTTCATTTTCATGTAAAATGGATTGTTTACAAAACAGTGCAAAGTACACGAGTCATGTATTTGTATACGGGTATCGGGTGTTTTGAGGAGATTTGATGAGGTTGGAGTGGGTATTTGGAGGGTGTTAGGAGGTGGAATAAGGTTGTAATTTTGGTGGTGTAAGGCAGCAAAGATGGTGAAGTTGAAGGAGCTTTGGGTGGTGATGGATGTAGATTTTCGGAGTAAATCTCTCTGGATAGCCAATTCTCTCTCGCGTCTCTTTGGGGTTTCCCGTGGTCAAAATCGTCCACGAAAATTTCTAGATGTAGGTAATGTCCTGAAGAATTGATGGTGAAAATCTCCCTAGTAGTATTTTGGCTGTGTTGTTCTCGCTTTTTTGTTTTCTAACATGAAGATTCTGAACTCAAAAACAGAAATCTCTCTGGATAGCCAATTCTCTCTCGCGTCTCTTTGGGGTTTCCCGTGGTCAAAATCGTCCACGAAAATTTCTAGATGTAGGTAAGGTCCTGAAGAATTGATGGTAAAAATCTCCTTAGTCTTTTTGTGCTTGTACCGAGCCCAGTTGTCTTCGTTTCTGACTTGAAGATTCTGCTGTCGAAAAACAGCAAGTGGTGATGGTTGTGGTTATTTGAAAGGGGTATTTTTGGAGGAGGTTTAAGGATGGTATTTGGAGGGTGTTAGGAGAGTATTTTGAGGTTGTTTGGAGGTTGGAATGAGGTTGATATAAGGTGGTGAAAGTTTATGAAGATGATGATGTTTGATGGGTTGAAGATGAACACCTTGAGTTTGAATGAAGAAGATGAAGATAGTTGATGATGTTCTTCATTTTTGGTTGTTGTTGATCTTGATGTTCTTGGTTATCTCCAGGGATGAAGATTGAGAGGGTGTGGTTTTACAAAGGAAAATTCACTATGACATATGAATCTCTCTTAGTCTCTTATATTCTCACTTACTCTAAACATACACTACATACACATGTATATATATGAGAAACAAATATCTAGTAGTAGTACACTTGAGTGTAAGTTGAAAGATGCAAGTTGATGTAGAGCTAGGAGCAAAGAACGTGGGAAGGTTTTAGGCTTCTTCATCCTTGACTTTTCTTGACTTCCTCCTTTGTTTGACTTATTCAACACATATACATATCTATATATATAATACATATATATATAACACATACATATATATAATACATATATATACATACGTATATATATATATATATATATATATATATATATATATATATATATATATATATATATATATATATATTGGTGAAACTTTTTAGTCACACAGCTAATTTTCTCGTCTATGCGCGTGCTTTCGTATTTTCCGTTTTATCACGCATTCATGCAACCTGAAATAACTGATAATATTTGTTAGATTGTATAAAAACAGTTCATCTTATTTCAGTTATGGTCACATACAAGGTTACATAAGAACATTTTTCAACAAACCCATTGTCAACCAGCTGGCTAACTCAGTCGCATCAGAGCTGAAGTCGTTCGCTTCACTTCGTCAAACAATTTCTGACGACAACTCAGCCTTCAAAACAACCATTGAGGAGCATCTCTCCAAGCTTCAAGAAGACTTAGCTGCTGAGAACTCCCTCATGGATGCTCTTGCAAGGAAGACTACCGCTCTTAAGGTCAAGAGTATTCAACTCTCCAATTCTCAACAGGAGATTGAGTCTCTTCGATCTGAAAGACAGATAATTTCTTCGTGTGTTTCGGATGTCCACTCAGCTTTATCCAACATCCTGGAAGCACATGACCCGATAATCAACTATTCTATCAGGCGAACTCTTGCAGAAAAGCTCGCTCCTGCCCTCTCCTTACTGAGCAAGATTGAAGGGATCCTTGATTTCGTGTCCATTCCGAAACAAGGGGGAGAAAAAGAGAAAGTGTCTCAACCACCTCCTACTTCAACATCAACTCACACAACCGAACCTCCTCCAGTAGGCCAAGCCTCAGGTTCCGGTGTGAAAGACAAAAGCAAGAAGATTGCTGAGGAGAGCGATGAAGATGATAAGGAGACAATTGCCGACCTTCTGAAACGATAGGGTCGAGATAAAGATGCAGACATCAGTGCTCGTGTAGCTAGAGAGGCTGAAGAAGCCGAAAGAAGACAAAAAGAAGCTCACGACCTTCTCGAGAGCAGAAAAACTCTTTTTCCTCCTTCGAATCTTGAGAAGCTGATTAAAGAAGCCATCGAAACACCCAACATCTTGTGGCTAGAACCGGTTATCTCTCTTGATCGTGATAATACTGTCGATTCTCAGTTCGACATGCCACTAACCCGAAAGGCGTTTGTATTCCATGCCTTTGACAACGTTGCTAAGTTCCCTCATCCTCATCCAAAGGTTGACAGGGACTTAGTTGATTTCTATCTGAGGGCCGCTCAACCACAGTACCAAACATGGAGCGCTCAGAAGATTATCAATGTTCGGGTTCTAAAGTCGTACAAGGAAGGAAACTTCACTAACGTTCGGTTTAAGGTGCTAAGGGGATCTGCTAAGATCGAACATGCCATCTCACTTGCTGATCTTCCCAACTTGAATCCACACGACTGGATCATCTTGCACAACATCCTTCTTACTAATGAAGCTGAATATGGTCCAATCATCGACCACATCAAGAGGATGCTTGTATGTTACATTATGGAAGTCGCCAAGATGGATCAGGAGATAGCGACTGTATTCAAGAAAAAGCCTACCATATCTCCTGTTGGCTCTGCCAGTGATCTCAACATGATGCAGATAGGGAAAATAGACCCGAAGAGGAACTCTGTTATGTTTACCAGAAACGAAGGACATAAATGTCTTTTCGCTTTGGAAGACAAACATCTCTATACAATTGCATGTTTGGAACATGTTTTAGGGATCATCCATCGATGCAAGCAGAACACAGCGGATGATATCAAGTACTTTGATGATATGATTCAATGGTACATTTGCTTCAGACAGACAATCCTTGCACTTATCTCACGTCTGTTTGATACAATAAAGAAGGCCCCCGCTGCTGGTCCAAGCAAGAAGAAACAATAGTCTCGCTCCAAATTGACGCAAAGGGGGAGATTGTTAGGTCCAGCTTAGTGTTGCGTCTATTGGGCTCATTAGCTAGTCCAATGTTTATCTCCGGTATGGGCCTGTCCATCCGTGAGTTTTGTAGGGTTTATTATAAATTGATGCTTGCATGCATCCTAGAACGTTATGATTAGAAACGATTAGAGAAGTATTGTTCAGCATATTCATCGTTCTTATTTTGTAACCCTAGAATCCTCTACAGTTGAAGTTCTTAGTCGAGCTCTGCTGAGGATTGAGTAATCTAATCATTCGACACATTCTGATTCATACTTGTGTTTCGTTTTTACTATCTTTACGCTCATTACTTACCTGTTACAAAGATCTAATCGATCAAAGAGTTAATTTTTATAACTCTTCAAAGACAACGAAGAAAAATTCCAAATAAAAAATTCCATACCGTAGGTAAACTAGATTTCTTAAAATCACTAATGCGCGTCAATGGAGGTTGGTGACCCATTTCATTGAACATGAACACAACTTGTGGAGAGGTGACTTCCACATACGGACTAGTGTTCGGAATCCCCAAAATCTTGCAGAATAACCTCTTGGACACCCTAATGCGTGTTTCATTCACCATTGTAAATTCCACACTTCCAGTCTCTTTGTTGTATGATGCTGTTGATCCGGCCTTAGATAACCAGGACATCGGAACCGCAAAAGAATCAAACATGACTTTTGATAGAACAGAATTCTGTAAAGCAACCACCAACATCTTGAGTTCATCTGGATACTTGGATAAATCAGACTCCACTTGATAATTTGAACCCTGTATCTTCAATATTGGAACAAAAATAACTTCTTCAGATGTTGGAGATGATGGAATTGAATCTTGCATCGGAGTTGCCATAGCTGAGTGTGAAGAAGATGATTTTGAAGAATATGAATTTTGAAGAATATGAATTTTGAAGAAGATGAATTTTAGAGAGAATTTGATCGCATAAAGTTTTATGGACCCCTGAATTCCTTTTTGTATGTAACCCTAGAATTTTGAATTTCAAGCGGAATGTATTAAATGCTTGCTGACATGGCACCTTGAAATACGGACCTCATTCATCAAAAAGTAACAATCGTAACTGTCAGCACACCTAAAACTCGTATCGTATTCCATACGTCACCAAAGGACAAGACTGTTTTGTTTTTCCCAAGAAAAATGTAACCGTCGAAACCCTTCGGAAGGAATAGAGGTAAGGCTCTTTCACTTTTGGATTAAAAAAGCGAAGTCATATGCCAGAGTTTCGAAATCATCATTCTGAGTTGGTAATACTCAAACCTCAAGGATTTCGTGTGTGCTGTGTTCCAAAAATTTAGATAAGAAACAAATGTAAAAAAAATTGGAAAATTGTGATGTCAAAAATTTGATTTGACACAAAAACAGTTAAATCCCGGGCAAAGATTTCTTCGAAAATTATCAAGAGAGATAATCAACAGCTTGCTTGGTTTCCCGTGAATTACAATCGAAAACTTGTAGAGAAGTTTCGAAGGGTTTTTTTATAAGACTAATGGGTGGCTTCGAAAATTTCATTACATATCAGACTTAACATAAGGTGATTAATTGTAACCGAAATTATTTGTGTGACCAGTGTAGTCAGTGACAAATTGGTTTAGAATGATATTCAAAGTAACAAGTATTTTCGAAATATACTCACACGGAAAATATTATGCTGGATCTTGTTGGGAACAACATCGTATGTTTCGAATGTTTGATCAAGACCTCTCAAAAAAATGAATACAATTTGGAGTATAAAAGGTACTGAAACAAATGTTTCGTAAATTCTGGAACAAAGTTCCCCGTCAATTCCTTAAGGTTTATGATGTTTGGGTTTCGCTTCCATCACGGACTCATGATGTGAGATCATAAACACAGACTTGTGATTTGTCTAGGTTTTGATTGGTTTTTTCAAAGACCTCAAGGACAAATATTTTCAAAAATTTGGATTGAAAGAATTGTTTGGTATAAAAAGATTGGTTAAGAATCGAAGTGTACCTCTATTATAATGGAAAAAACAGAAAACTCTTAACTCATATGAGAAGAGTAACGTAGCTCTGTTGACTAATGCGAATACAAGCCTTGTTGGGAAGAAATTTTCATGAGATAATTTCATCAAGGCTTTCCTTTCTCACACATTGAGTCATATGAGGCTTGAGTCAACATGCAACAATATGCTTCTAGGGACATCGTAACTAGTTTTTAAAAAAATTTAATACCTTCCCGTAGAAACACATAAGCATGACCTCTTCGCATTAATACCTGTACTAAATTCTCAGCACACAATGTTTAAAGAACAATGAAAACAAAAAATATTTTTGTGATTTTTTTTAATATATATATATATATATATATATATATATATATATATATATATATATATATATATATATATATATATATATATAAATATTATTTTTTTTTTAAAAACAAAAAAATTACAAAATGAATCATAAACCTAACCTTAGTTAAAATGAGTATGAATGCGAAGATTTTGAATGCGAAGCCTATGCGAAGATTTGACTTAGAACAATGACCTCTGGATAAGAATATCTTCAAAGAACAAAACAAACGAACGCGAAGCATTCGAACAGTTGACTTTGAACATTATTCTGAATACAAACTTCATCAAGGAACAAAACATACGAATGCGAACCATTCGAAGCGTTGACCATGAACAGTATCCTATGAATGTTGAACACTTTGTAAGCAAATTGTCCTTCAGTTCACCAAATCATTATGACCCATCACTCTTCGCTTTTGTCATATGAAATTGAATTTCCATCAAGCATTCCCAATCCTTCTAGAATATGAAGAAATGATTTTTCATCCAATGCCTTTTTGAAAATATCTGCCAACTGTTCTGTTGTTTTCACAAAATGAACTTCAATATTTCCTTCTTCCACATGATCTTGTATGAAATGATATCTGAGATCAATGTGCTTAGTCTTCGAATGTTGCACAGGATTATGACAAATTCTTATTGCACTTTGTGAATCACAATATAAAGGAATCTTTTTCATATTTATAGCATAATCACGTAATTGACTTTGAATCCAAATAATTTTTGATGTACACGCAGCTGCAGCAACATATTCAGCCTCAGCTGTAGAAATCGAAACACGTGTTTGCTTCTTCAATTGCCAACTGACCAATTTTCCATCGAGTAATTGACACCCACCAGTTGTACTTTTTCGATCAAGACTGCATCCTCCCAGATCCACATCTGAATAAGTTTGTATAAAAAACCCTGTTTTCGAAGGATACCACAAACCTAACGAAGTGGTGCCTTTCAAATATCAAAAAATATTCTTCACCGCTGTTAGATGTGGTTGACGTGGATTCGATGGATACCTTGCACAATTACAAACAGAAAACATAATATCAGGTCGACTGGCAGTTAGGTATAATAATGAACCTATCATGCTTCTATACAGATTGATATCAACAGCAGATTTGTCTAACGAAGGAGTTAACTTTATGCCCGTTGTCATTGGTACTCGTAACCTTGTGCTATTCGTCATTCCAAATTTTTCTAGCAGATTCTTCATATATTTCTCCTGATTAATGAAGATTTCTTCTCTGCTTTGATGAATATTCAAACCCAAAAAATTATTAATTTTGCCCATCATACTCATTTTGAATTTGCTTTTCATCAAGTCTTCGAATTCTTTAGATAAAGCAGGGTCAGTAGAGCCAAAAATTATATCATCAACATAAATTTGAACAAGCATCAGGTGACTCCCAACTTTCTTTTGAAATAAAGTGGGATCAACTGATCCTTGTTTAAATTTAGATTGTTTCAAAAATGATGTTAATGTTGCATACCATGCTCTTGGTGCTTGTTTCAACCCATACACAGCTTTATCTAAAATATAAACATGATCATGATGTTCGTTATTTATAAAACCTGGTGGTTGTTCAAAATAAACTGTTTCTTCAAGTTCACCGTTTAGGAATGCACATTTTACATCCATTTGGTAAACGTCGAAATCTTTATGAGCTGCATAAACCAGAAAAATACGAACAGCCTCGAGTCTTGCGACAGGGGCAAATGTTTCTTCATAATCAATTACTTCTTGTTGATAATATCCTTTAACAACAAGTCTGGCCTTATGTCGAATAATGTTTCCATCTTTGTCGGTTTTGTTTTTAAAAATCCATTTAAGTCCAACAATTGAAACATCATCAGGTTTAGGAATTAATCTCCAAACCTTGTTTCTTTCAAATTCAGACAATTCAGCTTGCATAGCAACAACCCAATCAGAGTGTTCCATTGCAACCTTAACTATCTTTGGTTCGATTTTAGAAATAAAAACATTAAACATGCATAGCTCTTGGTGAGTATTCAGTACCTCATTTCTTGCATGAATTTGAGCCCTTGTCAATACCCCCGCTTGTGGATCTCCAAGAATTTGTTCTTTTGGATGATTTCTTATCTATTTATCCAATGGTGGATAATCAGGATCAAAGTCTAAAGGTGCATCTTCGAATATAACATCAGTTTCTGATCCATTTATTGAACATGTATCCTCAGCATCATCAAAATGCTCCCCTTATAGTATTGGATCCTTCTCAAGTATTGGCTCCTCTGCGTGTATTTGCTCCTCTTCGATTATTGGCTCCCCTTCAACCAATATTGGTAGACATATTATATGCTTCGTAAGAATGCTCCCCCTCAACAAAAGTGTTTGAATCCAAGTGCTCCCCCTCCACTGGACCATCAGATATTTCATTTGAGTTTAGATTCGAAAGAGATATTGATTCATCATGAAGCTTCGAATCTTCTGATTGTTGATTATCTGGTGCATATCTCTCTGCATCAATTGCGTGATCTGAAATACCAAAAATCGATTCATAATTAGCAGCATTCAATTCTATTGGTTCGTTCTCATTTGAAGAATTTTTCAAAATAGGATAATTTGCAAATTGATGATCAGTCTTTTTAATATAATAATCATCAAATGTCAAATTGAATGTTTCTTCCACTTTGCGAGTTCACTTATTCAACACTCTATAAGCTATAGAGTTGTGTGAATATCCCAAGAAATTCCTTCATTAGCTTTTGTTTAAAACTTCGAAAGATTATCCTTAAGATTCATTATGAAACATCTGCACCCAAAAACATGGAAAAATTTGACATTAGGTTTTCTATTATTAATGATTTCATAAGGAGTAACATTAAACCGTCTATGAATGAATGATCGATTTTGAGTAAAGCAAGCAGTTGAAACAGCTTCAGCCCAAAGATATTGAGGTAAATTCGAATATGCTAGCATTGTTCTTGCGGCTTCGCATAATGATCGATTTCTTCGTTTAACTACACCATTTTGTTGCGGTGTGTATGGAGATGAAAAATTATGCGAAATACCTTTCTCCACTAGAAATGAACCTAAAACACGATTTTTGAATTAAGTTCCATGATCACTTTTAATTTTTCGAACTGGTTTCTTCAATGAAATTCCCATTTTCTTGATAAAATCAATCATCATTTGTGAAACTTCGGATTTTAACGTGATAAAATAAACCCACGTAAATCTTGAAAAATCATCCACAATAACTAGAATGTACCCATTCTTGTTAAGAGTAGCAACCGTTGAAGGACCACATAAATCAATATGCAAAAGTTCTAAGGGTTCAACAATCTTCGAATCTATTGTGATTGGATGACCTTGTTTGTGTTGTTTTCTTACTTCGCAAGCTGCACACAAACTGTCATTATCATATTTAAGAATGAGTAAACCTCTTACTAGATCTTGTACGACAAGTTTGTTGATGTTTCGAAAATTGAGATGTGATAGCCTCCTGTGCCATAACCAGCTTGTATCGGCAGCACCCTTTGAAAGTAGACACACAGTAGGTTTGCCGACAATTGGAATGATATCCAATGTAAACATATCACCTTTCCTTTTTGACTTGAGTAAAACTTCGTTGGTCTCAATATTTGAAATGACACTTCCTTCTTCATTAAAAAGAACTTGATTGCCAGTGCCCACAACAAGTTGTGAAACACTTATCAAGTTATGTTGTAAGCCTTCTACAAATGCAACTCGATTTACAGTGAATTTTCCATTCATTATCTTTCCATAACCCTTGACTTTGCATTTATGGTTATTTCCAAACTTAACCACTCCACCATTCTCTAAGCTTCGAAAATCACGCAAGTTTTCCTTCTTCCCAGTCATGTGACGTGAGCAACCGCTATCAATATACCATTTGTTATCATATTGCTCGTCACAAAGTACATGCAATTATTGAAAAAATTTAGGTACCCAAGACTTGTTGGGTCCATTTATATTAGGTGTCTTTTTCAATTGTAAAGTACAACTATTAACCCAATCACAAACTCTAGTTTTGAGACTGTCAACAAATTTAACATCTTCATTCAAAGGGTTAGATATATGAGTTTTTATTGTTTTCAAATTTTCACTGACTGTACCCTTCACATTTTGAGTTTGTGATAAGACAATTTTAGCTTTGGTGACCGGTTTCCAAACTTTAACTGAAATATTTGATTCCTTGGATGATAAACTGCCATTCATTGAAGGATTTGCATACTTTTCGTATGCCTCTTGTATGTGTTCTTTCGAAAACTTACTTGATTGATATATTTTTCCTTTTCCTTCCAACCAATGATCAATATGTTTTTTAGTTGTTATACCCTTCTCCTTTGAAGCTTTGTCAGCTTGTTTCTTCGGAAGATTATAACATTTTGCTGAAATTGGAACATAATCCACTTTTGGTTTTGATAGATATGACTCATGATAAGACGTATTTATTTGTGATTTTGAAATTTGTTTTTCAACCTTTTTCTGAAAACTTTTTCTTGAAAGTGTTGTTTTTGTTTGATTATTTGAAACCGAAGCATTTTTCCTTTTAAAAACTTGACTCTTTGATTTTCCTCTAAAAACTTTTTCTTCTTTTGAAAAATTTATTGATTTCTTATTTAATGACTCAACGGTTTGCCAAAAAATTGTTGTTCTTGCTTTTCTTTTTGAAATGTTATTTTCTTTTGATAATTTTTCAACTTGATCTTTAAACTCCTTTGAATTCAATTTTATTGCTTTGTTAACCTCTTTAATCACTGGTTTAACACCTTCTTTCTTTGGTAACTCATTTTCAGTTGTGTTAGCTATCTTCTTTTGAACTTTCGATTTTTCAATCCATATTCGTTTTGGTTTTTGACGTTGAAATGTATATGAATTCTTTGTTAGATTGTTTTCAACTGTGCTTTGATTTGAAAAGAAACCTTCATCAGAAGTTTTCTTATTGTCTTCCTCTACCAACTTTTTGAATTCAGGCTTTATATTTTCAACATTGCCTGTTGTTACGAAGACTTGGTTTGGGAACACAATATCATCAATGCATTTGAAGATTGGATAAACCACAATATTTGTTTCAAGATAATGAGCACCTTTTTCACTAAGAATTTTCTCAAACTCTTGTGAATCCATATAAACCTGATCAACAACCACTCGAGGAATCTCAACTTCTTTCAAACTTTCATTTGCCTTCGATTTTTTTTCTTCCTCATTATCACTATCATCTGTTTGACTATCATGTATTTCCACAAAATCCATATCACAAACTTTTGAAGTTAAGAGTTGATCAGTGTCAATTTTTACCAATAATTCTTCACATTTTTCTTTCCCTTTAAAAGAAGTTGCAACATTTATTAGAGACAATTGAGAACAATCTACATGCTCTAAATCACTAATTTCACTAATATTATCAGAATTATCTTCAATATCAGCAAAATTAGATTGTGAATTAGATGTAGAATTCTCAGTCTTTTTCAAAATTCGAATTTGTTCTGATTTAGTTAAGGTCTCATTCACAATTTTTACTAAATTATCAGCATCAAGATAATCTTCGACTTTTGTAATTCCATATCTATACCTATCATCTGGAACTTTGTTAAAATCAGCTATTTCTTTTTCATAATCATATGAAATACTATCTACCTTAGCTCTGTTATAAGCTAAAAATGGTAGCAACTTTCTATGTTGTTCCTTACTAATCTCACTAGAATGATGCAATTCAGTTAATTTTTCATAGAGTCTTTTTGCAGAATTACAAAAAATATTACGCTGTGCTAATAACAAATTTATCTCTTTAGCTAAACTCTCCCTATCTGCCATAATATTTGAAACTTGCAATTCTAGATAATCAACCCTAGTGACTTTTGAATCTAACTTCTTTCTTGTCTCTAGTAATTGATCATTTAACTTTTTCGCTTCATTGCTAGCAGACACGACAAGTGAATCAAAGTAAGTAACAGTTTCATCAAAAGATACTAATTCAGAATTATATGCAGAAACTGGAATATTAAAAGATTCAAGAATGTTACGTACCTTCATTGTCATAGGAGACCTGTCAGTAGACTTCGATTCGAAGCACCGCCACGCACTTCGTAAGTATGCTCTGCATCTGAATCCTCTTTAACCTTTGCAAACATGGCTCCATGTGATGGATTCTTCATCTCTTCATCGTCAGAGCCTGAAGACCATACTTGATATGTACCATCTAATTCATTTTCTCCATGAGCCACCAGAGACAGATTCTTTGCTTTTGACTTCACTTCCTCCAACTTCTCAGTATAATAAGCTTCATCCTTTGTTTTCTTTTTCTTTTCTTCATTCTTTCTTAACAAACAATCTACTGCCAAGTGATTAGCACCATTGCAATAGTGGCAATTAATTCCAGTGTCACCTTTTAACTTCTTTTCCATTTTCTCCTCTTCGCTCTTCGAAAACTTCTTTTCTTCCTTCACCTTTTTCATCCATTCTACTTTTGTTCTCATAATTTCCCTTCGAATCTGATGACTTGTTCTTTGTATTAAAAGGTTTCTTAAAAAATTTCTTTACTCGATTGTTTGAGTAAAATGCAATTGCCTCATCATCAGAATTCATCAGAAAACCTTCTTCTTCATTAGACTTCGATTTTTCACTTTCTTTTTCTGAAACCTTCGAAATTAGTGCCAATGGACCACCAAGACTTGCCATAGCTTCTTCAGCTATTTCATTAACCTCATTTTCATGACATTTCAATTGATTGTATAAGTCATTTAAAGTCGAAGTGTCAAAACTCTGTTGATTTTTCACCATCATACTTACACTTCTCCATTCCTTTCGAAGTCCCATTACAAATATCAAGTTGAACTATATTGATGATCTTGTGATACCATAACGATTACAATGGTAGATTAACTCGTTGAACCGATCATAGTAAACTTCAATGGTTCCAGACTCCTTCTGTTTGAAATCTTTAAGTTCGACTAAACATTGTTTTACAGAAGTGATCTTCGTCTTTTCACTGCCTTGAAATTTGTCTTTGACATTGTTCCAGATTTCATTAGCTGTTGTGCAAGTCCTGACATAATTGTACACAACAGGAGGCAAATCACCTCTTAATTCCCTCATGCACCTCTTCTCCAGCTGTTTCAAACTATTAGATTGATTATCAACCTCCGAACTGCTTGAAGATGCACCGATTGACTGAACTGTTGCCGGTGGATTGATTTCTCCTGAAATACAATTCCATAGTTCTTCATCCAATCCGTTCAAGTAGTCTTGCATACGATCTGCCCACTGATCGTAATATTCTGGAATTAGCATCGGAATCTTTGTGGATGATCCAAGCAAATGAGAAAATGATGTCATGGAGTTAAGATTGAATGACGCCATTGTTGTATGGAACAATAAAAACTCAAGAGTATTATGAAAACTTGGAGAATTTGAAATCAAATTATATATTTCCGATTAGAATCACACTACAAACAAACGATTCACAAAAATTTTCGCAGAATGAAATCCTAGACCTAGATCAAGAAGTATTTTCCACACACAAAAAGAACGGAAACTTTTTGAATCATACAATAGATTCAAAAACCGTTTTGAACGTATGAAAAACAGATCACAGAAAGGATTCCCGCTCTAATACCAATTGAAGAGATTTGGAATCAAGTTTGAATGTAATTCTAGAATCAATTGAGTAAAGTATTTAAACGATGAACACGAGAGTAAATAGAATCTTTTTTCAGCTTATATTATGCCTTTTAGTTTACAGAATACAATGACTAAACTGTAAAACTGTGTGTAAAAGTGTTCTCCTAGATCACTAGTACATCCCCTATTTATAGGAGAACAAAAGCATAACAAATATACTAAGGACTAAACGTTAAGTCTTGACTTTATAATCCCTTAGTAAAATAACTATATATACGAAGACCCATACATACGAAGACACAAGACTCTTCGTAACAACTAAACTGACTCTTCGACTATTACAACATTTTAGCCCTAACAGTCACTTAACCCGCGACTAAAATCGCGCTCCTACTTGTCGAGTCACACATCTACTCGACGAGTCACTCCCTCATTTGAGGTTTCCTTTCCTTTCTAGGCCTCCTGAATTCAGGGTGTTACAACTCTCCCCCACTTAAACTAGACTTTGTCCTCGAAGTCCGCCACGGTTCACTACTTTACAATCTAGTTACCACTTACCACTAGCTACACTCTTCATCCAACCGATCCAATCATTGGAAATGTCATCTTCAGAATTATCCGATCTCTACTACCTTCGAGTACAACATGTTTACCCAACCGGTAGCCCTATCGATACTCCTAGTTCACTTACACTGATACACAAGGGGTCCCCTCTTTTCCCCTTACTGCCACCTGCCCTTCCAAGGCATCTTCCTAACAACAAACTTACCAATCTCCTTCGAGGACCAATCCTCTGCTGAAACCGCAATCCCGGCCACTCCCAGTGTCGGAATAATCCCACAACGATGCTCCAACACTGAAAACTCCACTCAACGTAAGAATTCAGACAATCCTTCGGGTAGCAGATCCCTCTCTACTACGTTTAAGGCTAAGACAAGAACAACATCACCGAGCCAAATCATCTACTCTGAGATCATTTGATTCCGTGTTGAGCAACTCAGCACCACCGGATCAGCTCCCGACTTCTTACACCAAATCCATTACCATCATTCCTGCCTGATGTAACACCGCAAAATTTCAAAAAAAAAATTTGATTTTAAATTACCAACATCACATATAATAATTCTCAAAATCTCAAGTGTCAATGTCACAACATATTTCAAAATAGTTTTTAAAAGTAATTATCAAAATACAGGATCCTCACTCATGACTCTTTTCTCTTGTGTGTACAATCGCGTCGCCGCCTTCCTGCAATCCTGATAAGAACTTGAAACACATAACACATAACATGGTAAGCACGAAGCTTAGTGAGTTCCCCAAAATACCACATACACATATTAGCCACTCGAGGCTATAACTCTGTAGCACCCTCTGGTCTGATGTGTCTCAGTGGGACCCTCTAGTCCAATGGCTCTTTGGACCCTCTGGTCAGGTCTGGGTGAGAACCCTCCGGTCTCACTACTCATTGGACCCTCCGGTCCGGTCTAAGTAAGGACCCTCCGGTATCATAGCTCGTTGGACCCTCCGGTCCAGTCATAATATAGCACCGTTCGTTGGACCCCTATGGTCCGGTCTAAATATCACATAATATAGCACACGACACATATCACACATAAATTGCATAACTCAAGCAAGCACATAAGACCCTCTGGTCACACATAATTAACACTCTAGGGAAATTATAGGAATTACGCTCAGCGTACTCCCTCGATTCACTCTTTCTACTCATTTGGTCTTAAACATTTAAGACATTACCTCAATTCCTAGATCTGGACTCCTTAATGGCACTTACTCCATAAAGTTAGTGACTTTAAGCCTTTGCTTGCCTAGAAGGGTCACAAACACCCAAAACACTGACTTCCTTATCTCAAAAACCTCCTATCTCATGCATGGCTTGATTCCAACGACCAAGATTGAATTTTTATGACATAACACCACTAAATATACTCAAAGGGACATATATTATGATTTAGAGTTCAACAACTCATAACGCTTCAAGCTTTGGGACAAAAAACCCTAAAATGGACCCAAAACAAAAGCTAGCACAACAATAAGCAAGTTCAAAACTTGATATCTCTGGAAGATGCACCAACAAGAGAAGAGCATAGATCAAAAAGCTAGGTGCTCAAGTTATTCTATTTCAAAGCTCCTTCTTCTTCACGAGTGAAACACAACAAGTGATCACTCTACTAGATCCACATGAGAAGGAAACCAAGATTCAAACTTTATTTTTTCTGGAGCTAGATCAACATGATTAGGGCTTGGATCCACAAGCTCCAAGCCAAGCTATGATTCCTCAAGGAACTCCTTCTTCCACAATATGCACCAAAAACTCACCAAATCACCAAAATGCTCAAGAATCACTCAAATGGAGGCTTAGGGTTGATTTCTAGGGTTTAGAGGGATGGAGGTTGAAGATATTAGGGTTAGGTTATGAGATAAGGAGCTTAAATAGGGTCTAAGACCCTAAAATATCGTTCTGGTCTGATTGGCGTACGCCCAACGTTCATATAGTATGCCCAACGTACTATGAAGAACATTAGTGACCACCCCTGGTCAGTACGCAGCGTACTCCAAAATGACACCCAACGTACTCGGCTAAGCCTGCAAACTGCAAAAAAATTCTGAACGCCATAACTTCTTCATTATAAATCCGTTTTCGATGATCCTTATATCCACGAAAAGGTAAAGAGAAGCCATACACTTCTATCAACTTCATTTGGGCTCTAAAGCACAAACCGAACTCTTTTATCACACAACCTACCTTACCCATAACCAAAAATGGCCTAAACCTTTCTCCTTCAAAGCCTCAAAACCTTCTCATACTCAGATTAAGGCCCACAGGCCTTAAATCACAAAACAATCTGGAACAGGATGTTACAATTCTCCCCCACATAAATGAGACTTCGTCCTCGAAATCGTTCCTTTTCTTTGCATAGATCGAAATAAATTACCCGAGAAGCACAACCGGAAAATCTCTTCACAATCAATGATCCTTCTCCCAAGACATCCGAAACCAAATAGAACTTTCCCAAGCTAAAGAAGGACGGAACCCCTTTTCCGTGAAGGTACCTGCTCTAACTCTTCAGAATTGGAAACTATAGTGGTCTGTCTCCCCGACAGACCGCCCATGCAGAATATCACCCTGATAATCGCTCATCGAGTAACAGACTCGGATAACACACTCCCAACTCAGAGTACCAGGTCAGCTCCCGACCCAACGGTTGTACCTCCAAGGGCTACCCCTTGCACACTCAATAAAATGACTTTACAGTCCTCCTGCTCATAATAGCTATCTCAGCTCATCGCGACACACAAGTCACACAGTTCGCTTTACCCCAATAGAATACTAAAACTTATCTGAAATTGTCTCACCTTCGAATTCTGTTATCTACCAAGCACTGATTCCATGCGTTTTGCGGTTCTTCCCATACCGACGAACTAACTCACTCTGGTCTATTACATCTGATGGAGAACAGAACATCTCAAACTGAACCCATCTACAAATCTGAAACCTCATATTGCCTACTAAACACACGAACGAATCCAGACTCAAGCTAGAGAGTCGAATTCAACAACAAAATTGGAACCACTCAATTCCAATGGGGTACTTAACTTGTGACCCAAGATTCACAATCCACGCGTACACCACTTCTCCAGTTCCCTTCGGTTGAGATAACCACGACTCAACTCAGAATATAACGATCCCTAAAAAATATGTAGACCTCGTTCTCTCCCTTGGTTCAACCACCAAGATCCTACAGACTCAATTGATGAGGCTACACAAGCCTAAGAACCCTTCTGCGTCATGCTCTGGCTGGTGAAAACTACGGCTCCCCGTAATTGCACAACGCTCTCCCTCTGACCAGTCAAAGCTACGGCTCCCCACAGTTCCATAATGATTCGTCACTGCTTGGCAAGTACCACGGACCCCTGTAATATCGCCACACCATCTCGCCGCCTGGTGGATACTACGGCTCCCCGCAGTATCACCACACCCTCTTGCTAACTTGTGAATACTACGGCTCCCCGCAGTATCACCACACCCTCTTGCTAACTGGTGAAGACTACGACTCCCCGTAGCATCACCATACCTTCTCGCTAACTGGTGAATACTACAACTCACCGTAGTATCACCACACCCTCTTGCTAACTCAAGGATGCTGCAGCTCCCTGCAACCTTACATTACTTTCTCTTACCATCCCACTGTATCATTCTCTAGTCGACGTCACACTCTGCATCTATTAACCCATGTTTCATGGCTAATGATAGATAAATGATCATACACCCATCCAGAAACAACCATCACTACTCCTGACGGCTATCGTCATGACAAAACTCATTCTCTTACCGCAATTCGCATTCTTAAATAGTCTCGTATCTAATCTTCATTTCCCCACAGCACACAACTTCGGAATATTCCAACTCTTACGGACGAATCGTCAATGACTCATAACACGTTGACGAGCATCCGAATCTTCCTCCTCTATTTCTCCAAACCCATGCAAGTATACACATACTGGCCCTAGAGTTGGTTGCCCAATCCACTTCTACCCTTTCTAAAATGCACATAACAACCCGTACGCTAAGCCAGGAATTCTTCACCGCTGAAAGTATCCTTTGACCAAGTTGCCTCAAAATTTACCATTACAACCTTGAAGAATTTCAAATCACCACATGGTATCTGTCCAACGTCCACCTGCCATGGAGACACTCATCCTTTCCTGAACACATACGTCTTACATTACCTTTCTCTGCACTTCGCCTTGGCCACCAATAACCCTGGTCTCATGCATTCGAACTGCAGGTCTCTATAACCGTTCTCTACCCGCACTTGAACGAATCGTTGATCCCTTAACTGGAAAACCAGTTCTCCCCCACTCAGGGTTCGAACAATCACTAATTGGCACATCCACAATCTAGTCAATATATTGTGTCACTAGCTATGTCACACTTGACTCTTGAACGTATTACACAATCATCCTAGGGCCTTCACAAAGGAAACCAACCAATCTCCATATATCCCGTCCCTGACAAAATCTCAGAATCCTCCCCACGCGACTACCTCTAGGCATCTTGAGGCCTCAAACTGACACACCGCTGAAAAACCCACTGTTCCGAATCCAATCTGTCTCTAATCCGAAAATAGTGTCCTTTCATGCTCTTCGAATCTAACTCCTTGACCCGCCTGGGAATAATCATAAAAGCACAGACGTCATTCTCGTTGTCGATTCACAACATAGACCACGAGGGCCACCGCCCCAATATACCCCTTTTCCACCGAAAACTGCTAATAAAATTACTTTTTCCCCAACAAGGCACCTCCTTGTTCTCATCCATCTTAGTCCCACTAATGACTCTTTCTTGGTGTAAGGATACCTCGTATCAAACATACTGCCCAAATACTCTGGTGAAAAGATCACCACACTTGCTACCCCACAAGGTTTACCTCCAACTCAGAAACTCATATCCCTTCTGCTCCTCACAGAAAATAGCACACTGCAGTCACAGGAAGTGGCATCCCCACTATCGGCCGACTGCGTAGCTCAACCCGTAATCCTCCACGAAGCACCACCTCTACTCATTCCCAAGTCTTGCGACTCCAGTTGTCATCTAATCTAACTTTCTCGGAAACCAACTCGATTCCCCCTCAAGGTGTGCTCCCTTGAAACTCGTTCAACATGGCCCTCTGGCCCCATGCTCTATCACATCTGATCTCAATCTAATTAATCAAAACGGAATAACTAATAACACCAGAAGCACTAACCGCCACAAATCATGGTACTCGAACCACATTATCAGCCCTCATCTGCTATGAATCATGGTACTCGAACCATGTGATCACGTCTCATCTGCTACTGATCATGGTACTCGAACCATGTGATCACCTATCATCTGCTACTTAGATCCTCTGTAATTGTCCCTATATCGAGTATGGGTCCTCTGCTTTCAGTAGTACGGGCCTATACTACCTACCACATCTACCCATACTTTCCACATGGATAATCCCAGATTTCCTAAGTAGCTGCTCAACCTCCCCGATCATCAATCCTGCCATACCTGTTTGCTCCCTTGCGAATACTCTTCCTCTATTAGTATACTCATCTGACAAGGGTCACTCCCTAGGCCCTTCCTAGGCTCTCACACTTCTCTGCCATCAGCTTCTGAAGAACTCCTCATGATCCCAACCATCTTCCTCGTGAATATCGTCATATTCACTTAGTAGCTGACTCCCATCATCAAGAGTTCCACAAAGCACGAAGCAAGCAGCATTCAGGCATCGAATATTCTCTATCAACACATATAACCACTTTAGGTTACAACTCCACTTGCTATACTTGTACTCAAAAGGTATCACCGAGCTCAAGTAACTCCACCCCTCGCTGGTATATGACTACCCTCTCAGTAGGCTCCTCAATGCTCATCTAGGTATCTCTACTAGATTACTCTTCTACTCAGATCCCTCTCTCAAAAGCATTCCCGCTGTATACTCTTACTCCGCACACACTCAAAAGCAATTCACAGATAGCTGTAACTCCTAGGCCAAGGCATCAAAAATCAGGCCACTCTAGTCCTAAAATATGAAATACCTAGCCTACTTCCAAGTATGCATAACATATCTCATAACTACTTATAACACATAAGTAAGGGTATTTTGGGAAATCATCATTCGGGAGCTGGCTGATTGTACACACTGCTCGTTTCCTCTTTCTCTTAAAATTGTCGTACTTATTTTTAGAAAAAATCGTTCCTTTTGAAAACTTTTCTCAAATCCTCAGTTTGAGTCCAGACATACCTGAAGGTGTATCCGAATCCCTCAAACCAAGGCTCTGATACCAACTTGTAACACTGCAAATTTTCAAAAAAGTTTTCGATTTTAAAATACCAACATCACATATAATAATTCTCAAAATATCCAGTGTCAATGTCATAACATATTTCAAAATAGTTTTCAAAAGTAATTATCAAAATCCAGGATCCTCATTCATGACTCTTTTCTCTTGTGTGTACAATCGAGCCACCGCATTCCCTTGATCCTAATAAGAACTTGAAACACATAACACATAACACGGTAAGCACGAAACTTAGCGAGTTCCCCAAAATCCCACATACACATATTAGCCACTCGAGGCTATAACACTGCAGGACCTTCCAGTCCGATGTGTCTAAGTGGGACCCTCCAGTCCTATGGCTCATTGGACCCTCTGGTCCGGTCTGGGTGAGAACCCTTCGGTCTCAGTACTCGTTGGACCCTACGTTCCGGTTTAAGTGAGGACTCTCCGGTCTCAAAGCTCATTGGACCCTCCGGCCCGATCATAATATAACACGGTTTGTTGGACCCTCCGTTCCGGTCTAAATATCATATAATATAGCACACAACACATATCACACATAAATTGCATAACTCAGGCAAGCACATAAGACCCTCTGATCACACATAATTACCACTCTAGGTAAAGTATAGTGAGAAGACTCACCTTAGATGATGAACAGTCCTTATAAATGCTGCTGCCACGCACCGACCTCTAACTCTGTGTCAAACCCACAATTATCCCAATTAGGGACTAATTCTAAACTTTTGCTCATTAGGTGTAAAGGTAGTCCACTAACCAGCCCATCAATGACCTAAAACCCATTGGGCCCACCAAGGCCCAATAATAAATAAGATCTCCCAAGGCCCACCTCTCTCACATCTAATGGCAAGCCCAACTCAAGGGCCCAAAGCAAATATATATAATCCTCTGGTCCAAGACTCTATTGCAACAAGTCCAAACTCCTGGCCCAACACTCAGGGCCCAAAATGAGACTAAGCCCAAAAGTCCACAGTGAGGTTACGTGGGGCGTACCTCTCTTAGTACGCTTAGCGTACTCACGAATCCATATTGGCCATCAGGGACACTGGGGTAGTACGCGGGGCCTACAGGAATTACGCTGAGCGTACTCCCCAGATTCACTATTTCTACTCATTTGGTCTTAAACAATTAAGCCTTTGCTTGGCTGGAAACGTCACAAACACCCAAAACACTCACTTCCTTATCTCAAAAACCTCCTATCTCATGTATAGCTTGATTCCAATGAGCGCGATTGGATTTTTATGACATAACACCACTAAATATACTCAAAGGGACTTATATTATGCTTTAGAGTTCAACAACTCATAAAGCTTGAAGATTTGGGACCAAAAACCCTAAAATGGACCCAAAACAAAAACTAGCACAACAATAAGCAAGTTCAAAGCTTGATACCTTTGGGAAATGCACCAACAAGAGAAGAGGATAGATCCAAAAGCTAGGTGCTCAAGTTATTCTCTTTCAAAGCTCCTTCTTCTTCAAGAGTCAAACACAAAAAGTGATCACCCCACTAGATCAACATGAAAAAGCCACCAAGATTCAAACTTTATTTTTTCTGGAGCTAGATCAACATGATTAGGGCTTGGATCCACAAGCACCAAGCCAAGCAATGCTTCCTCAAGGAACTCCTTCTTCCACAATATGCACCAAAAACTCACCAAATCACCAAAATTCTCAAGAATCACTCAAATGGAAGCTTAGGGTCGATTTTAGGGTTTAGAGGGATGGAGGCTAAATATATTAGGGTTAGGTTATGAGATAAGGAGCTTAAATAGGGTCCAAGACCCTAAAATAGCATTCAAGTCTGATTGGTGTACGCCCAACGTTTATATAGTATGCCCAGCGTAGTCTAAAGAACATTCGCGACCACCCTTGGTCAGTACGCCCAACGTACTCCAAAATTACACCCAACATACGCTTTGTGTATGCCCAACGTACTCGGCTAAGCCTGCAAACCGCAAAACTTCTGAAGGCCATAACTTCTTCGTTATAAATCCGTTTCCGACGATCCTTATATCCATAAAAAGGTAACGAGAAGCCCTACACTTCTATCAATTTTATTCCTCCTGAATCCCACTCTAACTCAGATCCAAAATTCATGAAAAGCACGCACCAACTCCTTCAACAATACATTTGGGCTCTAAAGCACAAACCGAACTCTTTTATCACACAACCTACTTTACCCATAACCCAAAAAGGCCTAAACCTTTCTCCTTCAAAGCGTCAAAACCTTCTCATACTCGGATTAAGGCCTACGGGCCTTAAATCACAAAACAATCTGGAACCGGATGTTACACCTGAAGTCCTGCTGACTCCTATCTGCCTACCGGATGAACGGAGACTGCCCTTGTCCCAATTGATCAACCAATACCCGAAATACCGGTCCCCCACCGTTTACCGAATGCAAGAACATTCCCTCAGTCGCTCTCAGCGACTTAAGAAGATACAACGACAACCTAAATTGCTCTACCAACCCAGCCACTCAGGCTCTAGAAGATCTAGGATCCCCGATCCCCTACCTTACCCTAAGGTCTCTACTAGGTCTCACCTATTGCTAAAAGAACACACGCCTCGCCCACGGGTCTCACCCATCTATACTTTGGAGCGGCCTCTCCCATAGGTCTCACCTATCCAAGGCTATGCATACACACTCCTCCTCTAATCTCATCTAGCTAAACGTTCCTGATTCTTATCATGCTAACTCGGAGATACGGGCCCCGCCCATTCTCTGCTAACTAAGCTGCTAATGAATCCTACGACTTACCCGCAATCTTACATCACTCCTAGTCTCCAATGACCTACCGCTTTCCGAATCCAATAATAATGTGGCCCACTCACAGCCGAGCGGCTGCTCCGCCCTATCTTAAACTATCTGAAAAATCCTGCCAGCGAATCACGCATATGATACATTTGTACTGTCGAATAGGACCGACGAATGCTACGGGCCACCCTGTAGTCTTACTATACTCGTTCTGCCAACTAGTGAATATTATGGGCCACCCAATAGTATTACAACACTTCTGCGCTACCATCCAACTAATACTACGGGCCACCCCGTAGTCTCACCACACTTCTACGCTATCTGTCGACTAATGCTACGGGCCACCCTGCAATCTTACTATACTAATGTTACGGGCCAAACCGCAGTCTAACTATACTCATATACGATTGCTACGAGCCACACCACAGTCTTACAACTCCTTTACTCTATCTGCAGACTAGTGAACGCTACGGGCCACCCCATAGTCATACAACACTCCTACACTATTTGCTAACCATTGCTACGGACCACCCCATAGTCTTACCGCACTTTTCATACTATCTGACCATTGGTGAATGCTATGGCTATCCGGTAGTCTGACAACACCTTCCACACCGACTGGCTGCTAATGGATGTTATGGCTAACGCATAATCGAGCATACAAGCACAATCTAGTACCCCAAGCTGTACTCATGTCCTAACTGTAACTCCCAACTGATTCTTCTGAAACCTGCTATTAGACATCCCGAGAATCCGATCTCATAATTGGCAAGTTTTCCGAACTTCCAAGTCACACTATCCTCAATTCATACAGCCACTTGGGCCATCCTTCTCCTTGACAGCAGAGCGAAACTTATCCCGAGAGTGTGCCCAAATCCCTCAAACCAAGGTTCTGATACCAACTTGTAACATCCCAAAATTCAAGACCAAAAATTTCGTTTTGATTAATTAAAAACCGCTTAATAAATTTTGCTCAGTCATTTAATAACATTCTTAATATAACAATTATCAGAGTTTTAAATCCTAAAGATCATCTAGTGCGGGAAACATGGTGTAATGCGTTGTGATCGCCCCGAGCTCCTTCCTTGGAAAAACATTAGTACCAGAAACAAATAGTTGAAAACCATAAGCATAAAGCTTAGTGAGTTCCCCAGATACTATACATATCAACTGATCCATAAATGCCATACGTAACCATGAGCCATACATAACAAACATATCCATAATCAAGTAAGGTGCTATGTGCCAAACATAGTCTTGCTGTTATGCCACGGGTCGCACATGCTCTTCCTTGTCAAGCCTGAGGCCACTCCCTGGGAAAGGCTACTCAGCATACGGTGTGCCAGGAGCCACCTCCTGGTATTTCATACATAACAGCATACAATGTGCCAGGAGACGTCTCCTGGTCCTACATAGATATTGCCTAGGGCTAACCCACGGGTCTTCCTACCATACATAAACAAATACAGTGTACCAGGAGCCACCTCCTGGTCTTTCATACATAATAGCATACAGTGTGCTAGGAGCCGTCTCCTGGTCCTTCATGCATACTGCCTAGGGCTAACCCCCGGGGTCTTCCTACCATAGATAAACTAAATGGGCCGGAATTGGTGCCTTTGACCCATACAAACCGTGAGGAGACTCACCACACACTGCTGAAGATTTGCCGAACACTTCTGACTGCTAACCGACACTTCTGAACTGCTGAACCTTCGACTACCCGAACTATCAATACCCAAAACAACATTTAGATCATAATAATCCAAAAGTCAACCATGTTCAAACTTGGTCAAAGTCAACGGTCAAAGTCAACCTCCAGTTGACTTGACTCGCCTAGTTGATCTACCAACTCTTCGAGTCCATACTCCTCCAACCCCATACAACCTCGAATCCACTCGTCGAGTCTAGTAATAACTCGACGGGTTCTCCTTCAACTATACAATCAGGACCAACTTCATCTGACTCACCAAGTTCGACCTTGAACTCGTTGAGTTTATCATCCTCATATGAATGTGTCTAGGCTGTGACTCGTCGAGTTGTATGAACAACTCGTCGACTCCATTATCATAAACTAAGGAGATTGCCTTAGACTCGCCAAGTTCTTCCTTGAACTCGTCGAGTACGGTGAACTTCATGACCATTATGGACTCGGGCCGACTGAGTCCCTTTCCAAACTCACTCATACCCTTAACAGAAGGGTTTTGGGGCAAGAACTGGCCTGACTCGCCGAGTCTCTCTATGTCCAACACTATTCAGACGATTTCAGACAAGCTTAAGGCATCCAAGACCTAGATATGGCCTCCTAGGGTCGTGATATCACACCAAGCCACTACCTTTGCACCTATGCATGGCCCTTTTTGCTCAAAGGGCCAAAACAACTCCTTAAACTTTGCATGGAGAGGTATAATGGCATAAAGCTTCCACCGTTATGCCTCTACTACACTGAACACCTCTAAATCTGGAAGTATCTAGCTTGGGGACGTCCAAATCCTACACTACATCCTTCTTGGACCATAAACTCCGTAAAAAGGGACATAAAGAGATCTATCAAACTAGATGTCAAGGTGAGAACTTGATTACTAGAAAATGAAGAAGATGAAGCAAACTTCCTGGATCTAAACCTTCTCCTTGGACCTCCAACCTCATTCTTCTTCTTCTAGACTTCAAGAACACTCTAAATCCTTCTATAAAGGATCACACACTCAAAGAGAACATTAGGGTTTCGTGGGACAGGTTCTGGACAATGGAGGCTACAAATGAGGCTGATAGAATGATAATAAGATGCTTAAATAGGGCACCAACTCCTGATTTAGGGTTTTCCCAAAACCTGGCCAACTCGCCGCGTCAGTCCTCTGACTCGTCGAGGAGGTCACTTAACCCGTGACCAAAATCGTGCTCCTACTCGTCGAGTCACCCGTCTACTCGACGTGTCACTCCCTTATTTGAGGTTTCATTTCCTTTCTAGGCCTCCTGAATTCAGGGTGTTACAGGATAAATCTTAGTCTGACGGGAAGAACAAAGAATGGTGAATGTTATTTCTTGTGTGTACCAAAAGAATGACCAAAAACATAATTGAATATGGTGTCTGAAACTACCAAAAACTGTCACAAACTAGTTAGAAAACGACCACAAAATTGTCACAAAAGTGTCTTCAAATCAGTTCCATGTCAGGGGTAAAACCACCAAGGTCAATATCAGGGCCATGGCCAGGGTCAAAACCTTGTCAAAATTCTCAAATTTGGATTTCTATGCATTTTCTATAAAGAAGTATTAACCAAAGCCAACGTCAGGGTCAAAACCAGCTCGACCCTAGCCAGGGGCTTTGCCCCTTGTACCCCGTCAGGGGTTGCCAATCCTTGGACCCCACTACCAGGGGCGCTGTCCCCAGACCCCCGTGGTTTAGAAGTTTTACCCCTAAATAACAATGTACTTTGAATCAAGGCAAACTCAAACAAGTGTGCACTGTACACCATGCCTTACTTATTCAATATTTGTCAAGATCACATTGGTCAATCAAGTTAATCCCATTAGGGTTAAATAATATTGGTAACATAAATCACCAACAGTAAAAAGGGGATAAGATGGAAAAAGATACAAAGATTAGGGTGAAAGACACTAATGGCATCCATGAAACACATCGTTATTCCACCAGGACATCATACAATGTCTCAAATTTGTTTAAAAGCTTGTCTAGCTGGTGAGGTAAAATATTATAACAATTTATCCAAATTCTTCTCTATCATTAAAGCGGAAGAACTATCACTATATTAATAAGATATCTTGGTGGCCTAACGATCTTACTGGAATTTGAGGACACATATAAAGAATGATAACTTCCTTGAAATAACAAGTGGAACAAAATAAAAAACACATATGAATTAAAATCGTGGGAGTTCCAAAATAATTATGGGACCCTAACATATTCACTATCATCGCTAGCAATTTTTAGGAGTGTAATAATCCTATTTGAATGCCTCGAAGAATCTACCAATATCTTATTTGGTAGAGTTTATGTTTTCACCAATATTATTGCTCCATTAATCAAGCAATTCATGTATCTTGGAGGTAAAAAGAATCCATTGGCATGGTACAGTAGGATGAAGATGGGTGGGCTCCATCCTTTTGTAACTCAGATGCAGAATTAGATTTAGACTCTAAGGAGGAAGGTATATCAGATACATTCGAGAATAAATCACTACATGGCGATGGAAAAGAACATGGTGAATTGAAACTGGAAAATTATAATGACCACAACAAGACCACTCAGCTAATCACAGGGAGGAGCATGACAAAGTGACCATTTGGAGAGACAACTAAAGTGATCTTAAACCATAATTAATGAATCATCCTCGTGTGTAACGCCCAATAACAACTGAGGTGATTCGAAATCTAAGTCTAATTTGGGTGTTAACTTAAATTTTGGAGATGTGGGATATAAACCTAATGAGTTTGGTCCGACCCAGAGTTGGAACCACTCGTCCCAACAAAGCACTTAACTCAGAACTCATTTCCCGCAACCCATGCATACCTCACTTATCCCATTCTTTCAGATTGCAATGACCACACCTTACTCAGAACATAATGGTTCCCTATCATTGAGTAGACCCCGCTCTCGCCCCGGATCCGACCACCAAGTTCCCAAAAACTCATAAATTAGGGCCACCCCATGCCTAAAACTGTTCTGCGCCATGCTCTGTTCAAAGATTATTTTATCATAACAACTTCTTGCTGACTAGTGTGTCCTACGTCTTCCTGTAGCATCACAACAACCTCTCACTGACTGGTGAGTATTATGGCTTCCCGCAGTATCACCACAACCTCTCACTTATTGGTGAGTACTACGGCCTTCCCGCAGTATCACCACAACCTCTCACTAACTGATGAGTACTACGGCTTCCCGCAGTATCACCACACCTCTGACTAGCGAGTACTATAGCTTCCCGTAGCATCACAACATCCTCTATGACTAGTGAGTACTACGACTTCCCGTAGCATCACAACAACCTCTGATTAGTGAGTACTACGGCTTCCTGTAGCATCACAACAACCTCTGACTAGTGAGTACTACAACTTCTCGTAGTAGCACAACAATCTCTGACTAGTGAGTACTACGGCTTCCTGTAGCATCACAACAACCTCTGACTAGTGAGTACTACGGCTTCCCATAGCATCACAACAACCTCTAACTAGTGAGTACTATGGCTTCCCGTAGCATCACAACAATCTCTGACTAGTTTGTACTACGGCTCCCGTAGTATCACAATAATCTCTGACTAGTGAGTACTACGACTTCCCGTAGTATCACAACAATCTCTGACTAGTGCGTACTACGACTTCCCGTAGCATCACAACAATCCTCTCACTGACTCATTCTGTGGATCAATCATAGATAGGTTCATGCACTTACCCAAATTATGCACCACTATATCTGGCAGCAATCGACATAACAAAACACCCTTCCTTGCTGCATTCCATATTCTTGGACAATCTTACTTGCTGTCATTAAACGAAAGGGCTCCCACTGGAATCATCGACGCTTGACCTACCACTTTCCGTCTCCACTCAAGACTCAAAATTATCCGAAATTTAGTGCATTAAATTCGGATACCTCGATACACCACATAGAACTTCACGATGTCTCGTCTCATCCATTGATCTTCCTGTTCCACAAACTGAAATTGGTTGTCTAATCAACTTCTTCCCTTCCCATTCTGAATAACATCCCCATCATTGAACCATAATTTCTCAACCGCCGAACTCACCCTACGAGCCAACCATCTCGAATTCACCATTATGACCTCGAAGAATTCCCGTTCTCCCCAAGGTCTCTGATCAACAGCCACTTGCTGTGGAGGCAGTCATCCTTTTCAAACATAACACATGCATTATCTTGCTCTGCTCCTCATCTCAATCACCAATAACCCTGGGCTCATGAATTCGCCCCGTCGGTCTCTATATCCAGATCTCTAACCATTCTCGATCGAATTTATGATCTCCTCAATAAAATACCCGGTTCTCCCCCACTTAGGGTTCGAACCATCCCCAAACGGCGCACCAGAAATCTATCCTACAGACTGTTTCCACCAGTAGCATTGCACCTGCTCTTGGTAGGTGCTATGCAACGCTCGATAATCTCCCGACAGAGATCAAGCAACTCAAAATGCCCCGAAACTCAGATGAAATCCTTAGAACTTCCCACCATGACTACCTCTGGTCATTCAGAATCTCACACCATTCCATCATCGGACCTCCCAACTGTCCAATATTAACCCTGACTCTTAGTCTGGAGTAATGATCTATCGTACTCCTCATCATCGACTCCTCAACTAACGTTCCATCACGTCACTTATCATAAGAGTAGAAACCATATTTCCACTCTTAATACCCATCAAAGACAATAAGGGCTAACACCCGTATATATTCCTCTTAATCATCTGACGCTGCAACTAACACATGCCCTACTATACTCAATTAGGGTGTATCCTAGTCCTTGACCATCTCAGTCCCCACTGACGACCTGTTCAAGCTATATCTTTACTTCGCGGCAAACCTACTACCATATACTCTGGTTGAAGATCACCATCCGTGCAATCCCACATGGCTCACCTCCAAACTTAAAAACCGAAATCTCAACACCTCTTATGTCCCCCATAGGAAACGGAAATAGCACCACTCGGGTCACAGAAAGTAACCTCTCCACTATCGGCCGGTCGCCCTGCCCAGACAGTATTCTCCCATAACGCACCATCCCTACTCATCCCTGAGTCTTGGGACTCCAGCTGGCATATCACCCACAATCCCTCGGAGCTCACTCGATTTCCCTTTTCAAGGGATGCTCCACTAAAACTTGTTCATCATGGCCTTCTAGCCCCATACTCATTCACCTCTAATCTTAATCTAGACAATCCCCACAATATAACCGATAGAAACCAGAAACACTACTGCCACATGTCATGATACTCAAACTGTGTGTCCTCCTCTCGATATGTTATGAATCATGGTACATGTACCATGTTATCTCCTATTAATCTTCTATGAATCATGGTACCCAAACCACGTTTCTTCTTCTCAATCCACCTCACATCATGGCACTCGAACCATGACATCACCTATTGACTTGCTACAACTCATGGTACTTGAACCATGACATCACTTCTCAATCCGCTACTTATCATGGTACTCGAACCATGACATCAATTCTCAATCCGCTACTTATCATGGTACTCGAACCATGACATCACTTCTCAATCCGCTACTTATCATGGTACTCGAACCATGACATCACTTCTCAATCTGCTACTTATCATGGTACTCGAACCATGAAATCACTTCTCAGTCTGCTACTTATCATGGTACTCGAACCATGACATCACTTCTCAGTCTGCTACTTATCATGGTACTCGAACCATGACATCACTTCTTAATCTGCTACTTATCATGGTACTCGAACCATGACATCACTTCTCAATCCGCTACTTATCATGGTACTCAAACCATGACATCACTTCTCAATCTGCTATTTATCATGGTACTCGAACAATGACATCACTTCTCAATCCGCTACTTATTGTTAGGGCTAAAATGTTGTAATAGTCGAAGAGTCAGTTTGGTTGTTACGAAGAGTCTTGTGTCTTCGTATGTATGAGTCTTCGTATATATAGTTATTTTACTAAGGGATTATAAAGTCATGACTTCACGTTTAGTCCTTAGTATTTTTGTTATGCTTTTGTTCTCCTATAAATAGGGGTATGTACTAGTGATCTAAGAGAGAACTTGACACACAGTTTTACAGTTTAGTCATTGTATTCTGTAAACTGAAAGGCATAATACGAGCTGAAAAAAGATTCTATTTACTCTCGTGTTCATCGTTTAAATTCTTTACTCAATTAATACTAGAATTACATTCAAACTTGATTCCAAATCTCATCAATTGGTATCAGAGCAGGAATCCTTTCTGTGATTTGTTTTTCATACGCTCAAAAAGGTTTTTGAGTCTACTGCTTGATTCAAAAAGTTTCCGTTCTTTTTGTGTGTGGAAAATACTTCTTGATCTAGGTCTAGGATTTGATTCTGCGAAAATTTTTGTGAATCGTTTGTTTGTAGTGTGATTCTAATCTGAAATATACAATTTGATTTCAAATTCTCCAAGTTTTCATAATATTCTTGAGTTTTTGTTCCGTACAACAATGGCATCATTCAATCTTAACTCCATGACATCATTTTCTCATTTGCTTGGTTCATCCACAAAGATTCCGATGCTAATTCCAGAATATTACGATCAGTGGGCAGATCGTATGCAAGACTACTTGAACGGATTGGATGAAGAACTATGGAATTGCATTTCAGGAGAAATCAATCCACCGGCAACAATTCAGCCAATCGGTTCATCTTCAAGCAGTTCGGAGGTTGATAATCAATCTAATCGTTTGAAACAGTTGGAGAAGAGGTGCATGAGGGAATTAAGAGGTGCTTTGCCTCCTGTTGTGTACAATTATGTCAGAACTTGACACACAGTTTTACAGTTTAGTCATTGTATTATGTAAACTGAAAGGCATAATACTAGAACAAAGATTCAAAATTGATTCCAAATCTCGTGTTCCGATGTCCTGGTTGTCTAAGGCCGGATCAACAGCATCGTACAACAAAGAGACTGGAAGTGTGGAATTTACAATGGTGAATGAAACACGCATTAGGGTGTCCAAGAGGTTATTCTGCAAGATTTTGGGGATTCCGAACACTGGTCCGTATGTAGAAGTCACCTCTCCACAAGTTGTGTTCATGTTCAATGAAATGGGTCACCAACCTCCATTGACGCGCATTAGTGATTTTAAGAAATCCAGTTTACCTACGGTATGGAATTTCTTATTTGGAATTTTTCTTCGTTGTCTTACCGGAAGAACAGTGGATCTCGACAAAGGGAGAATGGAAGTCTATGCAATGGTGGTTGGGCTTTATTATGATTTTCAAGTTGATTACTCTGAACAGCTATGGACAGAGTTCTTGACAAGCATTTCGAAGACCAATGTCAGGCAGGGGATTTCATGTGCCAGATATTGGAGTCTTATTCTTCAATATGTTTATACAAAGGAGAGGATTGAAGTTCCTGAATATGAAGAAAAAGCCGTTTTTCATATGTATCGCAGTCCGAAGGAGGTTGTTGATGATTCTGCCATCTTTACATCTATTGCTCGTATTCCGGATGCGATGCTCAAAAAGGTGAATCCAACAAATAACATGCTGGTGTCATATCTTCAATCAATTGACACAACTGTTGTTAGTGGTATGTTATACGAAGCGGAGAAGAAGAAATCAAAGAAATCGAAGAAGACAGATGTTGGGTCTTCGGAAAGAATAGTGAAGGATGAGAAAAAGAAGAAATCACCCATGGTCAAACCAGCTACAGTCGAAGAAGTTTCTCAACAGATTATTTCACCTATTTCGATGACTATTGCTGATACACCAACTTTCGAAGTATCTCAGGAGAAAGAGACTATTCCATCTAAGACGGTGGTTTTTCGCCGACTCAAATTCAAGCGTCGGTCTTCATCTCAGATTATTAAGAAAACTCAAATCACACATCAGGGTGTTGTGGTCCGGGAAATTCCAGCCCCTGTTTCTCCATCGTCGAAAAAGCGAAGGGCGGAGGATCTTGCAAAGTTTATTAAGAAGAATCAAAGAACTGAGGAAGAAGAGCAAGTTCCTGAAACACCTAAAGTCAAAATTCAAGAAGAAGCAAAGACCACTCCGCCTGTTATTCTTTTGAAGCCTGCTGATTCGATAACTGTTGAACACGATCATGTTGTCACTTTACCTCAGGTTACATCAACTATTGATTCTCCAACTTTTCAATCTATTATGGATCAACCGTTCACTATAATTTTTTCTACTCAATCTACTGATCCACCGAACCCATCTTCACCGGTTGATGAAACCATGGCTACTGATGTTGGAACTGATAATGAAGGCTTTGGAGGAACGTTCGAAGCTCTTCACTTTGATAATTCCGAAGAAGACTTTCCAGACCATATGCTGATGACGATGAAGAAATTCAAGATTCTGAATTCAACATTAAATTCAATCTAGCAATCACAAGCAGATGTGGGTAGTGTTGGGGTTACAAGTTTGGAGGTTGATTCAATAATGAAATTGATGGAAGGACGAGTAATTTCGAAGGTTTCTGGTTTAATTAGGGATTCAAAAAGTAGAGTCCTTGAAAAAGTTGATCAACATGATATTTCTACTGAGAATCGAATTAATTCTCAGAGGGCTGATTCTGTACGAGAGTTGAAAGACTTGAAGATGGTTACGAAGGAGCGTCATGTGCTCTTCGTACAAGAAGTCAAAAAGGTACGGGAGGATGTTAACCTTCAAATAAGAGAACTTCGAGAAGATATGCAAAAGGAAGTTCAAATCGTACAACAGGATTATGCTTCGGCTAATCATAAAATTGATATCATCTGTGATGAAATCACCAGATATGTCAAACTTTACGAACAGATGAATCCAACACTAACAACTCTTTCTGCCAAATAGGAACAACACTTTGGAGAGTTGGTAGTTTTGTTGAAGGAATTAAAGGACTTATCTTCGAAGTTTGTCTCTCCGATAATTTCACAAGAATTTCTTTCTCAGAAGTTTTCTCACTTTGAAGCCATTTTACACAAGAATCTTGTTCCACTACTTCGCATTTCCAGCCTTTTACCAACTGTATCAGATGCCCCACCTGCGTTCACAGGGGTGTAAGGGGGAGAAAAGATAGAACAAACAAAGGCTGGGGAACAAGTGAAAACTTGCAAAGGGATCAAAACAATCATAGAAGATGCGAAGGTAGTTGGTAAGGTATATCCTTTGAAGGTGGTGGAAAAGGCAACTGTTGTTTCTGCTGGTCCAGCTTCAACTGTGATCACAACAGTTCCAATTTCAAAACCAAACTCAAAGGGAGTCGTAATTGGAAATCAAACAGGTGTATCTTCTTCAGAAAATGTTGATTTGTCAAATATAAAGGATAAGGGCAAAGGGATTGTTATTGAAAAGTCCAAGGAAGAAAAAAAAGCAGAGGTGGCATGAGACAGCTACAGAGCATAATGAGACAAAGGGATCTGGATGGTTCGAAAGTTGATAAGAGTGATCCATCAAAAGTATATAATTACGAAACCATTGAATCTAGGGTGATGTTTGATCATATGTATTTGTTTGAGAAGATTCCTAAGAAAAGCTATGTAGTGACAAACACTAATTTTTGTCAACTTGAATTTCCAATCAATGAGATGATGTTTGTTATGCCACAGTTTAAAGCCGAAACAAAGTCACTGGAAACAGAAGAGGGAAAGAAGATGAAAATTCGGTTTCATGCGATGTTGGGAAAGGCTCAGGAAGAGGTTTGGTTTTTGGAGAAGATACGAAAAGTGATATCCATCAAAAGAGATGTCATTTTCGAAGGGAAGTTTGAAAACATCAAATACATTGTTACAAGAGCAAGTGGAAAAATTCAAGAATTTACGGTGGCAGATTTTCCTTTGATGAATACTTATGATCTCATCAATGTCGCCTTGATTCTTAAAGACAAATCGTTTTCAATTCTTCAAGATACTGAGCCTGATGTATTTAACCTTGGGTGCAAGCACCTAAAAATATACTTGGAAAATTACTTCGAGTGCTTGGCTCAAACAGATGTGGAACTTGCTGTAGTCAAAGGAATCGATATAACTGCACCAATGGCACCTACAAAGAAGCAAAATGAACTGAACAAGTATGAAGATGGTGAAATTTGCTTAAAACCGTTGGGGATAGTTTTTGCTGGGAAAGATAAAGCTGGAAGAGCTAAAAGATTTTTGTTCCAAACTTGTGAAGTGGAGAGATAAAGCAACTCTCAATATACGAACTTAATTGTTCCTATGAACCACTACAATAAAAACTCAGAATGAGATAAGAAAGAGATAAAGAAGATTATCTCTTGGTATACGGAGATCCAAAGAGTGCTGATGTATGCCGTTCAAGCATTGACTTCTTGAAGACTTCGACCTTGATTCCAAAGGTGGAGATTGTTAGGGCTAAAATGTTGTAATAGTCGAAGAGTCAGTTTGGTTGTTACGAAGAGTCTTGTGTCTTCGTATGTATGGGTCTTCGTATGTATGGGTCTTCGTATATATAGTTATTTTACTAAGGGATTATCAAGTCATGACTTAACGTTTAGTCCTTAGTATTTTTGTTATGTTTTCGTTCTCCTATAAATAGGGGTATGTACTAGTGATCTAAGAGAGAACTTGACACACAGTTTTACAGTTTAGTCATTGTATTCTGTAAACTGAAAGGCATAATACGAGCTGAACAAAGATTCTATTTACTCTCGTGTTCATCGTTTAAATTCTTTACTCAATTAATACTAGAATTACATTCAAACTTGATTCCAAATCTCATCACTTATCATGGTACTTGAACCATGACATCACTTCTCAATCCACTACTTATCATGGTACTCGAACCACGACATCACTTCTCAATCGGCTACTTTAGAATTCTCCAGATTAACCTTCCGGATCGCCACGGCCATCTCGTCATGAATCATATGGCGAATCTCATCATCGCTACCACCGCTGCTCTCTGGTGTGTGTGGTGTACCAACCATGATGTCTCCCAACATAAAAGAAATCGGAGACTCGCTCGTGTATACTTGCACTCGATCACTCAGCCCTACTTGTTCCTTAGCATCCCAAGGATTCTTACTAGGACTGCTCACAAATCCAGTGCTTCCAGTAGTACGGGCCCTATACTACATTCCACACCGCATCAACGTGCATTCCAAGTCCTCCTCCTAGGATCCCAGATAACAAGTACTCTACATCTTGCTAAGGATAGGCTACCTTTCGGTAGACTTCCCATAAGGTCCTTACTGCTACCCACTCACTCTCGAAGCATCTCATAGCAGCAGTAATCTCCTAGGCTAAGGCATCACAAATCAGGCCACTCTAGTCCTAATATGAATACCTAGCCTACTCTAGCATGCATAACATATCATATCATATCTCATAACACCTAATGTAAGGGTATTTTGGGAAATCACCGTTCGGGCGTTAGCTGATCGTACACACTGCTTCTTTCCACTTTCCTCAAATTCCTTTACTTTTCAAAAAAAATTGTTTATTTTATGAAAAACTTTCTCAAAAATCCTCAGTTTGAGTTCAAATACACCCGAAGGTGCATCCGAATCCCTCAAACCATGGCTCTGATACCAACTTGTAACAATGTGAATTTCCAAAGAAAATTTTTCATTTTTAAAATATAATTTCATTCATAACAAAATATCACATATTATCTTAATAAACAACCCCAAAATCTCAAGTACATAAATCTTCATCAGTGTGTACAGATCATGCCAGCGCCTTCCCGTGATCCTCACTAGTACCTGAAACACATATGACATAACACGATAAGCATAAATGCTTATTGAGTTCTCCAAAATACCACATACAACACATAAGTTACTCAAGGCCATAGCTCTATGGGACCTTCCGATCCATGTGTCTCAGGGGACTTTCTTCCCAACCATGGTAAACCTTCCGGCTCTACCCGTAATGACCTTCCAGTCCTCTTCACCTTGACCTTCCGGTCCATACACTGTTGACCTTCTGGTCCATATCATAATAACCATCCGGTCCATACCATACTACTCAGAACATAACATAGCACATACATATCACATAACAACATACATCACATTCTACTCATAGCACATAAGACCTTCCGGTCACACATAATTACCACTCTAGGTAAAGTATAGTGAGAAGACTCACCTCGTATGAAGTCGGATAAACACTCGTGCCCGAATATCCCAACCTAGCCTCCTCCTATCAATAGGATAACATCTTTAATCAAAATCCTTTCATGATCTCATCTCTAATAATGGGTAGAAGACCATTCTACCCCTCTCTGACTTCTCTTGAATCAGCATGACCAAAATCCCAAGGTCAACTGAAGTCAACTCTAGTTAACGGTCAAACTTTGACCAGACTTGTCGAGTGCACATGGGTGACTCGGCGATTCCAAGCGTGTCCTCTGGATCCTTCTAAAGCCTCACTTAACTCATCGTGTGAACCTTCCACTCGACGGGTTACCACTGGTCATGAATCGCGGGGAAAACTAATCCAAATCGTCGAGTTCCCTTATGGACTCGGCGAGTTTCTTTCATGACAACACTCATTCGACCTTTTGAGGTCAGATCTGTTTCTCTAACTTATAGATCTGGCCTTTTAGCACCCAAAAGTCACATAAAGGTCTGAACTTGAGGCTCATGCATGGTGTATTTTACTCTATACATCAATATGAATCCATTGAAGCTTCATAGCTTCAAAGCTCCAAGGTTACTCTTTCATGGCCGCCTACTTTTAGGTCATCTAGGCCTCACAAGGTCCAGATCTACAAAATAACTCGAAATGGGTTTGGATGCACCCAAAACCCCATCAATAAGGTGATACAAGCCCTAACTTAACCACGAAAGGAAATCTACTCAAACACAAGGGAGTCAAGAGCTTGTACTAAATCTGAAGCTTGAAATGAGGATGAAACTGATCCACCAAGCCTCCTCGGAGATCCTTGCAACGCCCTTGACCTTCTTTGCAATGAAATGCCCTCGAATTAGCCTCTCCCTCCTCTTTAGCTCACACATAGCTCTAGGGTTTCTCTCAATGGACGAAGACACTACTGGGAAGGGCCAAGGAGGCTATAAGTGCCCTTAAATAGGCCCAGGCCCGAGATAATTAGGGTTTCTGTTAATAGCACTAACTCGGCGAGTCAGCTTGCTGACTCGTCGAGTCCATTCCTTTTCCACGTCATCAAGCCGGGATTCTATTCGACGAGTTAAGGTGCCAACTCGTCGATTTATTCCTCATAACTTCAAAAATAAATACTCATTTTATCATGCCTGGAAATCCGGATGTTACATATTCAAAACAAAAGATTTCAATTGGAAAAATCTGTTTTGCTATAATAAGGGCGAGGAAATTATACTTCACTTCAATTCTAAATGCTTAGATTGAGGTTTTAATCATATTTAATCAAGGATATATATATATATATATATATATATATATATATATATATATATATATATATATATATATATATATATATATATATGAATTTCATTTTGGAATGGCTCAACATAAGGAAATTCTATATATGGGTCTATTATCTGCGTTCTAAAATTCGATTATGATTACGACATCCCTTTTCAAAATCTGAATTACGAGAACTTGGCAAATAGAAATAGAAATATTATAGCAAAAGACTTGTCTAGTATCATGTCTTTATGAATCGTGTCCCATATGCTTCAGATATAGGATCGATTGCATGCGCTATAAGATTCATCTGTTCTAAATTTTCCAAATGCCCAGAGCATTAAGAGGGAAAAGTACTAGAACTAGATATGACTAATTTGATTTAGCAATTGTCGAGGACAATCTAAGGTGTACCAAAGATTGGTTGCTCATGGACAGTTGGAAGTATAGTGTTAATTTTGGAAGGACCACAATGAAATATTCTGAAAAGAGGCAACTCTTGTTCAGGAATAATAGTCAAAAGGGGAATATGGAAATGTTCCTATAGGTGGAAGGTATTCATTAAATCTGTGTAAGATTAGGAAACTTAATGCAAGAAGAATGTTCAAAGGCAATGAACTTTGAATATAGGAGTTCATTTCCATGGAGTTGATCTCCATTGGAATACTCTGTGATGTCTGTTGACAAGTCTTTGCGACTTTGTGCATAATCATTACAAGAGAACCAATGCATATAAGTTTCGAATCTAACAGATTTAGGTAAATGGTAGGAATTTGGAATTCTTGCATTTGCGGTAAGGATTTGGGATTGTGAAATGAGGATCACTGGAATTATGTTCAATCGATCTATTTCACAGAGTAAAGATCGTTGAAAGAACATAGTGTGCATACTTGGCTTATGGCATGACTAGTGTTTAGAAAAACATAGTGTACATGCTTGGAGCATGGGACAACTATTGTTTTTAATTCAAGTATAAAGTTGATAGTTTGAAACAGTATGCAATGAATGATGGGTAATCAATATGGTGATAAATAAAAGATGCTTTATTTATATTCATAAGTTCTGAGACCATATTGGATTTGATTGTTCTTGTGTTTCACTTTGCATGTTTTGACTTCCAGAATAACTAAGTCGCTCTTCCTGAATGACTAAGTTATTCAAACCATCCACAGTTGGTCATATGTTGGAAGTAGGTATGAATCAAGACTGTCATGGGTTAGATTGTAGAGGTCTAAGATGTTGGAGAAAGTGGAGCGACAACACTCATGATTGCTCATAAGTTCTGAGTATTGTATTCAACCCACGCTCATTGGTATCACTTCATGGAATTTATCTCGAGTATTCGTGAGTCGGTAATATCATATAAGTCTTCAAACCTAGAGATATGATTTGTTGCCTATGAGTTGGTTATACATTGATCGTACGAAAACACATTGGTAACTCGATGCTATAAAACGTGCCTTTGTGTATGATTCAATGAGTAGAAGAACAAGCATATGAGTCGAAGTTTATCTGTTCCTTCTTGGATTAGAAGCGATATTAAGGCCTCTCGATGATTTTGTGTTCACCCATGTATCGGGCCCGATCAGAACTAAGTTGATCTGTTCACTTAAGTTCTATGTCAAACAAATCAGAAATCGGGAAACAAACTGCTGGATAATAAGTAAGACATTGTTCCATGTATTTGTCCGGCTGATATCTAGAACAGAGGATTATATGATCACTTATCTTAAATGGAATATCATCTTCATCTCATTTCCGCGAGACCTTGAAAGAGCTACGATTGCTGATCGGTTCCGGAAGTTATTCTTGCAAATATAGTTATTAGACTTATCCAAGTGGGAGACTGTTGGATTAGGTGTCTAAGTTCATAACTATTCAGGGATGTACTTGACCCGATTAGCATGGTCAATTTAGGTTGCATGGCATCATGCATTTGGATAGACTAAAATGAGAGAAATAACACTTATGGTTTATTAATATATTATAAGTTCTAATATATCAATAGGATTATTTAATTAGTATTGATCAAGAATTAATTTGAAATTAATTAAGTGATCAAAAGAAGACTAATTAAATATATGGGTTGATTGTGTAAATCACCCATACTTGTATAGTGGGCTAATGGTCCATGGATTATCAAGTTGGGCTAAAACCCAGAGGATGCTCTATGGATGCTCCATGGTGTTTATAGAACCCATGGGTCATGGAAATGAAAGGTCATGACAATTAGGGTTTAAATGGTGTAACCCTAATTGTAGCACACTATATAAGGATCCATATGTTCACCAAAATTAGACGCTTAAACAAGTAAGAAGAGGGCTAACTAATTTCAAGAGTGTGACATTTCTCTCAAGGTTTATTTCAAGTGCATTTGGTGTTGTGTGAGACATTTGAGGCATCACACTTGGGGTGCTAGGCTCACAAGGTTTTCAAGGAATCCAAATCACTACAAGGTATGTTTTCTTACTAACTTTTATGACTAAAAGTTCCCTTGTATGCTAGATAGGTTAAGAACCTTGGAAAATCAATTTTGCATGTATCATAGATAAAACATAGATCCAAGGTTTCTAGGGTTGCATGTATACCGTAGGAGTGTTAGAATGCTCAAAACCCAACAGAATTTGCAAAACTCATGACCAACAAGTTCCAAATGAGCATGTATAGAGAGATTAATTTCTTTCTAAGACTTCAAGTGAAACAAGTCTCTCAAGGGATATTCATCCATCAAGAGAAATACACCTTTGAACTGCTGAATAAATACTCAATGGATAATTATTCCTCGCCCAAGGTTCCTATGGCCTTCGGATTTAAGATTTCTGCGGATCCTTCCAGAGAATCAGTGGATCACAAGACTTATAGAGGAATTATTGGCTCGCTGATGTACCTCACCGCAAGCCGACCATACATTTTCTTTGCAACAGGAGTACGCGCAAGATACCAAGCTGATCCAAAAGTATCTCCCATGACCACAGCCAAGAATATTCTCAAATACTTAAAGGGCAGCAAGTCTCTAGGTCTCTGGTATCCCGCAGGAAATGACTTCAGCTTACAAGCATTCACTGATGCGGATCATGATGGATGTAGATTGGATAGAAAAAGCACCTCTGGTGGATGTCAATTTCTTGGTGTAAGACTCGTCAGCTGCTCATCAAGGAAACAAAGTTGTGTCTCACTGTGTACTGCAGAAGCTGAATATGTGGCAGCATCCAGCTGTTGCTCACAAGTCTTGTGGATGAAAACGCAACTTATGGACTATGGATACAAAATGTTGCGGATACCAATCTATTGTGATTCAGAGATTGCCATAGCAATTTCTCATAATCCTATTCATCACTCTAAGTTTAAGCATATTGAACTATGGTACCACTTCATTAAAGATCACATCCTAAAAGGTAACATTGAGATAATTTTTTTTTCATACTCATGAAGAGATCGCTGATGTATTCACAAAGGCACTTGACTCGACAAAACTCAACTGTTCTTAAAAATATTAGGAATGATGAATCCGGACCCGCAATTCTTCTTGAATTGATAGGTACCACATACCACTCTTGGTTATCGTTGCAGTCCTAACCAAATATATTTATCTTACATACTTTCAGTATATTGTGTACTGCAATACATCTTTATGTATCGCAATACAGCATATATATCACGACAATATATCATACTTATATTTCAAGGGTCTTTTATTGTTTGTTAGTTCAAATTGTGTTCAAGTGTTCCTCTCAGTTTCTTCTACCGCAGTCATCTATCCAGTCATCCGCAATGAAATCTTGTTTCGTAATGAAGACTCAAGCCACAATCACAAGTGATGGAACTTTCAACTACTTCATAAATTCATGAAACAGTGTGTGCTATTTGATGATCCTTCATTAAATAAGAAACACATTCTCAAAAAAATTTGTTTTGTCACATATGATCGTTTTAGTTCTTCTTTTCAAATAAACCTTTTGTCAGACCTATTTTAGGTGTGCTACCAAAATAAAACAGTTTCCAATAAAAGAAATCCTTTTAGAAAATCTTTTCCTTAAAAAAAAATTTCCACTTACCCCCAAGATTTCACATCCGCTACATTTTCCACCTTTATTCAACAGTTTTTCATCCCCTCTCCACACGATCTTCGGACATGGGGCATTGGGCCTGATATTTCATTAACTATCACCTTTGGAAATTAACAAAAGAAAACTCTTTGTTAAATATTTTTTGTGGCTAATAATGATTTCAATAATAATAATAAAAAAAAACACAAAGGTTTTACCCTTAACTGCTTTTTCTTTAGGGTAAAAATAATTATTATTTGAAATCCGTCACTATAAAAACCCTCTTTTCTTCCCTAGGATAGTTTTACGCTTTTTGATCTCTCAAAGGCAATAATTTCCTTTTCTTCCCTCTTGCACTTCAAAGCTTTTCTGCAAGTTCTTCAAGTCTTTTTTATAATGGTGAAATCGGGAACTCAAAGAAACAATCAAAAGCATCAGCCTCTACCCAACCAACTGGTTCCGATTCTGCTACACGGAACCAAGCACCTTCAATTGCCTCTAGCAATTTTAGGGCAATTTTCGATGATCATCCTTCCTACAATGACTCGATTCGTCTCATGATCAAGTTCATCTCCAATCATCTACTCTTTGGACCATTCGACGCTTTCACTGATGTGGTTCCCATCTCCACATTGTTCAAATGTGTGTTCTCAACGTACAGCCCTTTTGATAATCTGCAAGAAGTTCGTCTGAACTTGGTGGATGATTCTTTGGTCATCCTGACCAAAGACAAGTTTCTTATTGCGATAAATCTTCTGGTGCACCCCTCGACCAAGTTCTTCTCACCAAGTGTTACAGATATCATCTCCACTCTTTATCAAATGGGATACCAGAAGAAGATCAAGGGTATTGGAGAGTTTACGAAGAACCAGCTCCCTGCGGTATAGCAGTTTGTGTGCCATTTTCGTGATCCACAGTTTATCTGGACGAACCGGAGGCACTGATTACATGGGCATCAAACTACTTGAGATAGTATGGAGCATCTTCACGGGCCATGATGTAAACTACGGTCAAATTCTATGGGATGATTTTCTCCAATACATCCCTAAGGAGACTTTAAAGGAAAATCCAACAAAACTTACTTTTGCAAGGTTTTTGGCACTCTGTATTTCAGATCTTCACCACGATGCAACAAAACTTACTTTTGCAAGGTTTTTGGCACTCTGTATTTCAGATCTTCACCATGATGCCAAACACATCAATCTCTTTATCACACACGGTCTCAAATGGTATGCTCCTTCTAAAGATCAATCTATCTTTAGACCAATCAGACGTTTACCTATTCATATTTTGACTACGGTTGGACTTGAGACCTAAATAGTCACAGATCACATTGAGGCTATAGAAGGTACTGACCCATATCTTCCTATCCCACCTCTCCCAAGTCAGAACATATTAGCCTCTACCGCACCAGCTCCATCTTCTACTACTCTATCCCATGTTCCCTTAGCTTCAAAAATCAAATAGTTGGCTTCTCCCATGCAAGGCCCCCACAGCAAGGGTATGAAACATTCAATGGGTGCAACTCACAAGAATTGTAAAACATCCAAGAAAACCAAAGCTCCCAAGGAAGCAGAACCCTGTAAGAAGTGAAAACGACAACACGTTGTCTCATCAGATGATGACTCTAAGTCCAATCAATCTTCAGATGATTCTGATCTTGACTCTACTCCTATTTCCATTCTCAAGAAAAGGAAAACCAAACCCTTTGGCCAAATGTCTGACCGGACTGATACCTTAGCCTCTCAAAAGACTCCGGTAGTCCTTGGGATCCCCGTAAATCCATTTGCTACTACCCTATCCAGCCACTCGAACACCACAAGTGTGCTTGTTTCATCTCAACGTTGAGACTCATCCCTAACTGGATCCCAAGAGGATCTAATTGGTTCTTCTTGCCCTGAGGTCTCCAGGGCTTCCAGACTTCATTTCTTTCAAGAACAAGATTTGGGCTCCATTCTAGACATTGTACTCCAAACACTCAATACACCTACCCAACCGCAGGGCAATTCTTCAGCCCATGCCAAAACGGAGTAGAGTCCAAACTTGACCACGGGTCAAGGAGAACAAGAAGGCTTCGGAAATCCTACTCTGCTTACATCTTTTGCAGGTGGTTTAGGCACAATGAGCATAAATGTGAAAGGATCTGTAAACTCAAGGGACACCTCGGTGCGTTTTCAAGGATTTGATGGTGATGAATCAAATGATTCCTTGAGGCATTACAAACCAAGCACAAAATCTGAAGCTCAGAAATATGCCACTTTCCGTAGGGCATTTCAAGCAAGAAAATATCAACAAACCAAGCAACTTCAACTGAAGCAGCAAGAAATACAAACCGTAGCCAAATACTAGGCTAACGCCATAAATAATGCCAATGTCGTGGCTACAATTATAAAGGTCCAGAACTGGATGGATGAAATGGATGAGACTGTCTGCAAAGCTCAAACTGCTCAACATAATGTAGGTCCATCCAAGCCTCCTCCAACGAATGATTCTCAAGAGGATGGTACCACGATCAAAGTTAGTTCTACTCCCACCTTTGCTTTTGATGATATTGATACCCATGAAGTCAATCAACTAGAGCCATCAGATGATCCTATGATGATTTTCAATGAAGAAGAAGAGTCCAGTGGATCCCAACATTCCACTTCTAAGACCAAGGAGAAAAAGAAGAAAAAGAAGCAAGTTGTCTCTAGAAAAGAATTACTGAATTTCCAAGATAAAGTTGATGAAATTCTTGCTTCCATGAAATCTTCCCAACTACAACCTGATGATGTGTCTGGACTGCAGTTTCTCATTGACCGCATTGAAATACTAGAAGCCAATAGAGCGTCTTACCGCATAACGCATCTCTCTTAAAGTGGAGACAGGAATCCGATCCCTGGATAACTCTTGCAAGGCTGATCATTAACATTTCATCACCATAGCCGAAAAAGTTATCTCTGAAGTTTCCGTAATCAAATTTGATATTCAAATCATTATTTCAGATAAATTTGCTTAATCCCAGAAAGTTGCTGAAGAAACGCACAATGCGTATGAATCTGCCATCTCATTTCTACAATCAACCATTAACAACCTTCGCAAGTCCTTATTATCCAATTTTCATTGTCCGGAAGTCTTGTAGGAGATTCACAGATTGCTCTTTAATCCCACAATCCCAAACAACCAACAACTTGCTGATGCACTAAAGGCTCAATTTGACGAAGTCTGTGGAAAGATTGATGGTCTTAGGCAATGGCTTGAGGAAGCACCAATTGCTCCTTCCTCAAGAGGGGAAAGTGGAGACCAAAACTCAGATCTAATCTCTCATTAGCATTCTCATCCACACCAAGGAAAAGTTCCTACTCCTCAACCTTCACCACAACCATCTCCTTAGAAGAAAACACCTGTCCCCTCTCCCCAAAGAAGTCCAAGTCATCAGTCACAAACGCAACAACCACCAATTTAAGAATCTCATCCTTCTCCCGAGCGACCCGATACCCCCCCCTCATTTCAAGGATTTAGAGTCTTATATGTCATCCGAACACTCCGTCGACTCTCCCGATACCAAACAAAAGAAAGATGACTGGAGATCAGCTAAATTCTTTGAGTTGATATGGAGGGAAAATGGTCTTGATATCATAATGGATGAATCCCTCATCAACTCCTAGGTCAATCCGCACAGAAGATTACTTGATAACGACTACAAGCCTTACCTCACATACTCAGAACCTCCTCATGATGGTTATTGGGACATTCCCATCTCTCCCAATGTAAAATACTTCACAGTATTTGAATCCTTTAACCGCAATCTTCCCGATGATAAAAGGTTGCCACTAGAACTTTAAAGACTTAACAGATTTCATGCCAAGCATGGATCTGAAATCGAGAAGATCTAGTCCAATGACATACCCACCGCAGTCAAAAACTACAAGCCCCGAAAATTCATGAAGACAAAATTCATCCAATATACCCTCACCAGAAGAAACTCAGACTACATCCGAACTCAAGCTAATTTTCCTTACATGAACCCAGAAGAAATCTTCCTAATTGCAAAGTATTTCAGAACACGTCTGAAAAAGATCTGAAGATGAAGATTGCGTATGAAAGGGCATGTATCTTTCTGAAAGAGACTGTGTGCGACTTTGCGAGAATTGATGCGAACATCCACCTGGCACTTGCTCAGAAATTCAACCTTCCTCTGCTTAAACTAGCTCCGGTCCTGAGTGAAGCCTTTCAAGAAAGATCTCTTGGAGCAACTAACTTTCCAAATCTTGGAGTCATTTTCAAACACTTAAATGATCAAACCAAATATTTCATCCCAATAATTTCCATGAACCGCATGACACAGAAGCAATTGGAAATAACTTAGAATGCAGTCAACAAGTCTAAACACACAACTGCTGAAGTGAAGTTTGAAATTTCAAGGAGAATTACGTGGCTTAAGGAAGTCAAAAAGTTCTGGTGGATCCTCATCAAGTTCCTCAAGCTCAACAATTGAAAGAAAAGTTGAAAAGTTCACTTAGGGGAAATTGTTGAAACATAGAAGTGACCCTCTTAAAGTTAAAAGAAAATCGAAGTTGTCATTAGGAACCACAATCATTCCTTCAAGCGCAGTCAAACTCAGAACCGCAATCAAAATCAGCAACCACAGTCATAGTGATCAACACTTAGTCTTAGTCTTTTATTTGTTGTTCTTTTAGTACTTTCTTTTGTCCAATGTGCCCTGCGTGGCAACTTTTAACAGATAGGACTGTTTGTAATCCTCGAGACTCTATAAATAGAGTTCTCTCTTTCTGAATAAAATACATATGTAATTTTCTTGAATCTCTTCACTTAGCTTACTTCCTTCTTACTCATCATATAATCTTAACTAATTATAATCTCTTCGGAGCAAGTCTTTCTAGACTTATTCACTAAGATTGATCTCGCTCACTAACTTGGTCTGATTTCATTCCTTGTTAAGAATCAAATTATGTTGTATACTTCATATAATACTTTTTGTCATTTATATTTCCGCATCTAACTCTCTAACTTCCTAAATCTAACTAATTATTATTAAGCTTTAATGATCCTTTGAGTTGACATTATTCCGCATTATCACTTGTTCTAATGTTTGTTCAAGTGTGACTCAAGTTTTTCTCTCAACAACTCTTAGCCAATCCTAAATAAATCTTAGCCCAATCCATATATATGTAAGAGTCCATATTTAATTAGCCTCTTTTGACAGAGAACCAAGTTGAAGCTAGTAGAGCTTGCTGAGAAATACTTATAATGCAGACTTCTTAGGATAGACTCCTATGAAGTAGACTTAAAAGATACAACCATAAGAAGAAGACTTAGGAATGACGATGTCATGGAAGGATAATAAAATTAACATCTGTGCATGGTGAATTACATAAGTTAGAAGATGATGAAAGCAGTTGAAAACTATTTGTCTCTACACTGCTAGAGTAAATTTTGGGTGTAGTATGTCTTGCAGAGTAGACACTACCCGATAAAGAATTTATATGAAGAGTTGTAAGTAAAATTCTATCGACCTATGAAAAAGTATTGGAATATGCTAGATCGATTATATGCATGAGAAGAATCTTAGAAGACGAGTATATGTAATCCAAGATATGTTTGATAGAAACGCGAAAACCCTAGTTAAGTCTAGGAGAAATTGTTGTATGTATTTGTTTGAACACATTCATGTGTGGTAAGTTGTTTTGTGATTTTGAATGGTGACTTGGAAAATTGCGAGACAATACTTGGGACGAGTATGAGTAGGTGTGAATGGTAGTAGATGCCTATACTATTGGAAGCACTGGACTCATGCTTGGATCAGGGAAAGTCACTAGGTTACCAAGAAGCTAGTAAATGATTCCGTTATATTCATGAGTGTCGTTACCTTTGTTTGGGTAATGACTAAGAAGATAATTATCGTTCAAATCTTAATGTCATAAAGAGTGGAGTCCGATTAATATAAATCTACAAAGATAAAGTTGATTTGTTTAGAAAGCCATGTATTGAGTAATGACAAAATTTCAGTCAAGAAGGAGATGGTTGATAGAAATATAACGATCTTCATTAAAGAATTGAGCAATCATTAACTAGAGTTGTTACATGTTATGAAGTCGATGAAGAATTTAGTTATTCATGGAAGGATTACATTATGAAATCCGTGATTTCGTAATCAATCGAAACATTCTGTCATTTGAAAAAATTGATGTGTATGTCCGAAAGCATGAATTAGAGATACGTGGTGCTATTCTTTCAGTTCCGAAGCATCCACGTGTTGATCAAACTCTTTTTGTTTTCTCTATTCCATCAGCTCGATTTATTTGATCTGATTCTAATACAAGAGTTTGGTTCGTTATGTGTCTAGTGTGTTATAAAATCAAAGGTCATTAGAATATGACCATTCGAGTTGTTGTTATAGCAAAAGTAAAGACCTTATCCTGGGTTTAGTCTATAAACCAAGAAGGAGCAGGAGTCTGCAATGAGAATTGAGTTTTTAACTCAAAGATTAGGATCGAAGGCCCAAGAGAGAATGAAGAGCGGGTGCAGGTTTGAGCACCGCTAGTAACCAATAAGTTTGAAGTGTTTGACAATTGTTTGGCAAACCAAAAGTTAAATATTGTACATTTTAGATTACCGCAGAGGAGGTAAGGTAGGACTCGAATGTTATGACTAGTAGTTTTCTCGTAAACTCTAGATCTGCTCACATCTTATTTGATTGTGATGCCTCGGATTCTTTCGTGTCTTATAAATTCTCACATTCTTTTCGAATTGCTTTCTACACAATTGTCCAATCATTTCATATAAATAACATAAGAAGTATATCATTACTTGCTGATAAAGTCTATAGGGATAGTGTTATAGGAATTGAAAGTTATATTCTTCTTGCTAACCTAATTCTTATATCCTTGCCCAACTTTGATATTATTCTCGGTATGGATTGATTGTCAAAAAACCACGCAAAACTCTTGTGCTACGAAGAGATAGTATGCATCCCTATCGAAAATAATAACTTCATTCAAAATCCAACTCTAAATATGTCTCTAACATATGTGCCTCTAAAAAATCTTGTTCTAGCTGTTCCATTCCGTCTAATCGCACTTACGAAATAATATTTTTAAAAACATCTAGAATTCAATAAAAGTTATACTCTTTAAGTTTTATAAGGATTGGTGTTTTTATCACTTCCGTTTTACGTTATTCGCACAAAATATAATACATTTTTCTTTTCTAACCCTCACCAAATTAACCATGTGATGCTGAAATAAATGTTACTTTTTATATTCTTGAATAATTAAAAGATTTGGTATACCTGACCTACGGGTTGGTGAGTTTTGGATTTGCTTAAAGATGCCTTGGTTTTTGTTTTATATGGCAATTGGATGTATATGTTAATTCTTTTTGTGATGTTCTGTAATGATTACTTTATATTTTACATAAAAATTTATTGGTAAAAGGATTAGGATTCCAGGAAGATGGAAACATATCATTATAAGAAATCAGTATTAAAATGTGGAGTGATCAATGCAGTTGGGCTGGTTTGTGTATCTGGTGCATAATTATTTATTTATTTATTTATTTTTATAACTATGGAAGGTGTTTAAAGCATCTCCAACGCATTTCCATATGTCATTTTTTCCGTATTCTTCTTCAATCCTATCTTATTTAAATCTCTATTTTTGGAAATATGAAAAGTATTCCCTATATTTGGGGGAATACTATTAATATCTCCAAAAATAAATTTGAAGTTTCGGTTGACAATTTTAGTCCTTCTTATTTTTATTTTATATATTTTTAGTTTATTTTTATTTACTAATTATAATTTAAATGCAATATTTAATATTTGTAATATTATGTTATATATTATTTATATTAATTAATCGTAATTAGAGAGTTAATATTTATATATCGAATCCATATAAAAAATTAAATATATATTAAAGACTTAAACACGATAATATAATTTATAAAATATAATAATCAAATATGCTCGTGATCTTTATATATTTATTATAAATATAATCTTATTTATTTAATAATTATTTATAATAAAATAATACTTAATTTAAATTTAATATATATAAACATTTTATTTATTTATGATAATATAATTTGTAATGAAAAAATATAATATATATTTGTTAAAATATAATTAGTAAAAGGGTATATTTGACAATATATATAAATTATAAAAATGAAATATTCTAGGAATATACTTTTTGGGGTAAAAAATAGGGTAGAAAATGGAGTAGAGTTGGAGATGAAACACAATTTACTCTATTTTGTACTTTATTTATAGGGAAAAAATAGAGATGAGTTAGAGATGGTTTTATAGGAATATTGTGGTTGGCAAAAATTTATGGTTTTGGCCCAAAAAGTTTTGATGGTAAACCGATAGTCAAAAGTTGGATCTATTTAGTGATTTTAGTTTCTATCAACTTAAAAAACTATTATATTTATATTTGTTTTTATTTTATTTTTTATATTTATGTAAATATTTTTTTTAATTCTCTCTCTCTCTCTCTCTCTCTCTCTCTCTCTCTCTCTCTCTCTCTCTCTCTCTCTCTCTCATGTTATGAACACAAACACATAGTTAAGAACTTACATATCTTCATGAACACATATACACATCAAATTTTATAGGCTCTTTTTAAAAACACATACACTTAGATTTTCTGGGCTTCTTTTTCAAAACACATACATTTATTAACATATATACTCAAGAACAACACACATAATATTTTTTTGGAGGTTTTCTTCGAAACACACATACTTATGAGCACACATCCTCAAGAACAACACATATCACATGAGGAGATTTCCAAATCCGTGCTATGAGTTTTCCGACTGTCACCTCTATCTGCCACCACCACCTACAACCACCTTCATCTCCACCTAGAAATCATCTGACACTACTTGGTTCGAGGGTTTTAAATCATAGGAGTTTTTCACATCCGCACTAGGATTAGGGTTATTTAGATGGCAGCGTTTATATCTGGGAAACGAAGATATCGGCACCATCCTTTTTCATTTATCCCCAATCTCAAGACTTTACACAAACATCATCATTTTTTCCTGATTTCATCAATTTTAGATTATCAATTTCACTGAAAGGAATATCGATTTGTGCTAAAAGTAAGATCGACTTTTGGAAAACTCATATGTAAAAATGATAAAGAAGAAACCCATAAATCAAACCTACAAATTAAACTCAAAATCATGCCCAGAACAAAACCTTAAATCAAATCAAACCCATAAATTAAACTCGTATCTTTTGGTAGAACCATTGCTTCACTGTTGCCGACTTCATTGGACCACCGTTTCCAATGGGAACTTAAATCAAAAAATTGAAGTCACCATATCAAAATTTCAATTAAAATTGAATCCAAAAATTGTTTCCAAACTGGTTTAGGAGCCTAAATAAAAATCCAGTAGCTTGTAGTGTTAGAGAACGGGATGAAGCTTGAATCGATTGCTTATCATTGGAAACGGAGTTGGGGGTTTGATTTCATTTATAGGTTTGATTTGTTTTTGTTGGCGATGGTTCCAATTGGGAAGATGACGCCCTGAAGATGAGAGAGAGAGAGAGAGAGAGAGAGAGAGAGAGGGGTTGGGGTTTAGGTTTATTATGTTTTTGTTTTTTTAATTATAAGAATAAGAAAATAAATAAAAGAAATTAAAAATAATTATTTAGGGGACATATTAGTCATTTTAGGTTGTTTGTGGACCAAAAAAACAAAAAAAAATACCAACTATAAGGACCAAAACCAAATAGAGTATCAAAAATCGGACCACTAATTCACCACTAAACGTTTTTGGACCAAAACCACATAACTTTGACAACCACATGAACAATTTTTGCAATTTTTCATGTTTTTATTATGGCTTTGTCTAGTCAAACATACATAGGCTATTTTAACTTTACTAATTTCTTCTTTTATTTTATCTAGTTCTTATAAATTAGTTATATAGTTATTAAAATCCAACTAGATCCACTTCTTAATCGTCGTCTTCCTTATGAGAGGTCGCCTCCTTCACGTTCTCAACCATACCCAACCTTCAAAAAACTCCACACCAACATATCAATGATTCCTAATCGTTGTTTTCTGGTTATATTCGACTTCTCTATGGAGGAAGCATCTATTCGCCTCATTTTCTCTATTATCACAACTTGGCATCGATATTTTTGAAGGTTTTTTTTTTAATAAACAAAATTTTTTGAAGCTTTTTATGTGGTAAAATTCATACCCTTTTGTTTTTTTTTCTTTTACCGATTTACCATTTTTATATTTACTTAATGAAGAAAGAAGGGTAGGTTATACACATATAGCTGGGCATATCAAACAACATTTACACATTCTTGCAAGGATTTTGAAGCCGAATTATGGAGTTTTTCTAGATCAAAAATTGAATATATATATATATATATATATATATATATATATATATATATATATATATATGGAGTTTTATCTCATTTTTATCATTCTGGAGTGATATTACTTGTACTTACCATTACAAAGATTGTCACAAATCGTAGTCGAGTTTGCAGACATTTTCACTTTAGTTCAAAAATCTTCAAGAATTTTGATTTTCAGATGTATTGATTTTCCCGAAACTTAAGTTTTTCATGGATGATTTATTGGAGAAATGAAAATCTTATCAAAGAGTTGATCACGCAACTAGAAGATTTCATGATCTTCATTTTGTTGAAGCATAGAGTGATGCTGAATATCAATCTCTATGCTCTTTGTTCTCTGATGATGAACTAGATTGGAAGACATGTATGTTGTGCTGACATTATCCCAATAAGCAATGGTTGCCTTAGGTTTCGGTCATCAAAGCTCAAGAAGAAGATTCTAGATCCATGAAATCTCAACAAATGCATTGGCAACAACATGATATTCAGCTTCGTCACTCGATCTTGAAAAAATGCCTTATCTTTCAGATGAACAAGAGATGAGGTTATCTCCAAGGAAAATGCAGAAGCCTATGTAGAACATCTGGTAGCTGGAAATCCCTCTCGATTAGCATCAAATTTACTAATGTGGGATATAGTGGGGGAGGTGTGAGGTTAAAGCCCATGGTTAAGTATGCCATGAATGTATCGAAGAATCCTCTTGAATGCATGAAGAGATCATGCATTTTTAAACATATATGTTGAACAACAAAGGTAATGTTAGGTCTAGTGAATGTCAGGTGTTGAAAAGATCTTATAAAACTGCAAAAATAGAGTGGGATCAGCAACAGGGGAACTAGAAGCATCCAATTTTTGAATTGGCTCGGCAGGTGTATGACATGGATTATAGGTTGACATGTTACTCGAATCAAGATCTATGTCGTGTACTTTTTTAAGAAATAAAGACAAATGTTGATGTTCTAACATCATATATACCCAAAAAATAATAAAGTGACCCAAGATCAGTCATTGCAAACTCATTTTTTAGTTTTCCAATGATATGTTGCGAAAAATCAAAGGATGAAGTTGTCAAGATAATATCATCAACATATAGTAATAGATATGTCGCCGCATAAGGAGTGTGTAAAATGAGCAATAAGGAGTCTGTGCGACTCTTCTAAAATCTAATGGTGGTGGCATGCCAAGAAAACTAATGATACCAGGCTCTGGGGGCATGTTTGAGACCATATAAGGATCTCTGTAGGTGACATACATAATGCGGTTGTTGAGAATCTTAATATCCTGGTGGTTGATGCATGTTAATAGTCGTTTGAAGATATCCATGAAGAAATGCATTATTCATATCTATCTGATGTATCGGCCATTTTTTAGAGATTGTGATGTGGAGAACAATATGAATGGTAGCTAGTTTAACAACCGGACTAAATGTCTCATCACAGTCGATGCCCTGCTGTTGAATGTGACCATTGGCCACAAGTCGTGCCTTGTAGCCAGATAAAGAACGATCAACATGGAGTTCGTAGAGAAATAGCCACATAGACCTGACAATATTAGCCTATGGGAGGGGGAGGGATAATGGTCCAAGTTCCATTTGAGATAAGATCATTGTATTCTTCATCTATATCCTTATGCTAGTTGGAGTCTTTAATAGTCGGTATGTGCGACTTAGGGAAGGGAAATATAGACGTGGTATGAAGATTTAGCTTTTGAATGGGTTTAGTGATACCATTACGAGACAATGTGGTCGTAGGGTGATGTATGTATAGGAGGGGGTTGGTCGTTTTCGGTTTGAGGTGGAGAAGGAGGGGTGGTGGTTTCAGTTTGAATAGATATAGTAGGAGATGAATTATTGGTTTGATGACATACACACACAGATATATATATATGCGGAAGGGGGAGGGCATGTCATATGTGTTATCAAGGAATGAGTAGGAAGGGGGTCGTTTAGGGTGACAAAATTGAATGGGAAAGTATGCTCATGAAATGTGACAGATGATGATAGTATGGGTATGTAAGGTCACACTTTATGATCTGATGAGTCAAACATATAACATGGTGATCCATCAGCGTCATTGTCTACGAGTCGACAGCGCCAACGCCATCTTAACAAGTTCAACAGCGTCAGCTTATAATTGTTATGTTGTAATATTTTGTTTATTAGGCAGTTATTGTAGATATATATAGAATAGATCAGATCCCGTATCTTTATGATACGATCGGTTTTTTAGTATAGAGTAGATACAATCCCATCAATCAAGGGATATACATGTATAGACTAGTATATATAAAATGTTAAGGAAAACCCTAATATTGTGGTGGTGGTCCTAGAGTTTGTGGCTTTGTGTCAATTGTCCTTATGGCAAACCTCATCTTCTTGGTGAAGACAAAACCTCTTTTCTTGGTCAAAGGAACATTTAGAGTAATTATTGTGTCATTTATTCTCTGTTTCATTCGTACTTGAAGTGTATCTGATTATAATACAACCCTTTAATTGGTATTAGAGTAGGTTTGTGATACACTCAAGTAATCATGCAATCTTCTTTAGTTCCTAAGTCATCTATTTGTAACAAAATCCCTCCATTTGATCAATACAACTTCTCTGATTGGAAATCAAAGGCCATGAATGTTCAAGAATTCATGGATTTTGATATGCTCGACGTCGTCAAAAAAGGTCCTATAGCCGCTTTACATCAATCATAAAACAATGGTACATTACGAAGTAAGCTGAAAGGGAAGCATGTTTCATGTCACAATAAGGAAGAGAAAAGGATGCTAATCCTTGATGTAAAAGCTAGAATAACTATTAGAAACCCTCTTCCTTTTTCTGTTTATCTTTTGGTCCAAAACTGCTCAACCGCTCAAGAGATGATGATCACTCTATCTTCTGCTTTTGAAAAGGAAATCTCTTCAGACGATGAAGTTAAGCGTCGGATGGATCAAACTGTTGAATATCACTTTGATGCTTCACATGATAGTATTAGGATTCTTGATGTTGATTCTTTTACCACTGATAATCTCAATCTAGAAAGTGACGATGCATCAGCGTATGAGGTAAAAGATCATGTTAATTCTTCTTCTGTTCATAATCTCGAAAAAGATGACACGATCGATCTCTTACATTTTAATTTATTGATCTCTAATAAAGAAATATCTTCTCATAGTCTTGAGCTAAAGACTTTCAAAGAAAAACATTTGTCCCTAGAAAAATCTCTTTTTGCTTTAAAAAAGGAAAACACTTGTATATTGCTTACCAATAATTTTCTTCACACTAAAACAGAAAAGGTTGTTGATCATGCTAATCACATTCAACTTATCTTGAATTTCTGGGCATCCTCTCACTTTAATGTCACAAAAATCATTAATGGTCAGATTCTAGATCAGTGTAAGAAAATCCTTGGAGGTGATATAGAAGGTTCTATTGTTGGATTAGGTGTTTAAGCCCATAACTATAATTGGTATGTACTTGACCCGAGAGTAGCATGGTCCATTTTGGGTTGCATTCACCAGAACAATCTGATAGGATGGATATTTGAGAAAGAGGTTATTTGTGATTTATTAATATATTATAAGTATAATATATTAATTGAGGGATCATATTATTTAATTAGTATTGATCAAGAATTAATTTGGAATTAATTTAGTGATCAAAAGAGACTAATTAAATTTACAGGGGCTAATTGTGTAAATCAATGATATATATATATATATATATATATATATATATATATATATATATATATATATATATATAGGTTGGACTAATAATCCATGGTTGATTAGTGATGCGCTAAGCTTATGTAAGTATCCATATAGTGTTAGTCCATTACAAGCCCAAGTGTAAGAATTAGTGTTTACACATAACCCTTGGAATTCTACACTATATAGATGTAACCCCTTGGCCTAGAATGAGGACATTAGTGATCTTAGAGATATTATAGTCGATTCTTGAGTGCCTCTAACCTCTCTCTAAAGTTCTCCAATTGTTGGTGGTGTTTTCTAAGCCATTTGAGGCATTACACTTGAGGTGATAAGTTCTTAAAGACCAAATACAACAAGCTACAACAAAAGGTAATCTTTTAACTAGTTTTTGTGATTCATATGTCAAGTTGTATGCTAGTTTACACTTCATGCTTTGGAAAGTTGTTTATTGCATGTATAACTAGAGAAAACTTAGATCCAAAGCATTAGGGTTGTATGTGCACCATAGGAGTGATATAGTGTGTTAAGAATGATTTACTTTTAGATCGATAGATTCGTTAACATATAATTGAAAGCAAAGAAACGAATGAAGAAAAAATTGAATCAAACAGTGTCGGATGATTAATATGCTCCACCACAGAAGAGCTCGATGAAGAACTTCGACTTTAGAGGTGTGCTATGGTTACAATATGATTAAGCAAAAATAATAATGATCAACTACTAGATAATAATGCATGCATGCACTATATATATACAAAACCCTAATTACAAAACACGGCTGGACAGGCCCAGACCGAATAAACAAATGGACCTAAGAGCTAAGCCCAATGACGCAACCTCTTAGTCTCAACAATCTCCCCCTTTGCGTCAAATTGAAGCGCGAGAACATGTTGGTTAAGCAAGAGTGGTTTTCTTCACGGTCTTGAATATCTTCAGTATGATGGCAAGAAGAGTTTAGAGAAAATCAATGTACCACTGAAGCATATCCGTAAAGTTCATCTTATCATTCTCATTGTTTTGTTTACACCTATGTATAATATCATCGAGAGCAAACAAGTGTTTTTGACCTTCGCCTCAAGTGAACATGACGGTGTGATATTTTGAATCAATCTTGCCCTACCACATTTTGTTCACATCGCATGTCTTCCCGATCGGTTTAATAGTGGGCTTCTTCCTTAAAACATTAGCAATCTCCTGATCTATCTTGGCAACCTCGATGATGTAAGAGGCTAACATTCTCTTGATGTGATCAATAATCTGCGCATACTGTTGTTGATCAGTCAGTAGAATGTTGTTGAGAAGGATCCAATCATGTGGATTCAGATTTGGTAGATCGGCCATAGAGATCATATGGACTGAATTTTTTGAGCCTCGGGTCACCTTGAATTTGACATTTATAAATGGCCCTATAGGAGTCGGTTTCAATACCTTAACTGATGTAATCTTTTGAGCACTCCAAGTTAGGTATTTCGGTTGAAAGGATTCAAGATAGTAGTTAATTAGATCTCGATCAACCTTCGGGTCAGGAGAAGGAACATTGGCTATTGGATCGAAACAGTGAAACACGAATGCCCTTCATGTGATTGGCATATCAAATTGAGAATCTTTCGTATTCTCACAGTCAAAAGAAATGACCGGTTCGAGCCAGTGAGTGCTGGGAGACTCAACTGCTTCTTTGATTAATTTCTCCAATGTCCACAGTGGAAAGAGAGCTTGTCTGCAGACCAAAGTGTCATGAGCTTCTTTCTCTCTTCTCTCCTTTTCTTCTTCTTCTTATTCTCTTGTAATTATGATATTTTCATCAATCTCTCTGTCTTGATGCTTTCTTTTCAGAGCATCTTCTTTAGTTTCATCTTCCTCATCACTTTGACCCATAATGCCCTTTGCTTTGTCCTGCACACTAGGACCCAAAGCTTCATTATCCTTCGGTCTAGTGGTGACTTTCAGATTGATAGGATGTTGTTTGGGAGGATTTTGACCATCTTCTCCCCTTGTTGTGGAGTGAAAATTGGCTCCGTAACACCCTGAATTTGGCTCAAAATTTCAAGAGCATGTAGCCACTTCTCAGTTAAGTGATTTCGAACTGAGAGAGTGAGAACTGAATCATGGGCGTTAACAAGGTTGGACAGAATGGAGAAGACATCACTAACACAACTTTTGATCACAACGCACTCCGTCTTGAGAGAATCAAGTTCCTTTTTCGCCTGATTGAGCTACATAGACTAAACTTCAAGCAAGGTAGTCTTGCGAGCAAGTTCATCCATAATCTTATTCTCCATTGCAAGTTCAGCTTGAAGTTTGTCAAGACGAGTAGTGACAGAAGACAGAAGGGTGGTTTGATCGGCTTGAAGATTGTTGGGCACCAATTCAAATTTTTCTTTCTCAGCTTGAAGAGACTTTGAAAGTGACTCAATAGCAATAGCAACCTTGTTGCCATTAGTCTCAACGGATCCCTTAAGAGATTCTAGAAGAAGCTTTGCGTAAGAAATAAGAGTGGCTACCTCCTCTGTTGCTTTCTTACAAGACAGAGTGGAGTCATCTACAGCTTTGGTTGCCTTCTGGATCGATTCATCATGCTGTTTGAGGGAAGTTTCAATTAAGGCTTGAACAACAGTATCGAAATAAGTTGTGGTGGTGGAAGAGGAAGATGAAGCGAGCCACTTGTCAAGTTTTTCTTCAAGATATTTTAAGTGTTGCTTTGTAACATGAGAATCATCATCATCATCACTTTGAACTCGATATGGACTGTAGTAGTATGATACAAAGTTGACATTGTCCCTATCGAGAACTGGGAATGATTTTGTGGAAGGAGATGGAGAAAGGGTTTTGATGTGACAGGGATTTCGGTGCCTGAGGTAGGTGCCCCCGTATCAGATACATTGACACGAACCGAAGGTACAGTTGTAGTGGAAGTGGCTTGAATAATGATTGGTGGTGGAAGAGGAGCAAGGGAAGTTGGTTGAGTAGAAACAGGTGGTGGACATGGTGCAATAGAAATTAGCATAGAGGTATGAGATGGAGAAGGAGGAGGAGATGGAATGGAGTCATTGATTGGTACCTCATTAGATGGAGCACGTGGATGCAAATCTCCTATAGGTGAGCCTTCAGAATGATGGCCATCACTTTTGCCTGAAACCTCCTGAACATTATCGGAGGGAACATACTCAGAGTCAATAGGCGAATGTGCCTTCGGTCTCTTAGCCATTTTCTTTAACTTTCGCCTCTTTGGGGCAGAAGGAGCTGTTAGTTCGGTCTTACACTTTTTAGGCGTAGTAGCTTTGGAGGATTGACCTTCTTTCTCTTGTTTCTTTTGATCAGGCTTCTTCCCACGTTTGGCTGGCCTGTCAGCTTCATCAATTGATTTCTACATTTCGGGAGAGAGTTTTCTTGGTCCTGATGAAGGAAGCTTTTTGTATTCTCTGATGACCTTGCTTTCGGCAGAGACACACCGATACATTGATTCAGGAACTGAACCAACAAACATGAATTTGGTCGGATCAGATATGATGATCTTGGTGGTGTGGAAAGTGCCAATTGATGATTGTAGTGCATCAACCACGATTGGAATGTTAAACTTCTCAATGGCTCATTGAGTGACGAGGGTCCAAAACTTGCCACAGGAGATTTCAGAATGTTGAGAAGAAGAATTAAGGCTTTGTACCAGTTGATGGGATGTCAAGCCCACCAAGAAAATTACACCCTTTTTTTGCAAATAAAACATAATATAATGGTAAAAAGGGATATCGATCCTCGTGGAAATGGTTGTATTCAATCATCAATGCAATCCAAAAGAACTAGTGTAATTAAACTAATTAACTACAATTAGACTAAAGGGGGGGGGGGGTGTTTGATTCCTTGAAAACTAAAAAAACTTGATTAATTAAAAATCTTGCAATTAAGCAAGTTGATGAGATGTTCAAAGGTTGGGAATAATTGGTTAACAATGGCAATTCAACACAATGAACATTTATGTGTTTATCATTAGGATCTAATACAAAGCTTATCCTTCATCCCAAATTGGTTATAGCAATCATGAAGCATGAGATGCCAAGATTCCTCATAGGTAGTATGGAGGTTGGGGAAGCCCACAACACACCTTCTTAATTAAGATCAAGGGTCAATTGAAGCAATTGATCCCAAGAAATCAATTAGCCTTAAGAATGAAGGAATCCCCAATTCCTAGAGGATGGTAAATGCTTACACATCCATAAAGGAGTTATGATTCATAAGCTAGAGATGATTTCTACCATCATAAAACTTTTGTTCTAGATAAATTCAATGATCCAATGCAAAATCAAAGAAACAAATCAACAATTGATCATTCAATTGCTAAGCTCATGATCAAAGCATCAAATAAGCATAAGAATTGCAAACTAAAATCATAAACATGGAATAAATTGATAATCAACATAAATCCTTCAAAACCTACAAACATTCATTGGTTTTCAGCCAAAGTCAACCAAATAAGAGTATTAGCCACTCATGGCAACAAAGTAACAAGAACAATAATCTAATTGCATAAAGAAACTACCTAAGATTTGGAAAGATGAAAGGAAATGATTTCTAGCTCCCAAAATCCCCTCTTGCAGGTCTCCAATGGTGAAAAATCGTCAATGAGCCTCTAGATCTGATCCCCCAAGGTTATGGTGTCCCAATTGACCAAAATGCCCAAACTGGGCAGTTGCGCGGGTACCCGCGCGACGGAAATTTCACCCGCGCAAACGCTGCTGTGTTACCATTGGTCCACCATTCCACTACTCCAGCCTTCCACTACCAAAGATTCCTTTGGTCCCCCCCCCCCCCCCCCCCCTTGTCCATGTAATTTGAATCCACCAATCATCATTTAGCTACCAAATGGATACTCCAAACCCAAAATTAGAAATTTATGATCCATCTTCACAAGCCCAAATAATCCAAGCCATCAACTTTAAAAGCCCAATTCTTCTTCTTTGATTCCACCAAGCCCAACAATGCCTTGGTAGCCCACTAAGCCGTCCTCACTCTAATCCAAAACCAGAAAAAGCTCCAAAACCTTGCAAGATTCCTCATGCAAAATAAAAAGTCCCCGATACGATCCATGATAAAGAAAATAAAGAATATACAATGCAATACTAATAAAAAGAGCTAAAAATCTAAAATAAACTAATAAAAATAAGGAAATAAAATAAGCTATCAAATCACCCCAAGCTTAAACATAACTTGTCCTCAAGTTAGAACAAGACTAAAATGAGCTCGGGATGAGCTAAACTAAAAAGAGAAAAAGAAAGATACCATAGAACTTGGTCAACATCAGTCAACATGGTCAGAAGTAGTCCTTCATGGACCCTACGCATCTTCAAAATGTTCCCCGCTTTAGAGCCATAAACCACATTCTCAACCACTTGATGGGCGAATAGATCACGGTTGGATGTAGTCGCAGTGTGCAAGACAAAGGAAACAGAGATGCGCCCAGTGGGGGCACTTTAAATCACCAATGTAGACCATAGTGCACGAAGGAAAGGTGCCTCTTCACACACTATGGTTCCTACATTTGTTAGGCTAAAGTGTATAATACGAAATAGGGTTTGGCAGCACAGCCTCCGGGCAAACATCCGGTTTCTGAGGCTTCTCCCTTGTACTGTCCATTACAGTCTACCGTCTCATCGTCGGGCCTTTTCTCACCAAAAAAAAATAAAATAAAATATTAAAAATTCTACTTAACCTAAACTTAAAGCTAACAACTTAAATCTTCACTCTTGATCTTCTGTTATTGGGTCTTCAATCACATTTTCTGCTTGACATTCAGAGATTTTTTTTTTTTGGAATTATATATATAACATAAGTCTTGAACTTGGAACCTTGTTCTTCTTTTTGTGTTGCTCTTTTTCTTCATTTTTCTTCTTTTTTTGTTGCTTGTCTTGAATCATCTTTTATAGGTTCTTATTGTCTTCACTTTTTCAAATTTCTTCAATTTTTTTTTTTTTGTGTTTTCTTCTTGGAAGGTCTAAGGAATTTCACCATGTAAGATATGATGGAGGCTAACATGAACACCTAATAATCATTGACAATGTGCCAAGAACAACTAAAAAGGGGTGGGATATGACTCAAAAATGGGTGTTACCGAAAAAACTTGGTCCCAAAAGATGTGAATTGGGGGACCCACTTCAAAGTTCATCAAGCACCTCAATGCAAGGTGTGATCAACAAAATCTGTCTAACTATCTACTCTAGACCCCTAGGAAAATGATAACTTATCCTAAAAAGGTGGTGAGAATCTAACTAAGAAAGGCTCGGACAAGACTCGGGAGTACTAAGGGGTACTCCCTCCAAAACCAAGATGCGAGTCTTCAATATCTTCAATGTCTTCAAAATACCTTACCGGGCTAGTCTTTGCTCGCACACATTGGCATGACCAACCACATCCCTCCGCACCTAGACCCAATCAAGCTACCTGCATCTGACCCCCACACAAGCGGTCTCAAAGTGGTCTGTGAGGCTCAAAACGTGTCCCATTTATCAAATACAAGGAATTTCATATCAAGACCCGAGACCAATCTATGATTCAATACTTATGACTCGGTGCTATGGTACATGTAGGGATGAGAAAACAAGAGAGAACAATAATGCATGAACATAAACTAGAATGCATCTAAAAAGTATGAAAATTAGAAAAGAAAGAAATAAAATATGCAATATATATTTTTTTAATGCAATTTTTATGAATGGCCTAAATGACTTAATCTAAATGCAAATATATACAACCTAAATGCAATAAAAAGAATTAAAAGAGAAAGAATACCTCACCGCAAGCTTAAAATTAAGCATTGTCCTCAATGCTTAGGATGAGAGTAAGGAAGGATCATACCGAGATCAAGGTAGAGGAGGCACGTGCGGACGGTATGGAAGCAACACATGGGTTGCATAATTGTGCTTGGATGGAGTTATTGGCCACCTAAATACACATGGATGAAATCTTGGTCACACAAAGGACGCATATGAAATGACTCGAAATTTTCTTATGAAATGACATATTTACGCGGGTACCCTCGCAAACTTTGCGCGGGTGGGGGGCAGTCGCGCGCACACATCAGAATACATCCCATGTTGGGGTAATTTTCTTGCTCGGATATGCGCAACTAGGGTTGGGTCGCGCAAGGGTTGCGCGGGTGGCAGTCGGTCGCGCAAACATTTGTGCGGGTGAGGAACCGGCCGCGCGCATACATCAGAATGCATCCCATGTGGGGGTAATTTGGAACTTGGAATCTGCGCGGCTAGGGCTCGGTCGCGCAACGGTTGCGCGGGCACCCGCACAAATTTCAAATTTTTAGCATTATTCAAGCTTCACCAAGATCATTGCTAGACTTCAATATGCTTATTTTTAGACCAACTTCAAGCTTAGAATCACCCAAAACTTTAAGCGGATATTATTTATTTACAACGCATTTGTTTAACGACTTTGCCAAGACATAGCTCCGCTTCCGTCAACCTTCGTAATTCGGATTTTCCAATGTTATGTTGTTAAATTCTCCTATGTTAAATTCTCCGAGCGTTCGGTTAATTTCGGTTCCTGAAAAATCCGAAACTGAAATAGACCAAGCGTTCGCTCTATTTCGCTTGTTCAATTTTTAATGAGGTGAAAGGGGTTTCGGTACTGACTCAGCTTCCATCATTCCCAAGCCTTGGAGAATTTTATTAAAACTTGCTTCAGGTAAGGCTTTTGTGAAAATGTCAGCTAATTGATCAGAGGATCGAACAAAGTGGATTTCAACGTTACCATCTTCAACATGATCCTTGATAAAGTGATATCTTAGTGTGATATGTTTGGTTTTGGAGTGTTGCACTGGGTTGTGACATATCCGAATAGCACTTTCTGAGTCACAATAGAGGGGAATCTTCTTCATGCTCAAGCCATAATCCCTAAGTTGGCTTTGTATCCATATGACTTGTGAAGTACAAGATGCTGCAACGATGTACTCAGCTTTGGCTGTAGAAAGAGACACACACGTTTGTTTCTTGGATTGCCAGCTGACGAGTTTACCATCAAGGAGTTGACACCCGCCAGTAGTGCTCTTTCGGTCCAGACCACATCCACCAAGATCAACATTGGAAAAGGCTTGAACAAAGAATCTGAATTTCACAAGGTACCAAAGACTAAGAGATGAGGTTCGCTTCTAATACCTGAAGATGTTTTTCACATCCACCATATGAGGTTCTCGTGGATTTGCTTGGATCCTAGCACAAAAGTAGACAGAAAAATAATGTCTGGTCTACTAGCTATTAGATACATTAGAGATCCAATCATCTGTCGATAGAGGGTCATGTCAGTAGCTGGTTTCTCTAGAGATGGTGTTAGCTTTGTTCTGAATGCCATTGGAACCTTTACTTTTGAATCTCCCATCATACTGAACTTGTCCAATAGAGTGTTTGTGTAAGCCTCTTGATTAATAAATATGCCTTCTGGTCCCTGCCTTATGTTTAATCCAAGGAAAAAGTTAATTGGATCCATTGAGCTCATCTCAAACATAGTCTCCATCAACTTCCTGAATTCAGCCGTTAAGCTAGAATTTGTAGAACTGAAGTTGATGTCATCGACGTAAATTTAGACAATCATTAGGTGTTTGCCTTCTTTCTTACGAAAGAAGGTTGGTTCAACCGAACCTTGTTTGAATTTAGACATTTTAAGAAAGCGAGTTAATATTTCATACCAGGCTCTCGAGGCTTGCTTCAAAGCATAGAACGCTTTATCCAGAATGTAGCAATGATCAGGATACTTCTCATTTAAAAATCCAGGTGGTTGCTCAATGTATACGGTTTCTTTTAGTTCTCCATTTAAGAAGGCACACTTTACGTACATTTGAAAAACTTCAAATATTTTGTGTGCAGCATATGCCAGAAGGATTCGCACCGATTCCAACCTTGTTACTGGAGCGAAAGTCTCTTCATAGTCTATCCCTTCTTCCTAACAATATCCATTCACTACCAACCTAGCTTTGTTGCGAATTACATTACCCTCTTTATCCATTTTGTTCCTGAAAACCCATTTTAACTTGAATACAGATGCATCCTTTGGTGTGGGAATCAACCTCCAAATGCGGTTTTGCTCAAACTCATTGAGTTTGTCTTGCATAGCTTGTACCCAAGCAGAGTGACCAAGTGCAATGTTGATAGTTTTTGGTTCTATTTTGGAGAAAAACGAATTAAACATGCATAATTCTACTTGAGAGAATAAAGTTGTTTGCTTCATTTTCAGTTGAGAGCGCATAAGAACTCCCTCACTAGATTCACCAATGACTTGAGTTTTAGGATGATCTCTTGTCCATTTTGTGAGTGGAGGGTAGTTTGGATCATAAGCAGGATCCAATTCAGCACTTATTTCTTCTTCCAATTCTGATTGATCATCTTCGTCATTTGTTGTAATTCTCCCCCTCAAATGGCGAAGCGAATGCAACATCAGGTTCAAATTCTCCCCCTCAGTTGGACTTTCATGGTTTCAAGTTGGAGATTGATTCTCCCCCTGGAAAGGGAAATCAGATGTGTTTGGTGTAGACGAACCCTCCTCCTGGAATGTGGAGCTTTCTATTGGAGGTTCATTGATAAGTGGACGATCACTTGAGTTTTGAGGGTCGATTCGATTGTGCTTCTCAGTTGGACCTGGAGCTTCGCTTTCCATGCCTTTAGCAGTTTCATCGATGATATTTTTCTAGTGGTCGATTTTATTATCGTCTTGCTTCAGAGTAAATTGATTTCTCTGGTAAATCAAAGAGCAACATGTATTCTTCAAACAAATTAGATAGAGGAACCGAGCCTTAACCTGATTTTGGAAAGATTTTCTCCATTAGACCTTCGCTTGTTCGAAGTTGCTTCATGTAGTTATCATCAAAAGTAACATAATATGTTTCCTTAATTTTCTTTGAGTGCTTATTCAGAAACCTATATGCCTTTGAGGTGAGTGAGTAACCAAGAAAAATCCCTTCATTTGCCTTTACATCAAACTTGTTTCGATTCTCTTTAGAATTGAAAAGGAAGCACCTGGAACCGAAAACATGGAAAAACTTGACATTTGGCTTACGATTATTCAATATTTCGTATGGAGTGATGGACGATCTCTTATTGAGGGAGGATCGATTTTAGGTGTAGCAAGCAGTGGCTATAGCATGAGCCCAGAAGTATAAAGGTAGAGAAGTAAAGCTAAGCATGGTTTGGGCGGCTTCACACAATGAATGGTTTTGCCTTTCAACTATACCATTCTGTTGTGGAGTATAGGGAGCAGAGAAGTTATGAGATACCCCCTTTTCAATAAGAAATCCTTCAAAATCTTGGTTTTTGAATTCCAAAACATTGTCACTTCGTACATTTCGAACAATCTTTCGTAGCTGAAGCTCCATCTGCTTGATAAAGTTTTTGAGCTTTGGTGTCACCTCTGATTTCTGTTTAAGAAAGAAAACCCAGGTGAAATGTGAAAAATCATCAACAATTACAAGTATGAACTTACTACTACCGATACTTTCAATTGCAGAAGGGCCACATAGGTCGATGTGCAAAAGTTCAAGGGGTTCGATGATCTTTGTATTAACACGTGTGGGATGACTCTTTCGGCTTTGTTTTCCCATCTTGCATGCAGCGCACAAATGTTCCTTATCAAACATGAAAAGAGGAAGTCCTCGCACATAGTCACAAAGAACTAGTTTGTTGATATCTTTGAAATTCAGGTGCGAGAGCCTTCGGTGCCATAACCAACTTTCATCTGAATTAGCTTTCGTTAGTAGGCATACGACTAGCTTCCCTCGTATCGGATTGAGATTAAGAGGATACATTTCGCCTTTGCGCTTAGACTTCAATAGATTTGTCTTCGTCTTCTTTTCAACAATCTCAGAACCTTCATCGGCAAATGAGACTTTCAGCCCAGTTCCCACAACCAATTACGAGACACTTATAAGATTATGCTGCAACCCTTCTACATATGCAACTCTTCGGATTGAGAATTCTCCATTTGTGATCATGCCGGAGTCTTTTATCGTACCATATGAGTTGTTTCCGTACTTGACACATCCACCATCTTTGAGAGCTCGAAATTCTCTCAGCTCTTTCCTTCTTCCTGTCATGTGATGCAAGTAACCACTATCTATGTACCATTCTTCATCGAATTGCTCATCACTTATAACCTGCAAAAATCAAGCAGATTTAGGAACCCAAAGTTTCTTGGGTCCTCATGAGCCTTTTACAAGACAGGGAATTACCATATATGTTCTTTTTATTAAAGTGGTTTTATCTTTTCTTTTGATGGTAAAAACTTTTATTTGTGTAAATCAGATAGTTTATCTTTATTTTTATTCTCATTTAAACTAGTCTTTTGATTCCTAGGGTTAGCTGATGTCTTCTTAGCATGAACTTCAGAGTCCGGGACTAGCTTTCCCTTCCCTTTGATATCCTTGACTAGGTTCGACTTCGGTTGGTGATGAGGAGGATAGATTTTAGGACCGAAACTGGTCTTTCGGTTCTTGTCACTACTAGATTTGGCACCGAAACTACTTCTTCTATTCGTTTTTCTGCAAGATTGGCAGTGAGTACACGAAGTAGATTTAGTATTGAAACTTTCCTTCGCCTTAAGATTGGACGAATTGTCTTTGTGAACATAGTTAGCGTTTTGGGATTGCCAAAATTGTTTTCTCTCATTGACATTCTTTAGATATCTCCTGTTCCTCTGGCGTTTCTGTTCAACAAGTTGCTTTTGAGACTTTTGGATATCTGCTTTTGGTTTCAGTCTTTCTTCATGAGCTTCCTTTGGAGATGTGTCTCTTGACTCCTTTATTGGTTCGCTTTGTATTTCTTTTGTGCCACTTGAACTTGGCTTGTCGAAACTTGAAGGCTTGTTAAGAGGTTCAGCCACATATCTACCCTTGACTCTCCATGAGATTTGCACCAACAGACCAATTGTTTTGTCTGCATTGTCAAGGGGGGCTGATTAGAAGTAATTTTCGCAGCCATCAGCATTGTCTCCATTAACCAAGGATGTCAACTCCGATGTTTGGTCCTTGGTTATGCCTGTAATGGTATACACTTGAGTTGGCACCGTTCGCACCTTTTGATAAACAACCGCCTTTGCATTAAGGACTTCGGACTTGTCCTTGGACATACAAACGGACTCAACTGAGTTTTAAGATATGAGAGGTTTTGTCGGTTTGGCTTCGCTTTTAAGAAATTCTGAATAGTCAACCTCGTCCTCTACAGAGATTTCACTCATATCACTGTCCTCATCAAATTTAGTAGTGTTTTCCACATTCATCTTATTTTCTGAACTTAATTTGGTATTCAATGAGTCAAATTTTTGCATGTTTTCGGTCTTAATTTTCAATTTTTCATTTTCGTTCAATAGTTTTCTAAGCATGTCTTTATGGTCCTTGGACTCTATAAAGGACTCGATTTTGTCCAGTCCAACTTTGTAGGCATCTGAAATCTGATCTAAAGACACAATGGATTAACAGTTATAACAATCAGGATCGACTTTGTCCTCCTTAAATTCAAGGAAGGGCAAAATCATTTTATGAATATTTTTGCCTATCGCACAATCTAGATGCAACTGGGTGATATTTGAATATAAACATTTAGACATTAAACAAAAAATGTTCTTTTGTTTTAAAAGCTTCAAATTATCACGTTGTAAATAAATGAGTTCGTCTCTAGCCCTAACTAACTCCAATTGCTTCTACTTTATCCATATCCTTCTTTCCTCACTCTTGGAAGATACTATGCTGAGTTGATCAGTTAAGTTAGAATTTGCAAGGATTTTTTGCATTAGACTTCAACTTAAATTAGAACTTTTGAATTTTAATTCATTTAAGTCCTTTTCATAATCTGTGACAGGTATTTTAAGGGAACCGAGAATAGAATGTACCTTGTTGATCAACTGATCACAATCATTGATCTATTCACTCACTGGTTTCGTAGCGAAGCAATTATCTTCCTTCTGATTCGCCTCATTATACCCTCCATCCATTGTGTAGCCCCTTATCTGTGATACTCCAGCAGTCACCATTAAGCGTCTACCGGCAAACTCTTCATGATCTTCCTTCGCCACGAAAGCTCTGCCATGCGAAGGCTTGCGACCTCTTCGTCTTCGGTGTCGGTAGACCAGACCTCTACACCTCCGAACTCATCATCAACAATGTTCTCCTGCACAATCAAAGCATTCATAGTACTGTTAGAGGCTTTTTTCTTCTTTAACTCCTCCAGCTTACGTGTATAGTAAGCTTCATCATCTTCACCATCCTTCTTCTCCGATAACTTTCTCAACATACAATCTTTGACAAAATGGTTTTTGCCATGGAAAAAGTTGCAATCATATCCGGAGTCTCCTAGAAGCTTGCTCTCCTTGTTCTCTTCTTCTTTCTAAGGAGTGTTTTTGATCTCTTCTTTTGCCTTCTCAGAGCTATAGCTTCCCTGCGAATTTCGGTTCTTGGAGACAGGGAACTTTTTACGAGCAAACCGCTTCGGGTTAGAAACCATCATAGCATATTCTTCACTTGTAAGATCACATTCTGACATTTCAGACTCTTCTTCACTTTCTTCTACATTCTTTCTTTTAGAGAGAAGGGCCAAGGATCCCATACCGAACACCACCTTCGCTTCCTTTGTCACAACAATTTCATGTGATTTGAGAATACCCACCAGCTTTGCCAATGAATAGGTTTTAAACTACACATGTGCCTTCACATTTGAAACCACAACCATCCATTCGGGTCTTAAACCATTCATAAATGTGACCTTTTGCTCGATCACTTCTCTACCAATACCATGCTTGATCATCTTGCTTAGAAGATGGTTAAAACGATCGAATGTCTGAACAAGTTTTTCTTTTGCCTTTTATTCGAAGGCACCGAACGCAGAATGCAGTAGAGTTTGGATCGAATGCTCTAGGACTTCATCGGTGGAATACAACTCCTTAAGCCTATCCTATATTTCTTTTGCAGTGGTGCATGGACTTACCAAATGAAAAGCATCAGATTGTAAAGCAAATATGATCATTCTCATAGCTTTGATGTTACATAGCAACTTTTCTTTTTCATCTTGAGGAATTTTATCCACATCAGTTAAGAGTTTGTTATACTCCATTTAAGTCTTAATGGTTATATTTGTTCTAGAGTGAACAAAAAGACCCAAGGTTATCGCCTCCCATATTAGATAACCATTGTCTTCATATCCAACAACGTAGTCCTCAAACTGATGTGTCCAGACTTCATAATCTTGAGTGTATAGGATTGGAATCCTTGTTGTAGATCCAATGCTGTTAAAGATGTTGATCGGATTGGTTTGAGAATCTTCGTGAGACATGATGACCTCTTTCAAATATCTGCTCAGAATCAAACTTGTAAAGATTGAATTAGGGTTTTATCAAACACAAGAAACATTATCAATAAAGAGATGATGACTCCTATAGATTCGATAAAAGCGGAAACCCTAAACAGATTCTTCCAACATAAGAGATGCGTATGAATTACACAGTCTCCTGCTCTGATACCAATTGTTAAGAATGATTTACTCTTAGATCGATAGATTCTTTAACAGATAATTGAAAGTACAGAAACGAATGAACACTCAATTGAATCAAACAGTGTTGAATGATTAATATGCTTCACCTCAGAAGAGCTCGATGAAGAACTTCGACTTTAGAGGTGTGCTAGTGTTATAATACGATTAAGCAAAAATAATAATGATCAACTACTAGATAATAATGCATGCATGCACTATATATATATATATATATATATATATATATACACATATATAGATATATATATATATAATATGTATATATATATATATACAAAACCCTAATAACAAAACACGGCTGGACAAGCCCAGACCGAATAAACAAATGGACCTAAGAGCTAAGCCCAATGACGCAACCTCTTAGTCTCAACATAGTGCTCAAAACCCATCAGTGGTATTTGAGCCTAGGGTAGTTTTTTGTTATATTAATGCATGGATGTTTTTCAAAGATGAAAAAAATCACATTTTTGGCCTCTGACTGATGAACTTGACGAGTCCAATGATCTGACTCGACAAGTTCACTCACACACTGGCAACTCGGCAAGTCCAATTCATGCACTCGACAAGTAGAAACTTCTTTTTGTAGATTTTCGAGCCTTTTGGCCAGAATTGTATTAGGAACATCACCACAAACTATTTTGTATCATAAAATTCATTTTTTTTAATATGGTGATGTTTGTCCTCATCCAAGTAAAGGACAATTATCAAATTTTAAGATAATAAGTTGATTATTTATATTATTTGATTTGAATTGCCTTGCCTTATGAGTTAGATTAGATCAATGATAAGTTATATGATAATTTTGTTAATTAAAATTGATCTAAATTTTTTTAAAGAACTCCATAACTTTTCCTCAAGTTATGGAACATTAAGAGTCTTATTCATTAAAATACATTAACTCACAAGTTATGGAAACCCAACAGTTTTGAAGAGTTTCAAAACTTGCCTTCATGTTTTGGAATTTGTAAAGTCTCACTTATGAAACATTTAATTCCAAACCTTAGCATTTTAAAAGTTTAAAATTCAACCGTTATACTATTATAATATTAAAATTTTAATAATTATATATATACATATACATATACATATATATATATATATATATATATATATATATATATATATATATATATATATATATATATAAGGCAAGTCAGTCTTATCGTTAGTAGGCCTCATTCACGAAGCCCGTCTATAAGCGGAGTATAAGGAAATTGCCTATAAAATGGCGATTGAATGGGTGTCCACTCTCACCCACCACTTCCTTGACTGGTGGAGGGTCGTTAGCCGAATGGGTAAGATAGCAAATTAATTCCCATTAAAAGTATAATGATAATTATAAAGTAACTAATTTTTTTTATAAATTCCCAATCTTAGTTACTTTAGGAAAAATGTGAAGATGATGTTACTCCATGAAATTGCACTTTGCACCTTTCCAAGTCGTTAGTGGAGTCTATGTGGTTAACCGACACACTAACTTGGACTAACAAGGGTGGCAAAGGATAGCTTGATGTTTTTCATAGATCAATTGAGCATGTGTAGTTAACCAGCACATTTATTTGGTGATAAATGACATCAAGAGTACCAAGAAAATTTTCATGGTTATTCACACCTTGTTTGTGATCCTCGCAATCCCAGTCACAAACTTGAAGGGGATAATTGATATTTAAAGATTCCATTGAATAGTTCAATGAATCTCAAAAGAATCTAGGAATTTTAATCCAATTAAAACTTAATAATCAATTTCATTTTTCATGGTGGAAATTGGTAAATCATCATTTACCTACCTTCAAATATTTTGCAATTGGATTACGGAATCCCTCTTCCGAATTGTGAAATATTGTGTTGGGTCCTAGCCTTAATATTTCATTTGGGTGTTATATTAAGGATTCTTCTGGCTCAAACCCTTCGAGCTCTTTCTCCCTCATGAACTTGTGTGGGAGGGTCATCTTTGATGGTTCGAACTTGTGTGGGAGGGTCATCTAGTGGGACAAATGTTGGTTCTGTTAATCCTTCTACCAATCTAAAAGAAGCAGAGTGCTTTTACTATCATGATAAAGGGCACTGGAAGCGAAGCTGCCCCAAATACTTATAGGATGTCAAAGATGGGAAGATAAAGCCCAGGTATTTACACTATTCTATTTAATAACTCATCACATTCTAGTTCTTGGGTCCTTGATACAGGTTGTTGTTTCCATGTTTGTTATGATTTGCAGGGTCTAAGAAGAAGTAGGGATGTGGAGCACGGGAAGATGAACTTGATCATGGGGAATAGGAAAATGTCGCCTGTCACCAAGATTAGAGTTTATCCTTTATTGCTTAGTAGTGGGTTAGAATTAGATTTGAATAATTATTGCTACTCGTCCGATATGGCGGGAAACATTATTTCCTTTCATGTTTTGTACAAACAAGGATTTAAATTTTCATTTGATAATGAAATTGGTTTTATTAATGCTTTTTATAATGGTGTATTTTATTTTAAAGAATTGCCTTGTAATGGTGTATATGAAACTGTGATGGTTGTAGAAAAATTAGGAAATAATATATTGCAAATTGATTCATCCAATGGTTTGGATAAGGCATCCTTGTGGCATTGTCGTTTTGGACATGTCAACAAGAAGCACATAGGCCAACTCCAAAAGGATGGAATCTTGGAGTCATGCGATTTGAAGTCGGATGACACTTGCGAATCTCATTTGCTTGGAAAGATAACCAAGTCACCCTTCACTGGTAATTGTGAAAGGGGTGAGGGTCTGTTTGATCTCATACACACCAATGTGTGTGGGCCCTTTAAATCTACCATAATGGATGCTAACCGCTTCTATGTGACTTTTACTGATTACAACAGATATGGCTATATCTACGTAATCAAGCATAAGTCGGAAACCTTTGAAAAGTTCAAAGAGTTTTAATAAGAAGTGGAGAATCAGCTGGGCTGGAAGATAAAGATGCTACGATCCGATCGAGGTGGTGAGTATCTTAGGATAGAGTTCCTAGACTGTCTTATGGAATGTGGAATTGTTTCACAATTGAGGCCACCCAGGA